>NC_137786.1:111087557-111382865 GCF_963383645.1 Muscardinus avellanarius | reverse complement strand
CCCACATCTCAGCAGAGTGGGTGCTTGGGGGACATATACTGAATCGTGTTTGTTGAGAGAGTTGGTCTACATGGCAGACACTGCTGGCTCTCTACTTTGGTCTCTGGCAGAGAGACATTACTGTGGAGAGGGGTTTGGGGAGATAAGGTTTGGGACCTGGAGATTACAAGGCTGATAAACAACATTTTGTTTTGAGAGACCAAGAGAATATAGGGACCCACACCAGCATTCTTAAGAGAGCGCTGAACTCAGAAAGACCATGTGGGCATTATTTTCCACAGGGGGAGGAGGAGAGGGGCTTGTAAATTACTTTCAATGAAGACACAAGCAAGTGGTCTATTTCATGTGTGATTTATTTTCTTTTTTTCCCTTCAATGCTGGGATTGAATCCAGAGCATTCTACCTCTGAGCTACACCCCCCCCCCCCCAGTCCTTTCTATTTTGAAATAGGGTCTCCCTAAGTTGCTGGCCTCAAACCTGAGATCCCCCTGCCTCAGCCTTCCAAGTGCTGGGGTTATGGGTGCGCACCACCACACACCCAGCTTGATTCTACAGGAGGAATGAAGGAGGGTGGTTTTCTCACAGGCACACCCTTTGTCAAAAGGGTGATGTTCTAGTTCTATATACGTATAGTTTTATTGGCGCATTAAAATTATACATTATAGTAAGGTTCAAAGTGATACACACAAAGTGTTGTTTGTTTCAAGCACAGGACTCTCTTGGTGGGCTGACCCTCCTAGACTGCTCGAGGACAGCACAGCCATCTCTGAAGAATGACACGCCCCTTCCTGCCAGTCTCTTCTCAGCCCTCAGATTGCTCATTCCTGTCTAGGAAGAGGCCAGGCCTGCTTGGTGCAGGTCATGTACCCTTATCTTCATCCTGGGATGGTGTTGTTATGGTTCCCAAATGTTTGAGGTTCAAGTCATGCCCTGGAACGCTACCCACTTCCAGTGTACAACTAGAGGGACTCACTTCATCCTTCTCATCTGCTCCTATTCACTGTCCTGAAAAGGTATGGGAAAGACAGGCATCTGCTCCCGGCACACAGAAACTCTTCCAACCCCAACCCCATGCGTTCGTTCTAGCGCATACCTAGCTACGGAGCATCCACGAGGCAGGCGTGGCCCTCCCTCACAGACTCAGAGCTGGCACCCCCAGCTGGGGACCCGTGGCTTCACTCCTGGAACCCACAGGAACGGCCACACATTCCTACTTCCGGGGCAATCATTGCTTCTCCCAGAACCCAAAGGGACTGGCACCCTGTTCTAAATTGAAATCCTTGGTTAAAAAAAAAAAAAAAAAAAAAAATCCCTCTCTGCTCAGAGGAGCTGGTGTCCCTTCATTCATTCAACAAACATTCAGTGAGTGTTTCTTATGAGCCTGGGGCAGGGACGGGGGTTAGATAGTGGAGATACAGTAGTGAGGAAAGCAAACATCCCTCCCCTCCTGGGCTTAATTTTTAGCAGGGGAGGCGGGGGAGGGGGAAAGCCCTAATTAGTGAACATGTAATTGCAGTGCTATACCATAAAGTGGGCTGGGGGCCGGCCGGGGCGGGAAGGGGACCGCGTTAGGAGGGTGGTCCGTGGGGTCCCGCCCAGGCCCGCTGTGTAGCCCTTATCTTCATCCTGGGATGGTGTTGTTATAGTTCCCAAATGTTTGAGGTTCAAGTGAAGAGTTCATCTGTAATGGGATTATTTCTCGCCCTGTTTGCTTTCATTATAGTTCCACTCTCTCCGAGCATGAGACTCTAACCTCGCCGAAAGCATATTTGGGTAATCTGATATAAACTAAATTTAAACTTTGACCTCCAACAATAAAACCGCTACTTTCCCTCTCTGAAGACCTGAAATTCAGATGAAGGGCCTGCCAGCTTCACTTTCCGGGGTTTCTAACCAGCTTCTAATTCGATTCTAAGCAATACTCAGAAAGGGATGGGGACAGGCCCCAGCCCCAGGCAGGCGCTGGCTGACTGGCCTGGGTCCTCCTTCCCAGGAGAAGCCAGACACTTCTCCTGGCATTCTTGCACTCTGGCTCCTGTTTGGTGATATTGTTGGCCAGGATCAAGAGAGTGCTAAAAGCACAAAGTAAAATTGCTGCCTTAAACTAGGTCGAAAATTTGTTCTGATTCCTGTTTTGCACGAAGCGCTTTAATCCTGCTGTGGGTAAAGGTTAAGTGTGGGCTTACTTCAGAATGCCCCTACGTCATGTTCTAATTCTTATAGGTTATCTTCCTTAGAAATTAAGGCAGGCAAGGAAATCCATGCGAGTCCACTGGCAGCCAAGACTTCTGTCTCCCTCCCTCCCTCCCTCCCTCCCTCCTAGGCCTCCACAGCAGCTCAGCTCCCACGTTCCGTTTTTCAAAACTTGGCACTCGTGTCGCTCAGGTTGGCTATACTCAAAAATAAAGCCTTGCTTTTACTTTTTTTTAAATAGAAAAATTAAGTAAATGTCCCAGTCTGAACCAGTAAAAGCAACTGAACGTTCAAATTCAGGGATGTCCTACATTTAATAGCTGTTCACCGGGGAAGCATTTCCTGTTTATACATTGAGCTAATGAGAATCCATCACGCCTGTCAAATACACTGAACACCAAATTCAAATGTCAAACCAAATGTAAGAGGTCACACATTTCCTTTGCTAACTAAAAGTGTAATTCATAAATATTATTGCTACCAAACTCTCCATCTACAACATTTGTTTAGAAATATGCACATGTAATATAAATTGTGATTAAGTTAAATGGGTATATTATTTCCTGTTTTAAGGGCTAACAGCAGCATGAATTATGCTTTACTGCAAAGAAGGCTCAAGTCACAAGCAGTTCTGCCCGAGCATAGCCCCACATTTTACACCCCCAGATTGGTTTTTGCACGTTCATTCATAAATACTTTACATTACCCAGCCTTGCTGATAACTTTCACTTTGGGTGCCTTATAAAATAGCTCTTACTATTGTAAAGGTCAGCTAAATGAACATAAACTTTGAATCTAACTGAGTTTAAAAATAAAAGTGGAAAAACAGAATAGATTTACGAAGCCAGGGTCTTCATTTACGTCTATGAGCTCAGTACCAGAATTCAGATCAGACTGAAACTTCGCATCTGTGGGTGATTTAGTGAGATGGGAGCAGCAGAGCAGCCGCACAGACCCCTGGCTTCCAAAATGAACGCGGGGAGTTAGTGACACCCGTGGAGAAGCAACCTTGCATTCGTTTTGTCTACAAATAAGTTCAGCTAACTCCTTAGCTTTAAAAATGTGTCTACACGGTTCATGTTTATACTCTTTCAGGAAAACCAAATGTATTCTATTCTAGCAAGGAACACAGGGGAAACAGAACAAACAGAAATGGTTCCTCACCAAAGAACCTGAAAGGGACATATCTTCCTGATATTCCAGCCAGAAGATGGAGACAGGGAAGGCCAGAACCAAAGCTGAGCCCTACTGGTTACACTCAGTCAGGTTGAGAGAGGAGTCTAGCTCTGCCAGGCACAGAGCACATACCTGTAATCCCAGTCCTTAGGAGGCTGAGCCTCAGCAAATTAGCAAGACCCTCAGCAACTGAGGGAGACCTGTTTCATTGAATTGAAATGAAATAAAATTTAAAAAATAGGAGTATAGCTCAGAGGTCAAATGCCCCTGGGTTCAATTCCCAGTACCAAAAAAATGGAAGGAAGGAAGGAAGGAAGGAAGGAAGGAAGGAAGGAAGGAAGGGGAGAAAGAAGTCAGGCAGGCAGGCAATTTTAGTTCCTAGTGAAAATTACTACCAGTCACTAAGTAAATAAAGCACGTAAAGAAAGGGGCCGCAGAGCAGAGCCATACACGTCCCGTATCCACATCAGGGAGGCCCTGGCTGTGTTCCCACCAGAGCCAGGTCTCCCTGTGCACAGAGCCAAGCCGAGGAGAGAGGGTGGGTCAGGTGCTCTGCAGGGAAACTCTGACTCACCATGGTTTCTAAACCCTCCCAAAGGGAAGCCTGCCTGACACTATTGTGCTGGATGATTTTGCAATGAAACTGAGCCTTTGATGTCACAGACTGGGGGAGAGGGATAAGCCAGCCTCCTGGGAGAGATAACCAAGATGACACCCAGCTTTTGAAGTCTGATGAACACCATTTCAGACTCCAGTTTCAGAAGAGATGATTAACAAACACCAGCAAGGCTCATGCTCATGTCTGTGGACACCACTGTGACTACAGTCCCACAACCCAGTGGGGCACCTGCCCACATGCCACGGGCCAGGCAGCGGTGCCAAAGGGCACCTGCCCTTTGGTCCCCCAAAAGCTTGTGCTGAATAGGCAGGGGTAGCTTCAAGAGCAGGTGCTTTTTTGTGTGTGCGTAGGGACTGGGAATTGAACTCAGTAGTGTTCTACCTCTAAGCTACACTCCCAGCCCTATTTTATTTTTCCATTTTGTAAAAGGGTCTTACTAAGTTGCCGATGGCCTCACTGAGTTGCTGGGGCTGGCCTTGAACCTGTGATCTTCCTGTCTCAGTCTTTCGGGTATTGGGATTACCAGTGTGCACCACCATGTCTGCAAGAACAGGTGCTTCTGAGAACAGATTTAAAACATGCCCCCCCTGAATGTTTTAAATTTGGTTTCCAATAGTCTTATCACAGTATTTTTCCCATCATAACATGGTTACATCATAGTGTTGTTTTAATTGTAGTACTTTCAGTCAGGCTTGGTGGTTTATAATACCAATACTTGGGAGGACTGAAACAGGAGGATTGTAGGTTTCAGGCCAGCTTCAAGATCCTCAACATCTTATCAAAAGTCTGTTTCAAAATTTAAAAAGGGTTAGAGGTATAATTCAGAGATACAATACTCTTGGACTTAATCCCCAATACAAAAAAAAAAAAAAAGTACCAGCTTCAAATTTGTTAACTATGATTTAAAGACCAGTGAAAGAAAATTATATTTTTATCCCACATTTTTATTAAGATGATTTACATAAAATGAATGTTTGGCATTGTGGTTTGGGTTTAGAATGCCCCCCCCAAAGGCTGATGTGTGCGCTCCTGTCCCCAAGGCAGCAGGGCTCAATGTTTGGCATTGTGGTTTGGGTTTAGAATGCCCCCCCAAAGGCTTATGTGTGCGCTCCTGTCCCCAAGGCAGCAGGGTTCAGAGGCGGGGCCTTGCTGGACGCAGTGCGCCACTGAGGCTGTGGCCTTGGGGACTGTTCATTGACGTCGCTTGTCTTTTCCACCAGGCCCTTTAGCATATTTATCATAGTTATTTTACAGTTCCTATCTGATAATTCCAACATTTGAGCCAACTATGGTATGGTTCTATAGGTTATTTTGTCTCTCAACAAGTAATCGTATTAGTCTGCTGGGTATAACGTGTGTTTGATGAATTTATACTGGATGTCACACATTGTGTGCATAAAAAGTAACAGAGATGAGAAGCTGTTGAGGAGGGAAGGCGAATTAGCATCTGGTTGAGCTGTGTTTGGCCTTTGTTGTTGCTTCAGTTGCAGTCAGTGCTCCACAGGATTCAAGTTTTCTTCATGGGGATCTCAGTCCCGGCTCAGTGTGGCCTAGTGTGAGGGTTGCCCTCAACTCTCCTAGGCCACCTTAGGCTTCAGCAAGCTCCACACTGTGGAAGAGCCCTTCCTCAGCACTCCTGCCCTCTCCTAGTAGTCCACTGCTGCTGGTGCCCAGTGTAAGTCTGGATTTATTGCCTACATACCTGGACCTTACAGAGGATCAACCTCAGGCCTCCTGCCTTTCTCCCAGTAGCAGACCACTACTAGCCCCTACTTACTACAGAACCCAGAGCTTGGGCAGGTCTCTAGCTCTTGTCCAGGGGGAAAAAACAGCTGCCTTACAGTAGTACAGATGCCAAATAAGAGCTGGCTTCCTGCCCCTCCTCCAGAAGTTCACGGCCATTGACTGCTTTCTAGACATAGGCCAAGTGGGTTTCTCTTGATTCTCCTATTATGACCTCAGTTTGGGATCTTTTTTTATTTGTTTTGTTTGTTTGTTTGTCTGTACTGGGGAATTGAACCCAGGGGCATTACACTGCTGAGCTACACACTGAACCCCTTTTTTCTTCCTTCCTTCCTTCCTTCCTTTCTTTCTTTCTTTCTTCCTTCCCTCTTTTCTTTCTTTCTTTCTTTCTTTCTTTCTTTCTTTCTTTCTTTTTTTCTCTTTCTTTCTTTCTTTCTTTCTTTCTTTCTTTTTTTTTCTCTCTCTCTCTTTCTTTTTTTCTTTCATGAAACAGAGTCTCCCAAGTACCGGTAATAGAGGTATGTGCCACCATGCCTGGATCTAGCCTCAGTTGGGACAGGTTTTGTGCACCTCTGCCTCATGGGTGGGGATCTCAGCAAGCCTACTTCTCTCCCAGTGGCAAGCAACCTCTGACCCTTCCTCTGGAAAAGTCAGGAGCACAGGAGGGTTTCTGTTAGTTCTCCAACTCTAACTACAGCATAGACAGGCCCTTCACCACAGACAGCTCGTGTTGTTCGGGCTGCTCCAGTCTTTCTCATGAGTTCTCATGGAGGTCCATGGACCACAGAAGACACCCGGTGTGTCTGTGTGCAGCTTCTAAGAATTCTGACTGGTCGTGGGGGCCTGTACTTGGCTCTCAAAATTCAGCCTCAGTTATTTTCTTCTTACTTCCTTCTCTGATGGCTACCTTACCCTTCTGCTGCCCACCCAGGGTAAAATGACTGTGTGTCCCATCTCTCCCCCAAAGGGCTGCTACACTCTGGGAGGGCATACTGGAGATTGAGCCCAGGGGGGTGCTGCCTCCAAGATACACCCCCAACCCTTTGTATTTTTTATTTTGAAATAAAGTTGTGGTATGTTGCTAAGGCTGGTCTCAAACCTGTAATCCTCCTGTCTCGAACCCAAACAGTCCAGATGCCAAAGTGCACGCTCTTGAAGGACTGAGGGGCCAAATGTTTGCTTAAACTAAATTTATTTTCATTAATGCTCTGACACCTGGATTTGGACGAGTTCACATAACTCTCCAGGGTCCAGGACCTGAGCAACGCAGGCTCACACAGGTTTGTTTCGTTCTTGTTTTTTCCCTTATATGCATCTTCCTCAAGGAATTGCCACTCCCAGCCTTTATGTCACCAGAACGCCCTGCGGCACGCTTCGCCCTCAGGAGGGGCCTCCCCCAGGACGCCCAGAGGGTGCAGCAGGCTGGGGGCCAAGGCTGGATGGCGCTCACGGAGAGGGCAGCCAAGCAATGCCCTACACAGGCCGGCCGGGCATGCCGATGGCTCCTTAGACAAAGGCAGAGAGGAGAGGTGAGTGTCCAGAGGGAGCCAATGGGTCCAGCAGCCTGATCCCAAGAGGGGTAGGGAGCTGCAGTGCGCGGTGGGTACAGCTAATGATCTGAAGGACAAACCCGGGATTCTAAAGGAGAGGAAGGAAAATTTCACGAGCTACACTTGCAATTCAGCAACAACACTTCCCAGATGCACCACCCAGAACAGAGCTCACTCTTCTTGTCCGTCCTTCCTTCCTTGCCTGCCTGCCTGCCTGCCTTCTCTTTTTGGTATTAGGGATTGAACCCAGGGGCATTCTACCTCTGAGCTATACCACCAGCGCTATTTTATTTTTAAACGGGTCTCACTAAGATGCTGAGGCTGGCCTCAAACCTGTGATCCTCCTGTCTCAGCCTCTCAGGTACTGGAATTAGGCACGAGACGCTAAGCCTGGCCAGAGCTTGCGCTTCTTGAAACAATCTCTTGACCGTTCAAAGCTAAACTCCTCTGAGTCACTTTAAAAAGGAGAGACGCTGCCATTAGACGGGGAGAGATCAAACACACCTTAATCTCCTCTATCAGTGGCAGCTACTTACAAGCCAGAATGTGCCTGTGCTGCACCGGCAGCCTGCCTGGTGACCTCTCAGCTTAGTACCTGAAAAACAGAAATGTGGTTTTACTTATGCAAGTCTCTATTTCTGGGAGATGTGTGGAATGATAAGACAACAGCCCAATCAGCTCCCACCCCAACGGCTGCAAAAGGGTATCTCAGAATTCATAACTGGGATAGCTGTGGTCGCTTTCTTTAAAGAGGAATCAAAACATTGAAATCCATCCAAGAGAACGGCTGGGAAACCTGAGCGCAGGAGGCGTCTTTAATAAGAAGTGCGCAAGGGACTTGCTTTCCGCCCTTAGGAAACCCTCAGCATTCCTCGGAGAAGCGGTGCCTGTGTGCTCATGCACCTGGGAAGTCTCTTTTTATATGCCAGGCTAATGTCTTAGGCTCACCTGTCCAGGGCTCTCCTAGAACACCAGGCTGCTACAAGTTAAGTCTGCACTTGCAGAAGTCCACTTCCAGGAACCAAGGGAGTGAGACTTTTCTTACTTCCGTATGGGTAACTTTTATAAAGAATGTATTGCATTCTCTGCCCTTGCACTTTAGGATGGGCTTGGCCCAGTTAGAAGGGCCCCACTCTATGGTGCAAGCTCTAGTAGAAGGAGTTTGGGGCCAGGGCCTGGGGTGTGGCTGTAGGGCCAGCATGAATTTAGCCAGCTTGAGGGTTTTTTTTTTTCCACTTTTGATGAGCATGCCAACTCATGTGGATACCTCCCTCACTCTGCACTTGACTCGCACGCACGCTGACCCCTTTTCTTCAACTAAATTGTGAGCTCCCCGAGGGCAGGACGATGGTGGTAACATACAGGGCCTGGTGTGCCAAGGACTAGTTGCTGAGTGAATGAACAAGTAGACAAACTAACAGAAGGGCTGCCCTGGGTGGGGTGGGGGCCAGACACCAGCGTCTGTCCAGTCCACCTTCTCGTGGAGAGAGGGATGGTGCCCGCCTGCTCACAGGAGAGGCAGCCAAGTTCCTGCCTCCCTAAGGGATGCCGTGAGCTGTGGGATTAGAGTGTCCAGACTCCATGAGCAACCTGGGCCCCACTATAGAAAGTATGGCTAACACCACAACTGACAAAGCCAAGGATGGACTTACCTACCATGGGTCGCAAAGGCCCTGTGCCCCGCCTCTGCTTCCTCCTGTTGTAAGATGGGTAAAACCATGGCCACTCACGGACGGTGCTAGGAGAATCAAATGGGACGCTACTGGTAAAGGACATACTAAAAACTACCGAGGGAGGGGCTCGGTGGCACATGCCTGTAATTCTAGTACCTGGGAGGCTGAGACAGGAGGAATGCAGGCTCAATGCCAGCCTCAGCAACTTAGCAAGGCCTTCAGCAACTTAGCTCACTAAGTTTCAAAAGGAAAAATAAAGAAGGGCTGGGGGTGTATCCCAAAGGTAGAATGCCTTTGGGTTCAGTCCCCAGGAGCAAAAACAAGCAAAAAACTGCCCAGGATTCTAAATAAGTAGTAGCAATGGAAACAACTTGCCTCCTAGTGGGAGGGTACTGCCTGCCCTAAGACACCAGGTGGGAGAGCAGGGGGAAGGAGTGTGAAACTGACCGGGCCCAGGGGTGACCACACCCTTCACTTGAGCACAGCCCACCTGGACATCTGGGCTGACTCCATGAGCCCGGCCAGGAGGCTGGCCCCTGGAATGAGGCTGGCAGAGATGTGGGCAAGAAAGAGGGATCTCTGCCCCGGGCTTCCCATTCAGGACAAGGGGACGCAGCCTCTGTTGCTGTATTGTTGCTAACACAAAACTGAAAACATAGCCAGTTCCCCTCTTGTTTTGTCCACTAGGACACTCAGAATCTAATTTGCAGCTTAGCCCCAGCAAGGGCACTGGACCTGTGGCGTTTTAAAATTTCACACTTCTCCCATGAGATTACAATCCCTAGGAGGGCAGGAACCATGCCTCTGTGTGTGTGTGTGGGGGGGTGTTACTCGAGATTAAACCCAGGCGTGTTTGACCTCTAAGCTACACCTTCATCCCTACTTTTCATTTTAAAATAGGGTCTCACTGAGTTGCTGAGGATCTTGTTAAATTGCTAAGGCTGGCTTCGAACCTGTGATCCTTCTGTCTCAGCCTACCGATTACTAGGATTATAGGTGTGCACCACCGTCCCCAGCAGCCATGCCTCTTTTGCTATTGTGCACCACAATATTTGCAGACCCAAGCGCATGGTACATCCTTGCTGAGCGACTCGCTCACCCCTGTTTTCTTACCCTTCTTTTCCCTTTGTCCCGGTTTCTTATTTAGCTGTCTATCCTACCACAGCACCTATATTTCTGGAACTCCCTCAGATCCTCTTTTGCGCAAGGCAGGGTACAGATAAGTACATGAGAAAAAGAGAACAAGGCAGAGGCAGAAGGCAGGGTCCATCAATCTCCAAGTGGCTCCACTGGCCCCTCCCGCCCCCCTAGAGGCAGAAGGGGGTGCACAGGGGCAGAACACGCCAAGTAGGTTCAGTTTATCCTTAGGAGGTCTTCCTACCGGCAGCTCCTGGAGACTGTGTTACCTCCAGGTTGCTGAAAGGTTGCCTAGCAACACCCACTGACCTTTCCCATTTTAAATCCTTCCTTTGTGTCTTACATGACCTGAATAGTAGCCTCCTCCCCAGCTTGCCACCCACAACTGATCTTCCCGAACTAGCAAAGTCAGAGGCCCGGAACCTTCTGTCTCTGGCCTGTGACTTCCAGCCTGGACGCCTGGGTTCCTTTGAGCATGAGCCACAGGCAGGCATGCCCCAGAGCTGCCGTGTCTGATTTGCACGTGTCAAGAGAAGTAAAGGGAGGGAGGCAGCTGAAGCTTAGAGCCCACACAAGTCTGAGTTGATGAAGATCTTGTCATCCCAAAGTCACACCTTGAAGATTTTCTGCTCTCAGAAAAATGCTTTATTTATTCTTCAGGCAGAAGGGTCAAAAATATGCAAGTGTGTAAATGAATGAAGTGTTACTTAAGACTGTGTCTAAACAGCGTGCAGAAATAAATACCCTGACCCTAAAGCAAGTCAGTAAACAGAATCCACCAGGGAAGCAAGAAAACAAAGAGGAATTTGGGCGAAAATAGTTTTATGAGACCAAATTTCACCTGAAGCTTCCTAGAAACTCAAAAAGCAAAGAACTGAAAACTCATAGAAGGAAGGGGTGTGGATGCAGGCTCTCACCCCTTCCTTCTAGCTCTAAAAAGCCTTGCCAGAAGACTTCCTGACTGTCAGTGACTACAAATGTCATGTTGACCCCTCCAGCTGTTTCTCAGCTTAACTAAAGGCTCTGTGAGCTGCGGAGTGCGGGTAGAAAGGCGTCCTTGCTGTGCTTTACCACCCTACACCAGGCTTTCCTGCGCTGGGTCTAAAACCACTCAACTCCATCTGGCCTCTGTCTGGAAGCCAAGAGTTAAAACTCCAAATGTTACATATATAAAAAGCAAAAGATTAATAAGATTATTTTTAGCTCTTGATGATAAAATCTATTTTTGATAGTGAAATGCAAAAGGTAAAACTCATTATATCCATAAAATAGCAGAAGAGTAATTTTAGCTCTTTATGATGAAATCTATTGATAGTCAAATGAAAAACAGTCAAGGAGAAAGGGTCAAATCAAGATACTTTGGAGCTAAGCTGCCCAACATGATAGTCACTAGTCACTCTGTCAATTTACTTTAAAATTTAATTTAAACTAAATAGAAATCGCTGGGCATACCTATAGTCCTAGTACTTGGGAAGCCAGCAAGCTCGAGGCCAATGTGTTGGTAACCCTGTTTCAAAAATTAAAAAAGGGTGTAACTCAGTGTTAGAATGTCCCTGGGTTCAATCCCTGGTACCACAAAAATAATTAATTAACTAACTAATTAATTAGAAGTAAAAATGGAGCCCTTCAGTTCACCAGTCACACAGTGGCCCCTGTGTTGGGCAGCTCAGACAGTAAAGAACACATCATCATCACAAAAGGTTCTGTTGGACAGCACCGCACCGGGTCATCTCCTGAGTGAGCTGCGGTCACAGTGCTCCGTGCTAAGCTGGGCCAAGTCTTCAGTCTTGAAAAGCCCTCCATTCATCCCTCTGGGCCTCAGTAGCCCCATCTGCAGCCTGAGGAGCAAGGCTAGACCATCTCCCTGATGTCCAGCTTTGTGTAACATGCTCACCAATTTGCACCACCACCACTCACCTTTTTTTTCCCAGCATGCAGTAGATGTTAAGAAATAAGGATACTAATTATTAGAATAAAAATGTGATTACCGAGCCAGATCCAGTCATGGCACTAAGTGCTTGACGTGCACTATCACACTTCGTCACTATTTGCTATCTGGGGGAGAGATGGATGACTGGCAGGAGGGGATCGTCAAGCACCAGACAGGAAGGCAGATGCCGCTGCCCTGGCTGGCTCCTGCTCTGAGCTTAGGAGGCCACCAGGGATCGGTCAACATGCAGAGGGCCATCAGAGAGCTGACAGAAAGAGAAGAGAGTTAGAAAGCCCCTTACATGTGAGTGGGGTCCTCCCATATCCAGCGCCTATCCCCTTAGAGAGCTTCTAGAACAAGGAGTGCCCACCACGCCAGGTCCCCCAACAGATGTAGCCGTGCCAGTGTACCTCTAGTTTTGGTGCTGCTCCCTTGCTTGGGGCTTCTGGAGCCACAGTACATGGAAAATCAGCAGCAAGCCATAAGCCAATAGGGTCATTCCCAAGGTCAATACTGCTAGATGCCAGAGGTCCACCAGTCGCCGTGGGCCTTCTGCAGTGACCCCATCCCTGACACCCTGGTCTGCTCCTCCGGGCCACCCCTCTTTGCCTTGGCTTGTTTATTTTGAGCACCATAAGCCCATGCCTGACCGAGGCAGGCGAGAGTTGACTGGCCAAGCTCTAGGAGCCTGAACGGTCGCCTAGTTCTCGGTTCCCCGCAGGGAGTCACTCATTCATGGCGTCTGTAGTTCAGGAGTGGAGCACAGGCATGGCTTCCCTTGAGGCCCAGCCACTGGACCTGAGTGTGCAGGTGGCCCTGCGAGGTCCTGGCCACTAGGTCACAGGGAGGACTAAGGAACCTGCTGAAGAGAAACATCAGCTCCTCTTCTTCCACTAGATCCCAGGCAAGCCCCAGAAGAAAGGCACCATACTGTACTGGCTCAAATAGGGGAAATGATGCCAAGGAGACTGAATTGAGAAATGAGTTCTACAAACTCATTTAATTCGGTGATTTCTGTGCACTTGGCAGCTGTGGGCGAGGAGGCTTCCAGCCAGCAACTTACCACCACTTCCCAAGGACACTCTTATTAAATCAGCATGGGTCACTCTCTTGCCTTTTGCATACGTGCGAATGATGAATCATGAAAACGCAAAACTCAATCATTTCGGGGCCTATAGAGCTCAAGAGCAGGGAAAGGTGCTCTCAGGGGTTTTATGGGGCAGACAGAAGAGCTCAGGTGGACACCAAAGACCCGGGCCTGGCCCTTCACTCTCTGGCTTGCACATTCCCTTGGTCCTGCTGGGTTCCCAGAAACTTGACCCAAACCCAGAGTCTGCAGAGAGCCACCTGGCCCAGTCTTTTCGCTCAAGTGTCTATGGGCTGGTCTAGCAGGAGACTTGTGAAATGATTGAAACAGTTTCTATTCCTTCCTCAAGAGAGAAAATTCTGGCCAGTCATTCACAGCTCTGAGCTTTCATTTCTTCCATTCTAATGCCTATTTGTAGGGCTATTTCAAGGATTAAATGATAAAGCCCAAATGCATAAAGTCCCTCCCAGTACCCAGGACACTGCACCTACTCACCAAATATTCACCTCTTCCCTGGAGAGAGGAGGATGGCCAAAGACTTCTTGCCAGTCCCCGCTGGCCCCATCCCCAGCTACATCAGTCAACCTGCAGGGCCAAAGCTGGGCACTGTCCCTTGGGGGCAGTAAAGGGCCCCATACACTAGGACATGGAGGTGCCTTCCTTGCACTGAGCAACGAGGAGTTCCTGTGCCCAGTGCGCATATCCAGTCTGCATGGCCGGCCAGCATTTGCCGAAAGCCTCCAGGTGCCAGATCGTCCCCTTTAATCCTCACCACAATCCTATCCCCAGGGACTACCACACCCCCACGGCCACCAGGGCAGTTGGAGTCAACGCTCACTAAGTGCTGGAGCTTGGCTAGGGACCCTGGCCAGGCCCTGGAAGGAGCTAGAAGACTGCTGGTGGATGAGCTGGGGCACGGTGGCAAAGCAGAGAGGCCCCGCAGCCTGCACTCAGGGCAGGGACATCCCTGGGGCTTGGTGTCCCTCCTTGCAAACTCTCCAGCCCCACTTCCCAGCGCCTCCAGAGTGTCTCACAACACGAGGCAGTCTGTCAACCCACAGTCAGCTTAAGACAGAACACACTGCAAAGGCCAGGGGACAGCAGAGCCGCCTTGAAAGCAAGGAGTGTCATTTTCTGGGGCCCCCAAAGCCCTGTCAGAAAACCTCCATCTAGTTGCCGTGATGACACTTGGAAACACTACAGAAAAACTCCTTTTGCTACTCTTATCTGACATGTTAAATGTTCTCTAATTTTAAAATAGGACAAAACAGCAAATATCAAAGGTAGAAGTAGAAGCAGAGGTAGAAAAGGAGGAGGAGGAAGAGAAGAAAGAAGCAAAGGAAATAAACAAGAAGGTGGAGAAGGTGAGGGCCAGAGGGAAGCCTCAGAGGTGTGCGCAAGGGTGCTGAAGTAGTATCTGAGGAGGACTATTTTGAGGGCTCCCTTCCTCATACTAGGTGCACCAGGGTCGCTGATTGGCAGAGTGCCTGAAGTGGGTGGAGCCTCATCAGCATCTTGGATAGAGATGAGGTCAGGGAAGAGCCAGGACCCTTGGGTAGAGGATAGAGGTCAGGGAAGAAGAGCCAGGACCCTTAGGTAGAAGCCATCCCCTGGGATGAGAAGAAAGGGGCTGGCTTAGAATGGGGACTCTAAGCCACCTGCCACTCTTTAGAGTCCTAGCCCACAGCTGGCACTTTGGGCAGAGTCCCCGGGGTCTCCCTGACAACTCCTGTGTCTATGGAGTGTCTGCTGATCACAGGCACACACCATCCACTGATCTGCCTCCAAGAAGGAAACTGGGACCTTGCCCTCTTCAGGCCCATTCTGATTCTATCCTCAACTTTCTGCCCAGAGCGGCTGCCTTCTCAGTAGAGAGCCCTTCTCAGTTGACAAAGCTCCTGCCCTTGTATGCTTTCCCAGGGAACTGAGACATGGTCTGCCAACGTCCCCTCCCCCACCATGGCTTCCCACGAGAACCAGCCCAGGAACAGAGGGGCAAGATGGCCAATGACTTCTTGTCATCCCCATCTGAGTGACCTTCCCTTTAATGCCAGAACCTAGAGGGGCCCAGGAAGTGTCATCTATGTCATGATAGGGGTCAATCACACACACTAATGACAAATCCATGCTGGGGCCCAGAGTCATCCACATGGTGAAGGGGATTTATGACCCAAACCTGATTTCCCAGCATCCAGTGAACTCAGGAAGAGAGAGCAGCAGAACCTGAAAGAACATTCCCTCAGGTCTCTCTGGGAGCCAGTGTATTTTTGGAGAGCTTTGGCCTTGCCTGCTTGTTGTACTTTATTGCTGGCAGAGAGATGGGAAATTTATTACTTTACAAATCATACCATTCGCAGCATAAATGAACTGTCTGGCTGCGGCACGCTCGAGCCCGGATGATTTGCAAAACGTCTAATGGTGAGCGGGGTTATGTATCTGCTCACGGCCTCCGAGACAAAAGCAGAGCGTGACGCAGAGCATCTGTGCAGTGTAACTCCAGGCCGGCAAATTGGCTGCGACTCATAAATGTTGGCTCAGCCGCATTACATAACGCGGTGTGCTGGGGCTGGGACTCAGAGGACGGTGGGGCAGCCCCAGGGCCAGGAGCCGGTCCTGACAAGGTGGTGGATGACAAGCAGGGCACCAGCGGAGTTCGCGGCCTGGGGTCAGGGCCGGGCCGTGCTCCACAGCCCGCCTGGTCCTGAGGCCTGCTAGCCATCAGGAGGCTGGGCAGGCTCCCGGGGCTGCCCGGGACAGGGGTGCTCTCTGCGGTCTTTCTGCTATCATTCTCCAAACCTGGGGTGTGAGGGAAGGCGTTGAAATCATTGCAGCTCTGACATGTAGACAGGAGTCAGTCGGTGCCTATCACCACTGCCAGGCTCAGCTAGGGCCTGCAACACAGGGCATCGCCAGGAGGAAGGTGATGGTACACACACTTGAGAGGAAGCCACACAGTCAAGTGGCCTCTCTGAGCTTTAGGATCCCACGAGCAGTAGTGCGGGATTCAAATCCAGGCTGTTAAGGTCCTACTGTCCTGCATCTGTGCTGTATGTGCCATGTGCCCCCCACCGCACACACTAACAGAACCATCAGGCACTCCATCTGTGTGTTTTCTCAGCAACAGGTTAGAAAAAAGTTTCACAAAAGAGAAGTCCTTGCCTGGCCTTGTGATTCAATTGTGCCCAAGAGGCATGAGGCAGACCCTCTCCAGGAGGCCCAGGTGATCAGCATGGGAGCTGTCTGGGCCAAGTGGTTCTTCAAACCAGGCCTTGGAGGACGCAGTACAGACACAATCCTAAACTCAGGCTTAGGATGCGGCATTGGGAAAAGATAAACTTGTTCTGATTCTCAACCTAGTAAAATCTTCAGCCAAAAAAACTTCTGAACATTGATTTCTAAACAGGGAATGGTGTTAAGAACGTTGATCTTCAAAAATAACAAAACAGTCATGCTAGCACAGTGAACACTGACCATGGCACTTGGCATCAGAAATAAAGACTGTTTGCTGAACACACATCCAAGAAATGGCTCATCCTGTGTTCATGCACTTTGTGAGACAAGGGCTCAGCCCCAGAGATCTCCTGTCACCCACTCACCTCATACACTCACGCACCGCATCATTCAGCAAAGCTGTGTGTGTGTGTGTGTGTGTGTGTGTGTGTGTGTGTGTGTGGTACTGGGGGTGGAACACAGGGGCTTTTCTACCTCCTGGCTATACCTCCAGACCTATTTTATATTTTATTTGGAAACAGGGTTTCACTAAGTTGCTGAGACTGGCTTCGAACCGGTGCAATCCTCCTGTCTCAGCCTCCCAATCCAATGCAAGGCTCTTTTCTTCAGTCTCAATAAAGGCCCAGCAGCAAGAATCCTTGAGAGCTCCAATTCCCTCTGTGTCAAATGCCAAGTATAGATTAGACTCCATGATCTATGAGAAGCTTAAAGTAAGTTAGTGGACTTATAGCATGTAAACATTGTTCTCAGTAAGGAAGCCTGTAGACACATGACTAGTCCACCTGTGTCCACAAGAAGCACAGGCTGCAGGAGGGCAATACACCACTATCACACCAGAACCACTACTAGCAAGAATACTAGCCATAATTTCCACCTGGCACATTAGTGTGTCCGCTCAGAATCTTTTCAACACATAATTAATATCTGTGTGACAGCTGCTAAGGACAGGGTGCAGCAGGCATTCACTATAAGGTCTGATCTCTTGAGAGGACTCTTCCAAGCCCTGAAAGTTTGGCCTCTACCTACACAGGAAACCACGAGGAAAATACTCTGGACATGAGCCAAACTCGGCTTGAGCCAGGAGCACCCCCAAGAACAATGAAAGTAAAGCGATTTTTCACCCTTGGGGCATGCGCTCCAGGAGTCTCGTGTGCCCCACACACTCCAGGGGGCTCTTATGGAGTCACAGGGGGAGGAAGGCAAAACATCCCTGCACCCAAGTATACGTGCTTTTCTGAGCCAGTGGCCCACACTGCAGAAGCAAACTTGAGCGACTCTCTCAGCACACATGTGAAACCCTGTGTGTATCCTGTGCATACGGCTTCAGCTCCCTTTTTCGGGAGTCAGCCTCCCTGAGTGTGCCCACGGCAGCTCCAGCAGAGTGGCCAGGGAGGGCAGGCTCTGGAGACTGTCCACATTGCCCTGATGAAACAAACTAGGCCGCTTGCTCTATGGGTCTCATTCATGGACACAAGAACACAAGAAATTGGTCTAAGTAAAAAGTTCCAGGGAACAGTGGGCTTTCACATGATGGGGTCATGGAGAACTAGCAGGACATGGAGTCTTCTAGAAACACAGTGCAACAGTTTTCACCCAATGGCATTCACAAGACTTGCAGGGGGAAGGAGGGTCTGATTAGGAATTTCTATCATCAAAATGCCCAACACAAGCAAACCAAGTATACGGCTTGCTTGTGGAATAGCCCCTGAAGAGCTCATGTATTGGTGCAGGGATATTCAGAGGTGAAATAATTAAATCGTGAGGGTTGTAATAACATCAGTGGATAAATCCATTGTAATCTGTTTACTGGCTGGTAACGGATGCGGGTCTGTGTGGCTGGAGAAGGTGAGCACAGGGGGTATGGCTTTAGACATCCTTGAACTTCCTTCACAAATTTCTTCTCTTATTCCTGGCCTCCATGATATGAAAGCAGAACCCTTGTGCTCTCTTTCTCCTCTCTGCTACCATGCCCTGAACTCCTCAGATTTCACTTGGCCTAACCTGGACTGAACCCCCCGAAATCTCCAGAACTGTGAGCAAATAAATCTCCTTCCTCTAAGTTGTTGTCATCACAGCAGTGAGAATGCTGACTGAAACATGAAGGCAGCCAGCATTACTCTCCCAGCACTCTGACTCTGCAACACACACAGAAAAAAACATGTCTCTGGCCAACAGAAGGCCTGAGACCCTTCAGTCCCCTCCTAGAGTCTCTGACCCCTTCATACTTGAAATGAAAACTAGGGTTGGAGCTCATGAATCTCCAAGTTTTCTAACTTTCTCTTTTCCAGGCTGCAGGAGGAGATCAGGACCTGCCTCCCAGCTCTGCCAGGTCTTAATTTCACAGAGGATTCCGCCTCGACACAGAGCCCTGTCCCCACCACAGCCATGTCTGTGAGGTAATCATCTCTGGGAATCTTCAGAACCTTGAGATCCAAGAAGACTACAGAGAAAGCTGAAAATAATGACATCTGTCAAAGTTGGCAGCCCTGATTCTGTCTAGGTTCAAGGGACAGAAGCCAAGGGCAAAGAAACCATACAAGGGAGGGAGCCTGCTACCATTTGGTGGACAGAGACTGGCATGGGAAGCAGCCATCATCTCCTGTCCCTGGGACCCAGAGCCACTTTAACTCAGAACTGTCCTCTCCTCTCTTGGGCATCCATATTCTATCTAGCCTCCTCCAGAAGTCTAGTCTCCTTATTGGAATTCACTGAATCCCACTTTCCCCACACCCTGGACAGCCACTGTCTCCTGTCACTTTCAGCCCATACATGGATATAGGTTCCCCAGGGAGCTCTCTGCCTGCTGGAGTCTGACTGATGGCATCTAACATGTAGAGCTCTCCCTAGGCCTCTGCAGACCTCTAATTTGGCCTTGGGCGGATCTGCAAGTAGAAAGGGATTTAGTCCATCATTGATCTTGAAGAGGGTAGGCTAGCTCCGAAGGCCTTACCAAGTAGAGGGCTAAGCTGGGCTCCCGTGACTCAGCTCAGAACCAGGGCTGTTCAAGCAAAACCTTCACACCCTTTCTTAGTAAAAGACATTCAAAAGCATAGATATGAGGGAATTGGGGAGTCTGAAGAGAAAAGAGGGGAGAAAAGGGTCTGAAATTTCTTCCAACCTACATGGAGGCTAGCTTTCCCAAAGCCCCAGCCTCAGTGCCAGCTACTTCTCTGGACGGCCACCATCACCAGCAATCCAGGGCAGCTGGAAGACTGCAGGCCTGAAAACCCCGCCATGCAAAATGTGCATTTGATCAACGTTGAAAACATGCTGTAACATGAGTTTTCCCAATCTATTGGATTTCTGCAAAAGAGCCCTGAACTCCTCGCTCAAGTTCAACTTCAGGTCTCAGGAAAAATGAGTTTGTTAATTCAAGCAATTCCCCAGTGGTCAGTAGTTTATACCACATGCTTTGAAACAATGTGGCCTAAGTCAGGGGAGAAGTTGAATTACTTCCTAGGGGAGAGCCAAGGACTATCTGTTAACCTTGACAGGCTCTGCAGCCTCCTGCCCCCTAGCCCAGCATTCTGAGAGTCCCCTCCCAGGGGGCTGGGGGAGGGCTCTAGCTCCCCAGCTCACACACCCACATGGAGTAGCCCTGCTACTCAGAGAACAGAGAAAGCTTCCCTACCACCCCCACCTGCAAGGCTTGGGGGTGGGAGCATGTCTGCATCTTGTGCCTCTGAAGAAGTCTGTGCCCCCTATAGGCCGCACCAGGACACTGACCCTCCCGCCAAGCAGGCCCAGGGAAGGCAAGCTGGCCAGCATGGCTCCCAGGCAGGCAGCCCTGGTACAGGTCAAACTCAGACAGAGAGTTGTGGGGAGGATCTTTTTAAGAGAAGATTAATGATTGCAGGAGACCTCCAAGCCACCGGGTAAATTCCAGTCCTTTGTCCAGGGAATACTTATTGGGCATCCATATATCCCATTTTCACCAAACTAACTCATGAAGCCTTCTGTATGGCAAAGCATAGACTGGAGAGAATACACAGAGGAAGGTAACTACAGTGACAACCCCTCTTCTAGGCCCTTTGCATGGTCTAGACTTTTAATCTTCACAACCACCCTGAACAAACTCAACTGTCATTCCCACTCGAGTGCCTGTTAAGGTCGCCCAGCTGGAGAGCAGTGCTGGACTCAGGTAGGCTGGCTCCAGAGCCTTGGCCTTTGTCACCTTCTCCATCCCCATCCTCATCATCACAATGAGAGCATGCTAGCTTTCCTGCCTCTCTGTCCCACACAGGCACAACCTCACATCTAAGAAGCAGTATTTTTGAGTAAACCCAGGGTCTGTCTGACCTCAGAGTCAAAATTGTTGGCTGCCCTTTCGTGCCTCAATGGACCTCAGACATCCAGGCCAGCACCAACAACATAGCAAGACCCTCAACAACTTAACAAAACCCATGGTAAATAAATTAAAAGGGTGGAGGTGTAGCTCAGAGGTAAAATGTTCCTGGGCTTAATCTCTAGTACCTCAAACAGAAAAAAACAAAAACCTAAGCAAGCAAGCAACAACAACAACAAAATTGGCAATAATAGTGTATGAGTTCCTATTTCTTCACATCCTAGCCAGCATTTGTTTTTTTTTTTTTTTCATGTTGCAGGTTTATTTATTTTTAAATTTTTTAAAAAAAACTTTTTTATTGGTGTACTGTATTCATACATCATAATGGGATAAAAAAAAAACTTCTGCAGACATACTTGCACACAGTCAGCCCCTACCCGAACCCCACCCTGTTCCCTCCCCATCCCTCCTTCCCATGCTTGGCTTAGTGGTTGACATCTAGTATTATAGCAATTTATCCAAAATTAACAATGAAAATCTCACATAACAGTTTCATTTGTCTGATACCAATTTTTGATGACTTAAAGATAACATTTCAATATTTCTTTTTGCTTTCTTTCTTACCAGAGAATATATATATATATTTTTAGGTGAAACTATCATACATTTATTTATTTATTTTTCAGAAAAAATCTATCCTAATATGGAATATGGACTCTAGATACCCAGAACGATCTCAAAAAAGAACAAAGCTAGAAGATGTATATTTTCTGATTTCAAACCATATAAAGCTACAATAATTGAAACAGTGTAGTACTGTTCTAAAGGCAGATATATAAACCATTGGAGTTAAATAAAAGCCTAGAGATAAATTCTTCCATATATTGTCAAGTTATTTTTGACAAGGTTTCCACGAACATTTGGTGGAGGAAATAATAATCTTTTAACTAAACATTATTGAAAATTAATAATTACATGAAAAAGAATAAAATTGGACCCTTACCTAACATCATATACAAATATTAACTCAAAATAGATAAAAGACCTAAATATAAATCTTAAGACTATAAACTTTTAGAAGAAAATCTGGGTCATAAAACCTCACAACACTGAAATTGGCAGTGATTTCTTGGATATGATTTCAATGGCACAGGCAACAGAAGGGTAAACAAACTCCCTAAAAAATAAAAAAAAATATTGTATATCCAAAGACAATGTAAACAGAGTTAAAAGATACTGATAGAATGGGATAAAATATTTCCAAATGCTATACCTGAAGATATATTAATATTCCAACTAGAAATCCTAAATATTACCAACAATAAAAGCAAACAATACAATTTTGAGATAGGTAAAGACTAACATAAATAATGAAACTCCACAGATAACCAATCTTAGTTGTCTGGTGGATGGAAAATCTTGTTTCTCTGGTTCTGGTGTGTGTTACCTATTTCTTTTTTGCAGTTAATCTCTTTGAGTATTTTCTCTAGCGCTGGTTTTGAAGACATAAATTCCTTCCGTTTCTGTTTGTCATGGAAGCTTCTTATTTCCCCATCTAATTTGATAGAAAGTTTTGCTGGGTAGGAAATTTTTGGCTGGAAGTTGTTTTCTTTCAGTTTGGAATATGTTACTTCAAGCCCTTCTGGCTCTCATGACTTGGTTTGGGAAGTCTGGAGTGATTCTAATTGGTTTGCCTCTGAATGTCACTTGGCCCTTTGTTTTTGTTGCCTTTAAGATTCTCTGCTTGGCTTCCACATTGGTCATTTTGACAATTATGTGGCATGGGGATCCTCTTCTCTGATCCTGTCTAAAGGAAGTTCTATAAGTTTCCTGGATCTGTGTATTGACCTCTTGCTCTATGTTTGGAAAATTTTCTGCTATTACTTCCTTGAAGAGATTGTTGATCCCTTTGGTTTCACCTTTTTTTTCCCTCCTCTATTCCAATTATTCTTAGGTTAGCTCTCTTAAAATGGGCCCATATTTCTTCAATGTCAGATTCCTGTTGTCAGATTTTTTTTCTAAATTAGAAACTATGTGTTCATTTTTGGAGTGATCAACTTCTAAGAGCAAGATTCTATTCTCCATGTGGCCTAATTGGTTGTTTGTACTTTGAATTGAGGTCTTCACTTCATTAATTGCATCCTTCATCTCTTTTTGGCTCTCTCTCTGAATTCTTTTCGAAACACCTCTATTATTTCTACAGTTATTTTCCTGATTTGATCATCTAGAAATCTGAATTTCTGTTTTATCAGGTTCTGATGTTGTGGGGTTGTGGGCATTCATTGCTCCACTGTTTTTCCTCTTTCCCATGATTTCAGAAGTTTGTGCCTTCTCTGGTTTTTTCCCTTGGGTCACTACGACTTCACTTAAGGTGCTCTGGATCTCGAGTCTGTGGTATCTCAGTCCCCACTACTCCTTTACTGGGTTGTATGGCAGAGTCTCAGACCCAAGGAGTCAATCGAGGCTGCTTTAGACCATGGGGGGTGCCAGGTTGGGTGTTCTCCTATGGTGTGATATCTCTGCCACCGCCACTCCCCCACTGGGTCAAGTCCCTGGGAGTGCGGTACTGGGATTTCTCCTCTAGGGGCCGCAATTTGACTCACTGTTGTTGAGTGCACTGATGGAGCTGTAGTGGACTGGGTGAATTCGCTGCTGCTGCCGCCGCCGGTGTCAATATGGTGCCACTGCCACGCCCTCGGCCGTGAGGCTGGCGTATTTCTTCTCTGGTTTTGAGCTCTGCTCTGAATCCCTGCAGGGTGTGCTAAGCCCCTTGGAGCTTTAGATGCTCCCTGTGCCGAAAAATCTGCCGAATTCTGCCCGGCTGTTCCACTGCAGCTCACCTCGGCTCACTGTCCGCCGCTCCTCTCTGCAGCCTGGTGGGCTGTTGAGTGTGTTGGTCTCGTGCCATCCGGTGAATTCGCCGCTGCCACCAGCAGTAAGGCACTGCTGCCGCGTCCTCGGGCGTGAGGCTGGCGTATCTCCTCTCTGGCTCTGAGCTCCGTTCTGAGTCCCCCTCCTCTCTGGAGCCTGGTGCTGCAAGGGAAGATGGCACCTGCCCAGCATTTGTTATTGTTTGTATTCTTGATGATTGCTATTTGAATTGGCATTTGATAGAATATCGGTGTAGTTTGATTTGTATTTTCCTGATTGGCAGTGTGATGTTGAACATTTTTTCCATACATTTATTGGCTGACTGTATTTCTTCTTCTTTTTTTTTTTTTTTTGTGGTACTGGGGGTGTAACCCAGGGCTCTACTCCCAGACCTACTTTATATTTTATTTGGAAACAGGGTCTCACTAAGTTGCTGAGAGCCTCACTAAGTAGCTGAGGCTGGCTTTGAACCTGTGCAATCCTGCTATCTCAGCCTCCCAAGTGCAGGGATTACAAGTGTGTGCCACCACGCCTGGCTGTATTTCTTCTTTTGAGAAGTTTCTATTTAGTTTTAAATTCAATTGCCCATTTTTATTGTTTTATTTTTGTTTCTTTGGTGCTAAGTTTTTTTTTTTAGTTCTTTATATAGTCTAGATATTGGTTCTCTCCATCAAAAGATAAATAGATAAAGAAAATGTGGTATATATATACACACAATGAAATTCTACTCAGCCATAAAAAAGTGCTATGTGCATGTATGTCACGATCATTGAACTATATTATGATATGAGACTACCATGCACCAGTAAAAGTATATTTAAAAATTATGTCATTTGTAGGAAAATGAATGGAACTCAAGAATGTATAGAGAGATCAGATAGTCTCAGGTCAAAGGTTGTATGTTTTCCCTCATATGTGGAAGCTAAGAAAAAAATATAGGAAACATAGATACTTTGAATGATGTGGAAAGAGAACTGGAGGGCAGTAGAAAGGACAGAGGAGGTATTTAGTGTGTGGGAAAAGGAGGTCTGAGGAAAGAAACAGTTCAAATAATACCATGGAAATATGTGAAAGTATTACTACCAATTTCACTAGCACAGCTGGGGAAGGAAGAGTGGGGAACGAGGTACATCTGGAGGGAAGCACACCAAGAGCTGCATGCATGTATTTTTTTTTCTTTTTAGCCTCACTATGATTGTAATGCACTAATAAAATTTTTAAAAATAGAAAAATGATAGTAAGGATTAATGCTATGGTAGTTCATAGGTTGGAAACCTAATCCCCAGTGCAATGATACTGGAAGGCGGAACCTTTAAGAAGGTACAAGATCACCAGGGCCCTCATCACCTCTTGCTGTTGACCTGGGAATGGGCTCACTTTAGAAGTAAGTTCAGCCTCTGACTTCATCACCGTGCGATGATGTCCACCATGTCAGAACGCAGCAAGAGCACTCTCACCAGATGTGGTCCCTTCATTTTGGGCTTCCCAGCCTCTAAAAACATGAGCCCAAAAATTTTCTGTTTATCCCAAGTTACCTAGTCTGTGGGGATCTTTTATAGTAGTGGAAAACAGACTAAGACAATCACCTAGAGGTTTTCTGAGATAGTCAAACAAAATCCTGGATATTAAAGTACTTAACACAGCATCTACAAATAAGAACCTCATCAAAGTTAGTTATTTGCTAATTGTGACTATTTGTAATGTGACATTAACATGCTAGCTATGACATTCCAGCGCATACAGTCCCTGATCAGACCACACTTGGGAGAAAATAATGATTCACAACACTGTCATCGTCATATTATTAAGTTTTCCTACTTTGGGCTGATTGAGACTTAAAAGGAGTCCCATTGACTTTATACCTAAAAAGAGTGTCTATACTTGGGTCTTGATAAGCTGCCCCACACTCCTTTATCTGTCCTCTTCCTCCCTCCCCACATTCCCACTGCATCCCCAGCCCAAACCATGGGGCCCCCGTGTGAGCAGCAGGCATTGCCACTACAGACAACACAAGAAAAAGAGACACTCACCACTTTACAGAGATTTTACCATCAAACTCCCTGGTGAACTTGCTATTTGGGGGCAGAGTATTCACTTATTGCTCCTCCAATAGGTCAGGCAAGATGGAAATATTCAAGTGATGCAAGGCAGTGTTGCTTAGAGAAAAAGACAACGGGCCACATTAGCAAGGACCAGTGGGAAGGAAGAGGGATCCGTTCCCAAGTTTCAAGCCTCAAAAGGAGTGACCCCAAGTGCCAAAACTCCCCTGGATCTAATTTGTACCTCTACTCATGGGCACTTTGGGTCTGGTCTCACTGTAGCCCAGCAAGGTGCAAATTTGTCCCTCCTGACAGCTAATGAGCAGGCTTAGAACCAGAGAGGTATAAGACTAGTCTGGGGCAGCTCTTGCCCAGGGCAGGGTTGACCCAGGGCCAGGGGAAATCTGTGCAAGCCTGTGCTGTGAGGCTTTCAAAGGCTAAGCTGCTCCAAGTGTTCCATAAAATCATCCATAGCCAATGGGAGTTCGGGAACTGACAGCCTGGAGCTGTGGCCTCCTCCCCAGCTGTGGAAATCTCCAGCTTCCTTGAGCTTGGGTTAAGTCCACCTCCACACATAGACGTACCAAAGGTCCAGCCCTTGCTCCTAGATAAGGCCTGACCCCATGCCATGCCTGGCCAGTGCCCTGGAGGAAGCTATAGCAGGCCCTATCTAGCCAGCTATGATCTCCCCAGCAGCCAGTGTTACCTGAGGGACTGGCTGAGCTCTAAAGGCCCCCTGCATGGCCCAGATACTACGACACACAGCTGCACCCCTGTACGATGCCTTACCCAGCCTGGCTGCATGGACACATGTACCTGTCCCATCTATGGCAACGGGACTGAAAGGTGAGCAACAGCAAGAAGCAGAAAACACAGGGGTAAGTCGAGGCAGATGGGCCCGAGCCCCTCCCTTTGGCACAGGGTCATGGGGTGGGATGAGGAATGATGGAGGCTGACTGAGAGAAGCCCAGAAAACACGGAGTGCAAAGCGATGAGGAATGGGATGGGCCCCACTTCCACCCCCTCCAAATCCTTCAGAATCAATTTTCTGCAGCTTCTTCAGAAGCCAGGATTTATCTCTGGAGTGCGCAGAGCCATTGGCTCAGCTGTTGCCCCTCAGCTTTCTGCGTGTCTCCAGACTGAGCACAGCCCACTGCCCCCTTCTGCTCCTTGCCCCTCATGAACAAATTCCCATCTAGGGTGTACTGCTGAAAAGGGCAGAAGGTCTTAACTAGGGAAAACCAGGCCCAGAGTGATGCTTCATGTCCAGTCACACTACCTCACATTCCTGGAGCACCGAAACACTTGCTAAGGACCTCACATGTGCCCCTGCAGGAGGGAGGCTAGAGTCAAGGAGAGGTGGGTGACAAGAAAGAAGGCATAGAAGGGTTGCTGGACCCCAGATTCACAGGGCAGAGACAAGACGCTACAGGTGGTAGCAGTAGGGCCACCACTTCTCAACATCAGCCATATTTACTGAGCACTCGCATTTACTGGGCTTTATAACAGGTCTGTGTTATAAGCTACGAGTTGCTCTCTGACATATGAAGCTCCTGATAGTACTGACGGCAGCAGTGGGCATAGACCTGGGACTGCCTGGATGTCTGTCACACACTGCTGACCTGGGCCCCAGAACCAAGGCTGTACCTCTCCAACAGGGCCACTGAGCCACATGACACTCTCTGAGTGACCTGAACTACCTTTGTCCAAAGGCTCTGTGCCACATTCTCTCTGAAGTCACTCTGGACAAAGCCCAGTGCAGGGCTCACACTTGGCTCGAAGCTGTGGCTCTCAGGTGTGGCCCTGGACCCGCACCCTTGGCATCACTTGGAAACTTGGGCGAGCTGCATTCTCAGGCCTCACCCAGACCTCCTGAATCCCTGGGGTGGAGCTCACTGGTGTGTGTTTCCACAGATGATCTTCTAGGTGATTCCGAGGCAAGACCACATGGTCATGTTGAAGGGCACAGATCACAGGAGTCCAGAGGGGAAGGGATGCACCCAGCTAACGAGCTCTGGAAACCCTCTTACTCTTGGGCATCTCCTCTGTCTGGGTCTGGATGCCCTGGGATCCACGCTTGGCTCATTACTCCACTTCTTGCTACAGGTCTACAAGCCCTGGTTGGTTGGTCTTGGTATAGGCTGATAAATATAAAAGTTTTATTCACAAGATAATTTAAATATTATACAAAATACACTGTCTCGAGGCCAGCATGCTTTCCTAAGTTAAAACTCTCTTTGCCCAATTGGTATGTGTCACGTGAGCAAATGTCATCTCTTCAAAGAAGCCCACCTCTGCATCCTCAGCTGCTGTCCCATTACCCAACCACCTCGTCCTTCATCTCCGACTGTATAACTGTATTCATTGGAGTGGTACCTGTGTGTTTGCATTTTGGGAAGGGGGATCTGTTGATTGTTTCATCTAGATTATAAACTCTGCAAGCAGAGAGATCTCATCTTCTTTATTTGCCACAGGACCTGAGGTTCCTAGAACATGCTTTTCACACAGCAGGAGCTCAGTAAAGATGCAGGTAAATGAATGAACACATACATGAAAAAAATTAGAGCTAGCCTAATAGAGCTCCTCATATTTGTCACCCTGGAACACATAAAAAGCAAATTTGGGAATTAAATACAAACAAAACTACCAACAAAATTAGATAATGTGCTTTGCTAAAGCTAAATTGCCAAGAATGGATTTAATAGTTAGAAAGATGTAGCCTCGAGCCAGGTCTGTTTCTGTATTTTGATTTAATTAATACCAACATGGGGAGTGAATGCTGCAAACAGAAAGCGGTATTAATAACTCTAAGGCTTTGTTGTCAAGTTCAGGATAACCAGCCTTGACACAAAACCAAACCCCTGCATGTAGCCCTGAGGCGTCGGTTTTAATGAGGGATTACTTGATACCAGGAAGCTGTCCTGGTCACTTGAAGCCACATCAGCCTCATTGTGGTACTGAAATCCACCTTAAATGGACACTTACTCCTTTCCTTTCTAGTGCTAATTCCAGCCATCTCTTCCTCACGTATTTCCCAGCATAGTTACTGCCAACGAACTCCAGCGAGTGGCTGCACCTCAAACCCAGATCTCTCTGCTGCATGAACGTGACTGGGGCCACCGATAAATGAAACCCTTGGCCTCCACATCACATGCTGCTGTGTGCTCTGCTCTCCCCGCACTTTTCTCCATCAGAACTGAAGCAAAGAAGCTGAAATTCCTTCAAGCCACTGGCCACGGCAGTGTTTGGCCTTCCCTTGGAGCAAAACCAGCAATTGAAGTAAAGAAGTAAGAAGGGCCTCACTAAGTTGCCAAGGCTGGCCTCAAACCTTTGATCCTCCAGTCTCAGCCTTCCAGCACTAGGATTACAGGCATGTGCCTCCATATCCAGCTCTACAAAATGATTTCTTAAGTTTTCTAGAAAGTCCAGGTTACAAGGTAGGTACCTAGATCAATTTCATAAGATTATATGAATTTTAATAGGTATTTATCAAATGGGAATGCAGAGCTTAAAGGCCAAGAAGCAAGGCCACTGATTACTTTGCCTCTTCCAGGGCCCGGGCACTTGTTACCCAAGCAAAGCACTGACATGCCCACTGCAGTGCGTGAGTGAGACACGGTTCTACCATCTGAAAATGCAGCCATTCAAGTTCCAGTGCCAGCCAAGCCCATGTGGGGCTGCAGATAGTTGTGCTAGATTCACACGTGTTTGAAATGGTCCCATAATTCTAGCATCTGTCCGGGCTTTTCAGGCATGAAGGTATAATAGGTGCCAAAGGCTTAATTAAAAATTTATGGGAGAAAAACTCACACTTGAGAACATTATATCCACTCTCTTCAATTCAGGTTTTATTTCCCTGCAAATATGGACAAGAGCGCCATGATTTTGTTTTATGGGGAATTTCTAAATCCTGGGCCACGGGCTGGGTGGCTGCCAGCAGATGGAGTGCTCTGCCTCGGGCCAGCCCAGGCATCCTGCCCAAATGCACATCCTAAAGTGGCCCAGGCCCTGGGGGCGGGGGTGGGGAGGGGCAAGACCAGCCTCTGGTCATGTTTGGTTGACCACAGGGGTCGTCTCATTCAATCTCCTGCCTCGCGAGCTAGCCTCCAGCCAAACCACAGGATCTGGTGGTTCATCCTCAGACTCGGCTCCCTAGCCTTGAACAAAAAAATGCTCTCTTCCTCCTTCCTGCATCTTCCTCAGCTTCTGCAGTTGCCAAGGATGTCTCCAGCATAGGACCATCGGGCGTAGGACAGGCCCCTCCCTTTGCCCTATTTCTCCACATACTGAAGGAAGAGCTTCTAGGGACTCTCTCCCAGGCCCCAAGTAGAAAAATAGCTCAGTCTCCTCTCTGCGTGACTGTGGGCAGCCCCTACACTCGAGGGTCTCTCTTTCACGCACGCCCAGACATGGCATATGCTCTCCTGCCCCAGATAGTCTCTATGAGAAGGAAAGCGGGCCTGTGGTCCAGAAAGCTCTGTTCTCTGGGTCAGGCATTTCTATGTACCACTCAGGTGGAGAGTCAAGCCAGGCCTCTGTGGAGATGAGGGCCTGGGAGCTCAAGCTAGCTGGGGCTGGCATGCAGGTCAGCCCGGAGCACAGCGGGAACAGGGAAGGGCAGGCCCAGGACCAGTTGTCAGCCCAAAGCAGCAGCACCCAAGAGAAGCACCCCTTCCTAGGGCCCCGGGACTTGGCTCTGCAGGGCGGGGGGCTTCTGTGCTCTTCCATGGTGCCAGCAGCCCACAAGTAGGCCCTGGCTTTCAGCTCAAGTACCACAAGAAGAGACTGGGGTCCCAGGAGGGGCTTCTCTGTGGCCTCCCAGCCCAGCCCCATTCCCAGTGGGGGGAGCCAAGGCTCTTCCCAGACACATTTTAGTTAGTTGCTACATTCTTTTCCCCATCTCATTACTAAAAATCCTTTCTCAGTGTTACCTTCCTGGTAATTAGCATCATGACTGGGAGGGAGATTTTAGAAGTTACAAATGTACGCAGCCTGGTTAGGCCAACACCCAGCCCAGGGCAAATCTTCCCCTCCAGCTCCCGAATCAGGAGGCTGAGACCAGAGACAACCAGCCCTGGGCCCTGTGGTCTTGACCCCTCGGTGACCCGGCGGGTAAAAGGGCAAGTTGGTTCTTGCCTCACCCAAGTTTTGGGCACAGTAAGCTGGTGAAGGTGCACCTTGGTAGGGAGGGGCCCTGGCAGCAATCCACATTGACCCCTGGGGCTTCAGAGAGGGTGTGAACAGAAGAGACCAGGGAGCAGAGCATGCTGGGAAGACTGTGGACCCGTGGGAGGATTCTTTCACGGTGGCTCCAGTGACTAAGCACTTTCTGGAACCAGGAGCAGTACTGGGGCTTTGTCATACACCCATCCTCCCCACCGTCCTGTCTGTGTGTGACAGTACTTCCAGTAAGCAGATGAGACTCGTGAGGCTCAGAGGGAGGCTAAGTCCCTGGCCCATGGTGCAGATCACCAGGACCCTCCTAAGTGCCACTCCGTGCTCCTGAGCCAGACCCCCTGTAGTAAGGAAACCACTCCCCCTCGGCTCCAGAGGCCAGCAGAGAGGTGCTGACCAAGCGCGGCCCTCCTCTCTGTGGCCCACTGTCCCGGGTCAGCCCTCCTAAGGCTAGAACTTCGCGGCCTCACCCTGCCCTGCGCCCCTCTGGCCTCTAGCTGTCCACACACGCTCCTCTCCACCTTCTTGGGGCACGTCTCTGGCGTCAGCGTTCACCTGCTCTAAAGCCTTCAGTGGCTCCCAATTTTACTGACTAAAGTGTGGGCAGATCAGTCATTGAAGGCCTTGTATCTACTCTCTAGACATCTATGAGTCTCCTACTCAAGTGGAACTAGCCACTGACACACTGTCAGGATTTCTTCCTTTGCCGAAAACACTACTCCACAAACCCGAGACTTCAAATGTGTGTAAACCAGAGCGGCTGCCCAGCGCTGCCAAGTGTGCAGAAAATAAATCAGCGGAGGGGTGGGGAGAGGTAGGAGAGGAGTCAGTGCACAGGCAGGCCGCTGGCCTGGGCAGGAGCAGTGGGCACCCCTCCCCACTGCTGTGGTTCCCACAGGCCGGCACACCCTCCCTCTGCCCTGCCCGCCATCTTGGCAACTCCTTCCTGGGGCCCAGCACTGCTGAGTCACCATCCCCCAGGAAACGCAGCCCTCTGCACACAGTGACGCAAGCACAACCCCTGCCACACAGCTCTTGCACAACTTGGGATCAGATGCTGCCGGGATGGACTCCGGGGTTTCCCTGCGAGCCCCACCCAGGGCAGGTGCGCACACGCACACACATCCTGCACCTGGAGGCTGGTGGCCAAGTGCACCCGGGCCCTGGACAGGCCTGAGTGCCGCTGCCCTGAGATGGCAGACCAGTCAGCGGGCCTGTGTGGCCGCCACGTGCCATCCCCCTGGCCACACGCCTCCCTCCATCCAACGCCCAGTTGAGACCCCAGGGCACAGGGCTGAGGCAGCAAGGAGGAGTTTGGGCTCTGCTGCTGGCTCAGTGTGACTTTGGGCGTGTCCCTGTTCTTCTCTGACCTTGATGTCTACATACACAAAACGGAAGCTGGGACTAGATTGGCAATTTCCAAGCTTTGTTCCTGGAAGCCCAGAGTTTTGAAGTTTTGAGAGAGGGTCATATTCATGGGCATATTTCTAAGCCCTAATGCTCCCGTGGCCACGCTGGGCCTGGAAGGCATGAGGCTGAGCCTTCTTGTCGCTTTGCATAACCTTGGGCAAGTGTCTCCCTTCCCAAGACAGAACTCCAGCTTCCCCCTTTCTTCCCACTCAGATACAGGCTTCCAGAAATCTACAGGGTGGGAGGCCAGTCTCAGGGTCCCGTGGGCCTCTACTGGTGGGGCAGGTTGAGGAAGGGAGTGCCAGGCAAGAGTGGGGAATTGCTGCCAGGCATGGTGGCACACGCTTGTAATCCCCGCACTTGGGAGGCGGAGACAGGAGGATCGCGCAGGTTCGAAGCCAGCCGTGCTGGCTTAAGAGACCCTGTTTCCAAATAAAAATATATTAAAAAATAGGCCTGGGAATGTAGCCCGGAGGTAGAAGGGCTTTCAGGAACCCCAGTACCACCAAAAAAAAAAAAAAAGAGTGGGGAATTGCAGAGCCCCAAGGAGCCAGCCCTGATCCTGATCCCACAAGTAAAGGAACTACAGGATAATGGTCACTCTGGGCCTTTGCTCAAGCCCCTGCCTTCCAGCGATCGCCCTGGAGGCTGGCCAACAGAGCATTTGGAGTCCACTTTGAAGGTCACCAAGGCCTTAGAGGCCTGGGCCTGGGCAGGTTCCTGGTCTGACCCAAGAGCACAGGGAGGGGAGGACTTCGCCCTCCTCCCTTCTGGGTCAGGATCCAGGTAGCTCCAGTGCCCGTGCTTGGTGAGGTAACACAGTGAACGAGGCAGAGTCAGCAGAGAGCAGCAGTGCTGGGAAGCAGCAGGGGGAGCGGCAGGGCAGGGGCTTCCGAGCCCAGTGGGCAGGGACATCAGCAGATGCCAAGTCACCTGCAGCCCTCCTGGGTAAGGGAGCTGAGCGGACAGGAGTCTGACAAATGACAGCTGGAGCCAGGAGGAAAGATAGACCCTCTCCTCCCACGTCTCCAGTCAGTACTTCGCATCGGCCCAGCCCTGTCGGAGCCAATCACCAAGGAAGCTGGGAATCCAGGGTGCAGAGCAGCTTCTGGGATACGGAAGCCAGCACAGAAAGGGCAGGTAGTGGACCCTAAAGCAAAGGGGCGAATGGCATGCAGCAGCCACCCCCAGACCTCACCCAGAGACCCTTCCCTGTCCAGGTCTTGCCTGTGCTTCAGAGGTCAGTAAGGCCGTCCTCTGCCAGGCCAGCCCTGCCTGGCTCGCTAACCACGCACCAGCATGGCTGCCTTGCACTCAGGCCAGGGAAGGAGGCCCAGCTGCATCCCGACCCCAGAGATGTCAGGGACGCTCAGCTGATGCCCCTTTGTCCTAAATTCCCTAAATCAGAATTCTTTCCAAGGAAATATTTTTCCCCCAAAATGAACATTCCCAGGTCATTTCTTGGAGAATATATGTTATTATTGTTGTTGTTGTTTTTAGCTCATTGAACTGGATGTACAAAAGGAAGCTGAGCACTCCCATGTGACGCAGATGTGGGCCCAGCCTGACCTCGGAGGGGGAAGGAAGGTTGGGGGCACTGAGGTCTCACTGCCTCCGGAAGCTTCCCACTGAGGAATGGGGGGGGGCACGGCAAGAGAACCCTGGGGTGCAGACAGAGGGAAAGATGTCACTTCACTGAGTAGATGGGATCTGGCCATCTCCCAAGGACCCCACTTTGCCCTGCCCTCCCCAGGGTCAGCAGTAGCCTTGCTGGCCATGTCCTGCAGCCTCTTTTCCCATGACTGGATAACCCGAGAACCGCATGTTGAAAGGGAGGCCCGATGAGGTTGCGGTCCCTCCCATCACATCTCTGCTCTCTCCTGAATAAGCCCTGCACACCAGAGCCTGAGTGACGGGCCCAGACCGTGAAGCTGGTCACAGGCACCTGGTGTGCAGGACCTCATGAACGTCAGTTAAGAGCGCCACCCCGGGAAGATTCCCACCACGAAACTGGCAAGTGCTTTCAATCTCTTCCTTCCTTCCTTCTTTTCTCCTTCCTTCTTTCCTTTCTTCCTCCTTCCTTCCTTCTTTTCTTAGTTCCTCAAAAACTGGTTGTTAACCGTGTACTAGCACACCAGTGAACGGGCCTTTGCAGTCTGGGCACATGCCCTCCCAGTCCTTCATGTCCTGTGGCCTCCTCTTTTTCCCTGCCCTTCCAGCCCTCACCAGGCGCCCGGGCCCTACGGGCTGGGAGAGACATGTACTGCATGTGCTTCCTGGGGTGTGATCTTGGGCAAGTTCTGGTCCTCTGGGTTCCTTTGCGTGTAAGAGGCCGATAGCACAGGGATTCAGAAACACAAAACAAGCCGAGCACAGTGTCAGGTCTGAGGATGTGCCCACAAGGTCACCTCCTTCTCTGCAGTGGAAACTCTGCCCTGACTCAGGCTGCAGCCTAATCCCTGCCACCAGCCTTCTTTCTTTGGCAGCACCCTGATGGTGGCTGCAGCTCCATGACGGAAGACCAAAGCCCCTCTGTGAGCAGGGCAGGCCGCTCTAGGAGTGTACAAGGTGAGGGGCTGCAGTGCCACGGCAGAGCAGGAGGACACAGCTGATGCCCAGGCCAGCCCTCTCGGGTGCCTCCCAACCGTCCAGGCCCAGGCCCTCCCTCCTGCATCACGAGCCCTGCCCAGTGCCACAAGTAGACTTGAATAAACTCAGAGCAGATCAGCCTTGCAAAGCTCACCTCCAAACACCAGCCCATTTGCAAAAGTGAGGGAAATGTACAGAACATGCGGAATACCACCAGCCCACCTGGACACCACCAGTTGCTGGGCCACAGGAGCTCTGCTCTCTCTATGCAGAAGCAAATGCCACACTCACCCCATGGCCCCTGCCAGCCTGAGACAGCTTCAGAGGGGCAAGGCACTGAACGAGCAGAAAGGAACTAATGTCATGTCCCCCCCAGGAGGTCAGAGCCACACCTGGGCTGCACCGGCCTGGATGCCTGGCTGGACCCAGGGCAGGTCGGAGGGCACCTCCACCTTCCTGTGAAAGGCTCAGCCAGTCCCCCACAACGAGCAGGTGTGGTCGCTATCACTCACTAGCTGTGTAGCCAAGTTAGACCATCCCCAGGCTTCAGTTTTCTCCTCTGAAAGATGGACAATAATAGTACCTCATCCTACCAAGTTATGAAATAAGTGCCTCAAGCAAGGTCTGCCACATAAGTGCTTAGTAAGTGTTAACTATTACACAGAAAGTGAACTTTAAAAAGAAAAGTGGATAGACATAATCTGGACTTTCTGTCCCAAGTCCTTGCAGGATCCACCTTTGAAAGGGACCTTATGGCTGAATATAACTCTGGAGGCTCCAGAGAGAACAGGCCTGGGCTGCTGCCGCCAAAGGTAGCAGGAGAGAGCAGAGGAGCCATGGGTGCCCCGTGCGGAGTCTTCCATCCTGGGTGTCCAGCACCTACAAAGAGCCAGCACACGCCATTCAGACTCCTCTTGTAAAGTGTAAATTGCAGAATCTCCAGTTTACAAGGAACTTTAATGACCATCTGGGTCCCCTCCACAGCTAGGTAAAGAGTCCTTCAAATCTCTGCCAGGACCTCGAGTGAATGCCACCAGGGGCAGGGAGCCCGGTGCCCTCAGACACCTCACAGTTCGCTCTGACGCACCTGAAGGCTGAGGGTCTAGGTGCCGAGGGCGGCTGGCCCCGCGGCCACCGCCAGGCCCCTGCCACCAAGTCCAGTTCCCCAAGGATCCAAGAGTCCTCTGGGAGCTTGGCAGGAAAGTGTAGACACAGCTGAGCCCCTGATATCACCATGAAGCACTGAGGAAGGAAAAAGGGCACGGGCGGCCCAGCCAGGGAGATCAAAACACCCAGATAATGAGTCAAATTCTTCTCCCAGAGACACCAGCTAATGAAAGGAGCACAGGAAGCCCTGTGTCATGGGCCCAAACTGTTTATACAAGTGTTAAAAGTACATTTCAAAAGAAAGCAAGGAAGCCCGAGGAAAACCCTCTGCCGCCCTTGGAAAACGGTTTCTGAAAACCGCGTTAATTTGTTTTCCGAAAGGTGTTTGAAGTCTCTTGGTGTACCCCTTGGGCAACTTTAATTCCACCTCCTAATCCTCTATTAAACCTGATGCTCACTAACACAGCCTGCCTTGGGGATTATGATTTTTATTCTTAATTATACAGATACATATTTGGGGCAGCGCAAGTTCCTATCCTGCTTCGTAAATTAAAAAGGCACTGTCAGCCACACTTCTGCTAATGCCCAAAATAGCCTGAGCTTCATTAAGGCGCAAAGGGGATTTGAAATGAACTTTAAAGGGTCAGAAGGGTTTCATTTTTAAAATTAATTTCCAAAGCCTTGTAACCTTACAGCCAGAGATGAATGGGTTCGTGGGAAAGTTCGAGAAGCCAAGTGTGAAGAGCAGAGTCAGGGAGGGTGGGGAGGAGGTCGCCTTTGCCACCGCGGCAGAGGCAGCAACGCCAAGGCCGGGGGCTCCACGGCCGCCAGCCACGGCTCGCCATCGGTGACAGTGACTGTCGTCATCCTCACTGGCATCATCAGCCAGCTCTGTCCTGTGAGCACCTACTATGTGCCAGTTATTGTTTTAAACTCTTCACATGCCACAGCTCATTGACATCAGAAGCCTGCTACAGAGGAAACTGTAGTTATTCCCATTTCTCAGATGAGAAAACCAAGGAACGGAAAAGCTCAAGCGACTTTGCTGACGTCTCACTGAAGAAATGGTCGGGACAGAGAGAGTGTTAGTAACCAGGACACCGACGATATCTGTGAGTACCAATACTGAACTAGACACGATCCATATACACCATCTCATTCAATCCTCACCAAAAGCTGCTAAGATAAGTCTTATTGTTAACCTTACTTTACAGACCAGGAAACTAGGGAGAAGTCAAACACAAAAACAAGCTGTCAAAGATCATTGTCATCGCACCGCCACGCCGCAGGCACTCTGATGCAAGCCTGTGAGGCTAGGCCTCAGAAGCCAAGCCCTCCTCTCTCCCTCCACAAGCTCGCAACATGCTCCCTATGTGGGAACAATGGCACAAGAGCCAGACAGGGCAGCCTCCCTCCCACTGCCCCTGCGGGTGGAGGGATGGGTCTTTAGGGTATGCTGGGAAGAAGCCCCCTGGGTTGAAGCGAGCTGGGGCTCCCTGGGGGAAGGAGACAAGATCGCCCAGGGAGAAGCAGGATGGGCAGAAGGGGATGAGGAGGGTTGGCAGGTGGGAAAGGACACATGCAGAGCCGGCCTGAGACAGCAGGAGGACAGACGGTCAGGGAGGGGTGAGCTGGGGTCACTTCGGGGTCGCAGAGCTGTAGGGTCCTTCCAGCAAGCTCTGCTCTCTCTCCAGTGGTCCCTCCTGTAGAAACCCGGCAAATCTGCTCTCCAGCAGCCCTCTCATCCTCCACTCCTGTCCCTGTCCCTTCTTTATGGGTACATATTCCCTCCTAGGTCATCAGCTACAAATGTGCTATATTTCTTCTGCATTAACTCGCATATTTCCTCCAAGTTGCTACACTATTTCTCTGCTTCTTATATGGGACACCCACCCACATCTAGCTATACAGATCTGACATCCCCCTCCCTGCCCTTTCTGGGTCCCATCCCCACCTCTCCACTGAAAGGCTGTTACTGACAGGCTGCAGGCAGCAGCCTCCAGCAGTCAAAGCCAACTTTAGGCCCCTGTCCCCCAGCCCTGCTTCCCCTGCCTCTGATGACACCACGCTCCTTCCTGGCACAGACTCTCTACTAGTTCCACCCACTGTCGAAGTGGAGAGCTCAAGGGCTGCTCCTCTGGGGCCTCTGGGGCCTCCTCGTCCATCATCTCCCTGGTCCTGCAGCTTCCACCCACTGCCATGTGGACTACTCATGGTGTTTATCCAGAGCTGATCTCTCCTCTAAGCCCCAGCTCAAAACAAACAACTTGACCTGGTCCCCTGCATGTCTGCTATGCCCCTGGCACCTCACAAGTGCCACACTGGACTCCTGATGCCCCACTCTGAATCTGCTATGTCTCTTACCAGGATAGAAGCTCCAGGAGGGCAGGGACCTGGCCTGCTGTGCTAACATCTGTGTTGCTGGCACTGAGGACAGGACTTTCTCAGACTCAGATGCAATCACCTTGACACCAGTGATGGCCTCCTCCCATCTCCTCATCCTCCCTCCCCGCATCCTGCCTTTCCTGTGAGATGGTATCCACATGGTCAAGATCGTGTGCCCTGAGGACGTCAGGGCTCCCGGGTGGGGTGAGGGAACTGGTACTCACAGGACTGACTTCAACTCACTGGCTCACCCGCCAGTCCCACCTCAGTGTTGACCAGGCGGCCTGGGTCATGCTACCCTGGGCATGGGGACTGAATGCCAAGCAAGCAGCCTGACACTTGGAAACACCAGCTCTGCAGTCAGATAGGTGAAGCTTGCACTCTAGTTCCCCCAGCATGGCCAGGGGAGCCTGAGCCAGTCCCTTTCCTCCACTGCTCTTCAGTTTACTCGTCTGGAAAATGGGGGTGAGACTATGAGCAAGATAATGGTTGTAAGGGGGCCTGGCACAGAGCATGCATTCAGTAAGATGGGGATGCTGTGGATACTACTGGCCATTATGGAACTCAAGATGGGCCCTAGAGAGAACAAGGACCCACACACACTCCTCCTGAAACCAGGGCCAAGTTTGGAAAACAGATCTTAAAATAAGTTGAGTGTGGCCTGGCATGGTGGCACACACTTGTAATCCCAGCACTTGGGAGGCTGAGACAGGAGGAAGCCAGTTCCTCCAAGTTGCTACGCTATTTCTCTGCTTCTTATATGGGACACCCACCCACCCCCACCTAGCTACACAGATCTGACATCCCCCTCCCTGCCCTTTTGAAGCCAGCCTCAGCTACTTAGTGAGACTCTGTTTCCAAATAAAATATAAAATAGGGCTGGGAGTATAATCCAGAGGTAGAAAGCCTCTGGGTTCCACCCCCAGTACCACAAAAAAAAAAAAAAAAAAAAAAAAAAATAGGACTGGGGATTGTTGCTTGGAGGTAGAATGTCCATGAGTTAAATCCCTAGTACCATTACAAAATAAGTTGAGTTTGGTGGTACACACCTGTAATCTCAGTATTGGGGAGGCTGAAACAGGAGGAATGCAGGTTCAAGGCCAGCCTTAGCAATTTAGGGAGATCTTGTTTCAAAATAAAAAAATAGCCTGGGAGTGCTCAGGGGTAAAATGCCCTTGAGCTTCAACAGCCTAACCTCCTCTCCCCTGTATGGCCTCTCAGTATAGGGACAGGACCTCAAGTTAACCATTACAAATAATGGCACCCACTCTGCTGACATCACACTTAACCCTGTGTTCCCTGTTGAAGGGGCCTAGACACTCCCAGGAGGGCTGGCAGACAGCACACTGAGAGGGCCACGCCCAGGTCTGGGCATGATCTGCACAGTAGGATGGAGGCTCATACACAGGGCCCTTCAAGAGGGACCTTGTCCTAGATACAAGAACACAACACCAAGCCTGGCCTTGGGTTCCCTCTGATGATTACCTGGCAAAGTGTGGAGATGCCTCTTGATGCCTTCGGCTAGACCCAGCCCCAAATGCTATGGGTTTGTGTACTGTAGGACACTAGGCCACACTTAGTACCTAAAGAATATGAGCTCCACTTACAGCCCCTCTGACAACCCTTCAGTCCATCCATCCCTCAGTACCAGCTGAAGACTGAGGGACTGACCCCGGCAGCCTGGCTACCTGCAGCTTGTTCCTAGGCCACAGGAAACCCTGCCTCTCAGGAAAGTCCACAAGGGATGTGTGGCCCTTGGTGTCCCTGGCACCAAGATGTCCTGGCCTAACATTCTTCCCAGCAACCTGCATCATGAGTGGCAGTCCATCTGTCCCACGGTGCCCCGCAGTCTGCCCAGCACTTGCACACAACACCCCCCCCCAGCATCCGAGGAGCCCAGGAAGAAGGTGTGGGGGGCTGCAGAGACATGTAACATTTGCCCATGGCCACGCCCAAAGTTAAGTAGGAAGAACCTAGAAACCAATGGCCCAACTCAGCTCTGCATTCTTCCAACCTGTCTGCCTGAATGGGTACTTTTTTGTGTGTGTGTGTGGTACTGGGGGTGGAACCCAGAGGCTTTCTAGCTCTGGGCTATACTCCCAGACCTATTTTTGGAAACAGGGTCTCACTAAGTTGCTGAGAGCCTCACTAAGTAGCTGAGGCTGGCTTTGAACCTGTGTGATCCTCCTGTCTCAGCCTCCCAAGTGTGGGGATTACAAGCGTGCGCCACCACGCCCGACTCTGAATGGGTACAAACCAGCAGGGATGGCCTGATTCCTAGATGCCCCCACTAATAATAACAAAACTTAAAACTGCTCATCTTTGTTCAACCGTCACAGTTGTTTATAAATTCATGCTATTATCTAGGCTTCACCATAAGCCTTTCAGGCTGCCATCAACCCCCAGGTTCTTGTTTGATTATTTGGTTGTTTGTTTTATGGTACTGGGGACTGGACTCAGAGACACTTTACCACTGTGCTACACCCCCAGCCCTATTTTATTTTTTAATTTGAAACAAAGTCTTGCTGAGTTACTCTGCACTAACTGTGATCCTGTCTCAGCCTCCCAAGTACTAATCTGCATGTTTTTACAGACTTTGAAGTGAGGCCCAGCGAGGCTCCCAGCTTGCTCACGAACACATGGAGCATGAGAGTCAGTGGCCATGCTCCTGACCCCCAGCCCAGTGCTCCATGAGCCTTACCCACCACCTGCAGACCTTTGTGAAACTCCACTCCAGCTTCCTGCAGACAGGCAGAGCCTGTTCCTGGCCAGTCACCTGCTGGAGATGCCACTCTGTCTCCTCCCGTACCTCACTCCTTCCTGACCTCAATGCTGGGATACCATCTTCACCTCTACGACTCCTACCAACAAGCCCAAGTCATGAGCAAGATGCCTGAACAGTGTTCTGCAGGGCTGTTCAATGAGCTGACCTTGGGATGTCTGCACCGGACCAAAGTGGGGGCGCTGGGGAGGCTGCTTCTCAGAGGAAGACTGCAGCTGACGTGGAGCAGGTGGGCCAGGCCAGGTGAAAGAGGTCACAGAGACTGAGGAGGTGCCAACAGCCAGCAAAGTAGATCTGTGCGGTCGGTATGCCTTGCCCACAGCCAGGTGTTTGAAGGCACCAAGAAACCCTTGACTATAATTCACTTCCTGTCTATACGTGAGTCTTGCCAAGGATGGAGGAGAAGGTGGTGGACACTGGTGCCTCCCTGGCAGTGGGTGATATTGGGTCTGGGAATGTCCATCTGCTGACACCATTCTTATGGGGCTTGCAGGATGGAGATGATAAAGGAGACCCACACGGACAGAGCCACCACCACGTCACCCTGGGTGCTGGGCTTCTAAGGAAAGTGGGAGGAATTGTTCAGTGTACACCCAACAGCAGGCGTCCTTGCCACGACAGAATCTACCTAGAAAGAGCAGCCCTCCCAGCACATCTGACCTGAGTTCTTCATACAGATGAGAAAATCAAGGCCCAGAGCGGGTTGGGAACCTCCAACCCTAGTTCTTGTTTTTCCCTATGCTGAGGGTAGCACCCTGTACCATTAGCAAGGCCTTGGTATTTTTTTTCCCTTTCTTTCTGTTTTTGTCTTTGCTTTGTTTTGTTTCATACAGTAGTGGAATTGAATCCAGGGCTATTCTACCTCTGAGCTGCAGCCCCAGCCCTTTTTATTTTTAATTTTGAAACAGCATCCCATTAAGTGATCACACATGGGCCTCAAACATGCAATCCTCTCATCTCAGCCTCCTAGGTGTTTTTCTTTCCCACAGGATCTTCCCCAAAACTGTCTGGCCTATTTTGTAACAGCTGGCAAGTGGCCCTCAGATACTGTGACAAGAACCCCTTGTTCCATCAGTGGAGTTCTCCAGCAAAGGGTCCTCACTGGCCTAAACATGGTCTCTCTGGGGCAAATAGCACAGAGCCCAGAGTGGACAGGGAAATGGGCATAAAATTATATATAATGTCTAATGCACAGACCAAGAAAACAAATGCTCTCGCCAGCACGGAGACCCACTGGGAAAAGTCAAGGCAAGATGACCAAAGGTTTGATGGGTTTTTTAAAGCTCTGTTTGGTCGAAATGTTTGCTCTTATTTTAAAAACGTCTTTGTCGCAGATAAAATTGTTCTCTAATTTGGTCATACATTTGGATTTCATTATTTTCAGAATGTATTCCAGACATCTAAAATTAAACAGATGTCATCAACCCCGTTTAGACCTAAAAGACTTGTAACCAGTGACTTCAACCCCAATACAATACCGACTTGGAACACTGTGTTTTAGTCATTAAAAGTTTTAAAACTCTGCTCCATTTTTCTCATTTCCTATAATGAGATCTCTCCCCCTCCTTGAAATACGCCAATTCTTCAAGGGTCAGTGGGAAGTCAAACCAGAGAGTAAAGCATATTTAAATATGAAAACTGCAAGAACAAAATATGAAATCCTTCTCCCTGAAACCCTCACTGAGAAGCCAAAGCTGGGCTTCATAGGAAAGAGGAAAAGTAGAGAGGAAGAGGCGCAGAGGCTGTGTGAGCGCAGGGAGGGATTTGGCTCTAAAGCCCCACCGCTTGATCCTTTCCTTTCTGACAGGGATTAGATTAGCCGAGAATCCTCCCAGCCTGCTCAGAGGCGTCCTGGGGACACTTAAGAAGAAAAGATTCTTTCTCCTCTCTGAGCCTCATCTCTGTGCTCGCCCCCAAATGAATTTGTTAAACAGCATATCAGGACAGAGGCAAGTGCCCGTTTGAATGTCTGGAATTCACAAGCAGGCACGCTTGACCACTTGGGGGTGCCTGGGGCGGTCCCGGCCCTGCTCACTTTTGGGGTCTGGCCTTTTTGTCTGCACAATATCTTCATTAAATTTCCTAGGCACAACATAAAAAATAATAGATGAGAGAGATGCAGGGAACAAAGAGGACCGCTGTCTATCTCACAGGACCTCCATCCAACCTTTGGACAGGAAGGCAGGCCTGCCCCAGCCCCAGCCCCGCCCTACTCTATGGAGCTGTCCAGAGCAGGACATTTTGCTGTCCTCCCAGCTTCTCGGGTTTGAGCTCAGCTCCAACCTATGGCGTAGGCCCCATCCATCCCCACGCATCCCCAGCCACTCCCCCGTGGAGGGAGAGCAGACTCCTCTAAGCTTTCTCAGGCACACAAGGAAGCAGCTCCTCTCTCTCCTCTCCCCAGCAAAGACATCTCTTCAGCCTAGTCCTCTGCCTAGGGCACCTCTGGGCAAGACGATATCTCGAAAGATGGAAAATCAGGTTGATTTCAAAGAATGAACTCTCATAGCACCAGCTCCGAACCTTGTCCACCTCAGGGAGGACACAGCCATGGATCTGCGTCTATAGGACTGACTGGCAGCACCCCCAGAAGGAGAGTCCACATGGTCACCTCTATTAAAAGACAAAGCCACCTGCCAACTTTGAGATAGGCAGGAGAGAAACAAACAAAGGCTGGGGTCCATTTGGGCCCTGAGTCAGATCTGCTCAGCCTGTCCCAAACACAGAACCCATCCAAACAACCTCCCTGGAGTGAGCTGCAATTCCAGAGATGCACCCACACCTCTGCCCCCTGACTCTCAGGTGAGTCACTCTCCAGGCCTCTCTTACCTGTGCCTCTCAGGCAATCTTTGAGCATTACTTTTCTCCGTGGTTGGCAAACAGCTTTGCCCCTTGCAAATCTAGATCAACTAGTACTGGCTGGCTACCTGAGGCTCCACTGAAGATCTCATTCTCAGAGTTTACTAATGTCTGCCTCCACTGAGGGAGGAGAGAGAGTGACAACACTTACTTCTACTTGCCAACCCATCTCGTTGGAGCCTGAGGTCCGGGAAGTAAGGTGAACCTATGCAACATGATCACGCATTGGGACAGGTCTCCAAGCCTTCATAACATCTGATGGCAGAAAGCTAGCAACCTATCGCCCAGTTCATTTCAATCCTCAGGGCTCCTTGGACTAGAATCATGTTGAACTTCTCAGAACACCTGAATTTGTTGGCTCAGAGTGAGCCCCATTCACGTGCTGGGGGAGACTGTGGTCAGACAGGCAAAGTGACACTCCAGCTCACACGTGACAAAATGTGAAGGAAACTCAGGCCAGCCTTTCCACTGGACCAGCTGCCACTCAAACTGGTGTCAGCAGCCAAACAGCTGACAGCTGGAGCGAGATGGGGCGAGAGGGAGAACTGGCTCTCTGAGGCCCGGTGGGAGTGTAAACAGGGCAAGTTATCTGCGGATCCACCCAAGAGCCAGTGCAGAGCCCTGAGCCTGCTGCTGCAGACACCTTTCAGCCAGCAGGCAGCTAACAAAGCTCTTTTAGTGCCTACAATAAACTAAGTCACAATAGAGACAAATTAGCCAGCAATTGTTGCTGCAAATTATTTGCTTTACCAAAGGATTGTTTTCTCTTTACCCCAGTATTCATACAAATAGCAAAAGCCCTGCCAGCATTTAGGTATAATCCCATTCACAAAGAATCTGGGTACACGCAGCCTTGCAGAAGCAGGAAGCTGCTGCTGCATCAGGGCTCCACGACTCTCCTGCACAAAGCATCGGGTGAACACTAAGGGCTGATCTAAACCCCCAAGACTGCGGGCAGGAAAGGGTGGTATGACCACAGAAAGAGTGCCAGGGAAAGTGGCACGAGCTGATCGCCAGAGGGGAAGTGAGAAAAGATGCTGGAGGTCCCACTGAATCTCAGAGATAAATACCACAGCAGGTGTGGATGGGGTGCCTACTGTGTGCTGAGCATTGCATGTGGCAGGGTGCATAATAAGAAACAAATCCAACACGATGCCTGCTCATCTGCAGTAAACCGAGGGGGAAGATACCCACATGGACACCATCGAACAGCGTCGCTCATGAACACCCACTGCCAACTCCTGAGGGCCCAGAGGAAAGGAGCTCTGTGTTCTAGAAAAGCTTCTGATCAAAAGTTCCTGGTCCAGCCCGAGGCTCAGGAAGGCCTTGCCAGCAATGGTATGAGTTGGGAGCTGAAGGATGATTGTCGTTAACCCCGCAATGGAGGGGAGGCGCCTGGGAAGACGCCGGAGTACGTGCCAAAGCCCTGGGTACTGGAAGGATGTAAGGTTTGAGGAACTAAGAGAAGGAGGCCACAGCAGTTGCAGCGGGGAGCGAAGGCCAGCAGGGCGACAGGCGAGGGCCTGCGGGTCACGCTGAGACATGGGCACACAAAGAACAACTGGAAGTTGTCGCAGGGTCTGATGGTCTGGGGCTGGGCACGGCAGAGCAGGCCTGTGAATCTTCGTGCTTGGGACACTGAGACAGGAGGATTTCAAGCTGGAAGCCATCCTCAGAGAGACCATGTTCCAAAATAAAAAGCAGAAGGGCTCGGGGGTAGAATATCCCTGGGTTCAATTCCTGGTACCAAACAAAAGAAGAAGAAAAACACTCGAGAAGGGTGATCTGGGTGCTGAGTGGAGGCGGGATGCAGGAGGACAGGAGAGAGGGGCAGCCAGTGAGGGCGTGCGGTGGAGACATGGAGACCTGGAGACGTGAAGGCACAGGGGCTTCCGGAGCTCAAGCCACAAGACTGACAGGGCCTGGAGATGAAGGTAGAGTGGGCATGTCGGAGAAGCCTGGAGGATAGACAACTTTACAGAAACAGGGGATGCTGGGCAGGTGAGGTGGAGGGTATGGGGTGGGAGGTCAGGGTGCCGCCTGGGACATGGCCGAATGTTAGATTCCTCTGAGCCACCGAGGGCCCTCACAGAGGACAGCAGATGCCCTGTGGCGCATACTTTCCTCAGCCCCCTCATTAACTCTTTGGGATCTGCTTTTGAGGTGATTTCACAAGGAAATCGCAACATAGAGCTGCTTTCCATGGATGTCAGACACCTTCCTGCATAAGAAAACCCTCAGTCTTCTTTCCTTGAGGAAAGAGCTTCACATCTGGTGATGGGGTGAAGCGTAGACACACAGGAGAAGCCCCGGCTCCAAAGGTGGGACACCGGCTGTCAGTGGAAGCCCGGGCTTTCCCTCCCGTGAGGTCATGAGATGGCGCAGACTGCTGTCTGTTGGGGATGCCTGGAATGCAGTCCTGCCAAGTGGCAGGGGTCACACGTGAGGGACATCAGGCTCCTGGGCCCAGGTGACTGAGCCCTGGTCTCAGGAATGCCACATACCCAGTAACAGTAGATCCAGTCACCAGGCTCCGCAGGAAGGTCCGTGTCCAAGCCTTTGCCAGACTCGTCCTTTTGATCCTTTGCTGGGCTCGTCCATTTGATATCCCTGTAAGCGTTAGCCCCATGTGACAGCTGCAGTCACGGAGGCTCAGATAAGTTAGGCAACTTACCTGAAATCACTGCTGAGATTTGAACTCTGCCTAAGAACAAGGCCCACGAGCTTTCCTCTTCCTTCTCCCCACTCTTTCTCACTCTTGCATTTAATTCTATTTGAGAAGAGCCAGATTCCAAAGTGCTACTAGAAATGCTAATAATGTAAGTATGGGAGCCGGGTGTGGTGGCGCAGGCTTGTAATCCCAGCATTCGGGAGGCTGAGATTGGAGGATCGTGGTTCACGGACAGCCTCAGCTACTTAGTGAGGCCCTTCACAACTGAGTGAGACTCTGTTTCAAAATAAAGAATAAAAGCTGGGTGTGGTGGCGCACGCTTGTAATCCCTGCACTTGGGAGACGGAGACAGGAGGATCGTGCAGGTTTGAAGACAGCCTCGCTGACTTAAGAGACCCTGTTTCCAAATAAAAAATATAAAATGGGTCTGGGAGTCTAGCCCAAAGGTAGAAGGGCTCCATCCCCAGTACCACCAAAAAAAAAAAAAAAAAAAAAAAGAATAAAATATAGGGCAGAGGATGTAATTCAGAGGAATGCCCCTGGGTTTCATCCCCAGACCCCCCCCCCAAAAAAAAGAAAAAGAGAAGTATGGGCAGAGTAGAAACAATCTGTAAGCAGCATTTCAATACAAGGTATAATACCAATACAATAAATATTAAAGTAAATATATTATACAACTATACCCCACAAAAGAAAAATGTATTAGCTCACTAACAAAAGAATAAAAAAATGAAAAACCCTGGAAGATAAAGTTTGTAAGAAACAAAGCTTTGTAGAAATAGATAAAAGATGAAGCTTTGTATGTAGTTTAAAGGTAATCAGGACTGTGTGTACTAAACTGACCCCATGGGCATTTTACTTCCAAGTTACATTCCCAGCCCTATTTTATTTATTTATTTATTTGTTTGTTTGTTTATTTATTTGTGGTACTGGGGGTGGAATCCAGGGGCTTTTCTACCTCCAGGCTATACTCCCAGACTTATTTCATACTTTATTTGGAAACAGGGTCTCTCTAAGTTGCTGAGAGCCTCACTAAGTAGCTGAGGCTGGCTTTGAACCTGGGCCATCCTCCTGTCTCAGCCTCCCAAGCGCTAAGATTACAAGCGTGCGCCACCACGCCTGGCTTTTATTTTTTATTTTAAAACAGGGTCTTGCTGGGTTACTGAGGCTGGCCTTGAACCAGCAATCCTCCTCTCTCAGCCTCTCGAGTCCTGGGATTACAAGCAGGCACCACTGTGTCTGGCTTGTTTGATACATTTTGCAAGAGTGCCTTTCAGAAGCACTGTGGCTCCTTCCTCCACCATTCTGTAAGCCTTCTTCTCTGCCACCCTCACCCAGACATTTCTAAAGGTTTACAGCGAACTTCACAAGAACTCCCATTGCCAATTTCTCATATGGTACTAATAGGATTTCTCTATCCCGATCATCATTATTCTTTAGATTTCTATCCTATAAATTCAACTTTAAGATCCAAGTTGACAAAGTTGCTTACATTTATCTTTTACAGCAAAAACTTAAAGGACCCGTCACCTGCAAAGACAGTTCTCTGTCCAGGAAGAACTCTCTTCTCCTGGTTGAGGACACCATCCTGTCTGATGGGTGGAAAAGGACCTTCCGAAGGGCAGGCGTCCTGCCTGCACCCTGGGCTCACCCACCGTGGTAGCTGGTGGCCACACGCCTTAGCAGGTGAGACGGTCAGCACCTGCCACCTGCCTCCAGGCCCTAGAGCCCATTGGTGTGTCTGGACCCTGATGCGGGGGACGTGGTCTCAGCCAGCACAGCACCCAAATGAGAATGTTATAGAGGTGAGCCACACTGCCAGCGCCCTCCAGGCCTGCCTTGACCCCACCCACCCCACGGGCACACGTGTGTGTGTGTGTGTGTGTGTGTGTGTGTGTGTGCATGTGTGTGCCAGTACACATCTCCAAGCACAGGTTTTGTGCTCACCAAGCAAGAACACTGATCTCCGCCCCCTGCCCCACAAGGGAAATGGGAGCCAACAGCAGGCCTTCAGACACACTGCCCTTCGCCCATGCCACTGGGAAGGGTCTTCAGGGAGAGGCTGAGCTACACATGCCCTTTTGTCCCCAAAGGACGTGGAGGAACTGGGTAAGGGGGCTCCCCTCGGTGCTACCCCTCCCTCTGTCATCATGGGACTGCGAGGGGATGAGCCCCCAAGTTTTAGGGAAGCGTTGCCCTGCCTGGCGACTTAGAGGCTACGGTCAGAGGTCGCAACACGCGGCCTGCCAGGCCAGGGCTGAGACACGAGGCTGCTCTGTGGATGGGGGCCCATTCCTTCCCAAATCAGGGCCTCTGAAGCCCCTCATGAGCCACGGATTTTGTCTCTCCCTTTCCCCACGTTGCCCAGCTATGTGAACAAAGGCCCATCTGGGGAAGAGGGACGCTCGTTCATATTTAATAACCCTCAAATCTGGCTCCACATGTGGCCATTGTTAGGTAGGTTTAAACAGCAATTACTGAGGTACCTCCTTCCTCCACAACAACCTAGGCCCTTAATCCAGCTAAGACCCAGAGCGTTTAGGGCTGAGCTCTCTGAGGTGATGGTGCCAGCATAAGCAAGCCTGCTTTGGGCTGGGGGCTGGGGCACGGACACCGGCCCTTCCTAAACTTGCTCTTCTTGCCAGCAAAAGAAAGGGGAAGGGGTGCATGAAGAAGGAGCTGCCTGCTAGAGTCTCAGTGGTAATTCAGCTTGCCGAGAATGCATGGAAAATCTGCAGGAATGTTGGCACGAAGAATTCAGAAAGAAAGGCAACAGGCCACCACAGGAGCCCACAGCTCAGGCTGAGGCTGGTGGGCGGAGACCCGTCTTCTAGAACTTGGAGTCACGTGGGACACAGGAGGATGCGGGACTGAGGCCAACCTCAGCAACTTAGGGAGACCCTGTTTCAAAAGAAAAAATCAGAAGGGCTGGGTGTATAGCTCGGGGCTTAATCCCCAGTTTCAAAAAAAAATAAAAATAAAAATACAAGCCTTAGCAACTAGAACACTTGGTGTTCAAGGCCACCATAGGCTGGCCAGAGCAGAAAAGTCTCCACAGAGGCAGCATGGTCAGAGGGAGGACTGGGTCTATATGCAAAGGCGAGGAGCGTTACCTCAAGCATACCATGGGCTCTGCTCCTGCTGCTCCCATCCACTCCACCTCGAGCCCTCCCCACTTTCCACCTGCCAGCCCGTCCTTCCCATGGAGTGCAGAGTATACTCTGCTGGGTCCCTGGAACTCAGCCCTTATGCAGCACACACGCTACCTGTGCAGCCTGTGGGTTCCTGAGCCACACTTTGTCCTCTGAACAGCAGATCCTCCACCCGAGCTGGGGACAGATACTAAAAGAAAGTTGAGATCCACTGGGTGGGCTGGCTTCATGGGGCCAGCCTCCACTTTAAAAATGAAGTTCTTTTTATTTTTAACCAAAATATAAAAATTTTATCTATTTATCTGGCACAGTGTGATATTTTTATTATTTTTTATTTTTATGTGGATCATATTAAAAATGGCATACATTCAGACTGTGCTTGGTGCCCCCCAACAATGAGTGTCCAGGTTAACCATGCTATATTCATACTTTTATACATATTCGGATATAACTCCTCCATTAATCAGCCTCAGCCTTCTTCCTCTCCTACCCTTCCATTCTAGCTTTGCTGAGGTTTCCCCTCCATTATCTGGAGTCCCTCTGGTATTCCTAATTCTCCCTAGTTTGGGCATATTAGAGAAAACATATGTCCCTTCTCTTTCTGTGCTTGGCTGATCTCACTTAACATAATGTTCTCCAGGTCTTTCCATCTTCTTGCAAATGACATGATTTTGTTCTTTATAGCTGAGTAGAATTCCATTGCGTGTATTTCCCATAATTTTGCAATCCATTCACTAGCAGAACAAATAACCCAATCAAGAAATGGGCAAGTTAATTGAATAGACACTTCACAAAAGAAGAGCTACAAATGGCCAATAGATACATGAAAAGATGTTCAACATCACTAGCCATCAGGGAGATGCAAATCAAAACTACGCTGAGATTCCATCTAACCCCAATCAGAGTGGCAAGCATGAAGAAATCAATAACAACAAATGCTGGCAAGGATGTGGGGAAAGAGGAACTCTTTTACACTGTTAGTGGGAGTGCAAACTAGTTCAGCCGCTATGGAGATCAGTGTGGAGATTCCTTAGAAAACGAGGAATGAATCCACCATATGGATCAGCTATACCACTCCTGGGTATCTTTCCAAAGGGGCTGAAATCAGAGAACTAGAGTAACATATGCACACCCATGTTCATAGCAGCACAATTCGTAATAGCCAAAATATAGAACCAACTTAGATGAATGGATTGCAAAATTATGGGAAATACAGTGTGATATTTTGATACAGGTATTCAATATGTGATGATTAGATCAGGGTAGTTGCATTGTCATGTTAAACATTCATCATTTCGCCAGGCATGATGGCACACGCTTGTAATCCCTGTGCTTGGGAGGCTGAGACAGGAGGAGCGCACAGGTTCAAAGCCAGCCTCAGCTACTTAGTGAGGCTCTCAGCAACTTAGTAAGACCCTGCCTCCAAATAAAATATAAAATAGGTCTGGGAGTATAGCCCGGAGGTAGAAAGCCCCTGGGTTCCACCTCCAGTACCATAAATAAATAAACAAACAAACAAACATTCATCATTTCTTTGTGTGGAAAACATTCACAATCAGAACGGTGGAGCAGGCCTGCAACCCCAGGATTTAGGAAGCTGAGACAGGAAGATCTCAGATTTGAGGCTAGCCTCCGAAATTTAGTGAGATTCTTTAAAAATAAAAATTAAAAAGGGCTGGAGGAACTGGGCATGGTGGCACATGCTTGTAATCCCAGTACTTGGAAGGCTGAGACAGGAAGATCGAGGTTCACAGTCTCAGCTACTTAGTGAGGCTACTTAGTGAGACCCTGTTTCAAAGAAAAGAATAAAAAATAGGGATGGGGTATAGCTTGGAGGTAAAATGCCCCTGGGTTTCACCTCCACTACAGGAAAAAAAAAAAAAAGGCTGGAGGTATACCTCTGAGGTAGAATGCCCCTGGGTTCAGTCTCTAGTACCAAAAAATATTCAAATTTTTCTCTACTAGCAAAAAGAAAGAGAGAAAGAAGTCCTTTCTCATTGTCCCTTCTCAGAGAAAGGGAAGAGAGCTCTCCACATGGTAAGCTGTCCAGCAGGCCTGGTGGCCCCGGGCTACAGATAGTGCAGGACCTTGAGGTCCCCGAACTCTCTGATAAGTTGGCACCTCCCACCACACACCCTGTAAGCCTGGATTTTCTCAGCCAAGTTTCCAAGTATTATTTGGTTTTACTTTATCACAAAACAACAATAAAAACCATTTGGTGCCAACTATAATCTTGGACAAGAGCCCATTTTCAGCCTACAGGGGCAAAGGGACTGCAGCCACCTGTAGTGGGCGGCAGCTCTGCCAGGCAGGACCATGCTGGGGACCGGCACGCTTAGGCAGAGTGGACGAGATGGTGCAACGGGGTGACACCAACGGTGACCAGGTGGCTCGGGCAAGTTACTCATCCTCTAAGCCCTCCTGTCCTCATCAGCCAAGTGACATCATAACACTACACTTAAGGGGTTGCCATGGTGACTGGATGGCAGGAGCCAGGCAGGGATTCCCAACGTGTGCTCCCAGGAACATCTTCATCTGCAGCACCTGGGAACTTGTGAGACCTCAGCCCTCTGGGGTGGGGCTCAGATGGATTCCATAGGTCCCAGGGCTTCCACTGCACACTACTGGCTGAAGGACCACTGAGCACAGGTGTTGGGATTGTAAAAGCCCAGGGCAAGCACGCAGCAGCACCATGGCAGGCATCGTCATCTGACCTCCCTGTCCCCTAGGGCCCTGAGTCACTTCTCCAAACCCAAACTCCAGATGCCCTGCCTCGTCCCCTTCAGTTCAGGCCTTAGGGCAAAACAAGGCCAGGGGATGCTCTGTACCAGGCTGGCAGAAGCTGCATAAGAGCTACAGACACACTGCATCAGCCTGCAAGCAGAGCAGAGATGGAGAGAGCAGCCCTCCAAGGATCACAAGTTTGAAACCATCGCATGGTAACTTAGCAAAATCCCATCTCAAAATTTTAAAAATACACAAATAGGGCTGGGGTGTAGCTCAGTGGTAGCGTGCCCCTGGGTTCAATCTCCAGGACCACAAAAAAAAGGCAGGCAACCCTCCAAAACCTCCTGCAACCAGAGGTTGCTCTGTTCCTAAGGAACAAGGACAGGGGCCACCCCGGCAGAGGGCTCCCCACGACACCTCTGCTGGGCACTGCCAGGTGCACCCAAGTGTCTCAGCACCAACAGGAGATATTTGAGCCAAGCAGAGAAAGACAGCGAGTTCTCTAAGTGCTTGAGGAACATGAGTTGACAATCTGAGGATCAGCTGGCAGAGAAACGTGGTGACTTCTCTCCCGGCCTCAGTTTCTCCATCTGTAGACAGGAGAAGCAGAAGGCACACAAGTGTCCCATGGCCCTCAGGGAACACCACCCCTCCCAAGGGGAGGTCCCTTTGGCTCACACTGCACAGTCGGGAGCTGTGCACCTACTGTGCGCAGAGCACTGGCTACACCTGCAGCAAGAACCCAAGCAAACCCAAGGCCCAGGCTGCCAGGGGCAGAGAGGAGATCTGGGGTAACTCAGAGAATTCACCAACGCCCTATAGCGCTGCTCTGCCCTGGGCCTTGCCAGGTCACCCAAACTAAAGAGACCTGGGAGATCCTCTTTGCTTCTGGGAGAGGGTCCAGGCTAAATTAATCTGCCTCAGCCTGACACACACTAGGCTCCAAGTCTATGCCCATGCAACAAAACACATAAAACCAATGCTCAATGCACTACACCCCCCATAAAACCCAAGGTCTGTGCCAGCTGTCTAAGAGCCTAAACTCCCTCGCCAGCTTGTTCCAAGCCAACCTGCTCTCACTACACTCCAGCCACACTGATGGTAGTTAATTCTACAAGGAGACCAAGCTCTGCCCCACCCCAGGGCCTTTGCACATTCTAGTCCCTCTGCTGGTATACTTCTTGCTTGGAGGGTTTCTTTTCGGTCTAAAGACTTAGCTCAAAGTCATCTCAGAGAAGCCACACTATCTAGACGAGGTCCTTCCTGATGCCCTCTGTCTCCTGATAGTCTCTAACAGTGCCCTCCATAACATGACCTCATGTTTTAGTCTCTTCTGTGTTTTGTCTGATCACACCCCACCCCACCCCATGGTATGTCAGCTCCAGTTAGAAGGAGGCCATGTCTATCTGCTTGGCCCTGTGTTCCTGGTACCTGCCCCACTGCAGGTACACACTGAACATCTGCAGAAAAGGTGGGTGGATGGATGGAGTTGTCAGAGAAAGGTAAGAACCACCACCACCACCACCATCATCCAAAATCAATGAGGAGGGTGAGTGTCCGGGTTGAGGTGAGGTGGGTACAGACAGCCCAAGAGCCTCGGGAGCCAGGGAATAGCACTGGAGAGCTGCCCTGCCTGTCACCAGAGGCCCCAAATGGCCATCTCAAGTAACCAGTGGTCCATGGCTGGGTCTGAGCCTCAAGAGAGGAGACAGTCCCTTCACGGCTCCCAGGAGAGGACGGCACCACAGGAGACCACCACACAGGCCCCCCAGGAGCCTGCTGACAAGACGCAGCCCCCTGGGTGACAGGACCTGTGCCCCGCCCTGGGACAGACCCCAACCAGGGTTTACAGCAAGTGGGTTTCTCCTGCGGACATCTGCCAGGCAGGGCTGGGTCCTCATCTCAACGTTTGCCTTTCATGGAGTCGGAGCTTCTCCCTCCCAGACTTCTATTTGAAATGACCCATGATGGATGTTCCTCCTAATAGAAGACCAACAGCTGGCCACCATTTATTTACGCAGAGAACCTCATACGGGGAGAGGCTTCTGCATACCGCATCACCGGCTGAGAACCGTCTCATTGCATGGGCCTGCCGTGTGCGGCTTCCCGGTAGACTGCAACCCCCGCTGCCCATCAGCCTCCCATCCCCACTGATCCCGAACTGGGGAGGGGCTGAGAGCGATGAGGAGCTTCTTGCTGCTCTGTGGACTGAGCCTGCAGTATTTATATAGCAGCCCCAGCCAACAAGCTCCATTAGTAGGATGTAAATAGATCTCTGCTCTTCAAAGGCCGGAGGAGCCGTTCTGTGAGGTCTCTTAGGCCTGCCAGGGGCTCGTGTCTCAGGCCTTATTCATCTTCCTGATAACTTCCATAAAGGGCCAAGTCTGCCTTTCTGGTATGCAGGGCCTTCCACCAGCAGCCCCCGTAAGGACTTTTGCAAGAACTTGGCATTCAGCCGGGCATGGCAGCACATACCTATAATTCTGGTACTTGGGAGGCTGAAACAGGAGGATCACAGATGTGAGACCAGTATCAGCAATTTTGTGAGACCCTCAGCAACTTAATGAGACCCTGGTTCAAAATAAAAAATGAAATAGGGATGGGGCATGTAGCTCAGAGGTAGAATGCCCCTGGGTTCAACCATCAGCACCACACAAACAAAAATGGAGACAACAATAGTAGCAATAGGGTTATTGGGTGGACTCAATAAGGTAGGCTGTGGAGAGCAAAAGGCCTGGTCCTTGGCAGAAAGCCAGCACTCCAGAGCCAGCCTGCCGCTCACTGTGATGGGAAGCTTCTGAAGAAGGCAGGTTTCTGGGCTTGGGGGAAGGGAGGGGCACAGACCCCCACTCCCTAGCCTGCCCTCTGCCGGGGGCGGGGGGGGGTGTTGGCACTTGCTGGTGCTCTGATCTGGAGTCCAGGAAAGGCAAGGCCACACTGCTGGTCTTCAGCTACAGGCAGGAACATCTGTTCCCAAGAGCCACTTGGTCTTGCAAGAAAAAGGAGTCCCAGTCCCACAGCCCCCTGGGAAGGGCTGCCCACGGCAAGCGTGGCGTGCCCTGGGTCTAGGGGACCTGCCACTTAGGGAAACTGAGTCTGTACATAGCTATGGGTCGCTGGCAGGGCAGGAGAATGCTTGCATCCTGATGGCACTCCCACGTGGAGCTGGGGGAGGGACAACAAACTGTGTGCCCGGCAAGGACCTGTGTCTTTCTCAGAGCACCTCTCGCCCTCCCTCTCAGGGCACACCCAGCATCCCTGTGGAGCAGGTGTGTGTATCATCTCTTGTTGGCAGATGAGAAAGCGGGGCTCAGAGATATTAAGCGATTTGTCCGAGGTCACATAGCAAAGCCATGGCAAACTAGGATTCCATTCCCAGCCTTCGGGGCCCGCCCTGCTCCTCGTTGCCTCCCTGATCTGGCTCTTCCCACCGGTGCCCGCTGCCAAAACTTGGAGTTGTTTAGACACTTAAAGTATCTACACAACAAAAAACTTCACACAAGCATGAGATTCCATGGAAACAAAAAACATGCGGCCTGCAGCAACTTCTCGGTTGTTCCCAGGATGGCACGAGAATTCCCAGAGTGCAGGCAGCAAGGACTCAAGAGGGAAGCAGCGTAAGCACTCGTTAAGGGAAAACACCAGGCGTGGCGGTGCACACCTGCAACCCAAGCAACGCAGAAGGCTGAGGCAGGAGGCTCATGAGCGGGAGGCCAGCCTGGGCAACTAAGAGGCCATCTCAGGACTGAAAATAAAAATGGCTAGAACACAGCTGAATGGCAGAGAACCACTGGGTTCAATCCCAGCACCCCCAAAATAGTATATTCACACTGTGACAGCCTCAGCAACTTAGCAAGACCCTGTTTCAAAATTAAAACAATAAAAAGAGCTGAGAGTGTAGCTTGGAGATAGAATGCCCCTGGTTTCCATCCCCAGTGCAAAAATAAAATAAAATAGGCTACTCTAAGGCAGCATGTGTGTGTGTGTGTGTGTGTGTGTGTGTGTGTGTGTGTTTGGTGGTACTGGGGGTGGAACCCAGAGGCTTTCTAACTCCGGGCTATACTCCCAGACCCATTTTATATTTTATTTGGAAACAGGGTCTCACTAAGTTGCTGAGAGCCTCACTAAGTAGCTGAGGCTGGCTTCGAACCTGCGCGATCCTCCTGTCTCAGCCTCCCAAGGGCTGGGATTACAAGCGTGCGCCACCACGCCCGGCTTGCAGCATGTGTTTTAAACATACAAAACTGTGTTTCCATATTGCCAGAGTAATTAAAATTTAATTAAAAGCAAAAGAACTGTGAAGGCTTACATTTTTGAAGGTGAGGAGCCCCGCCCTGGTGTGAGGTTTGAACCAAGTCCAGCCTCCACCCTCTGTGTGCCCTGTGCTGGGGCCACGAGGCGGCCATGCTGCTCCCTTCAGGGGAGGGAGGCCGACCAGCTCTGGGTGCCGTTACCAAACGTCCTGGGTGTGAAGGAACTCACTACCGATGCAAAGCCTCTCATCAGCTTTGGGGCTCGCTCAGCCTGTTTGTCAATCAATTTTTCTTTGCAGGGGAGGGATTACTTAGTGAGATTTTTACATATTGTTCCATGTAGCGGTAGACTGTTCCTTCTTCCTTGAAGTATAGTATTCCAGGGCATGTTGTTATACTACAATTCACTCGTTTCTTTTACTCTTGATGGGAATTTGGGTGGCTTCCGTTTGGAGCTACTACACATAGTGTCGTTATAGACCTCCTAGCAGGTGTCACTTGATGTTCCCAAGGCTAAGTATACATCTAGAACTGGACGGACACATCATAAGAAGGGATATGTGGCCGGGCGTGGTGGCGCACGCTTATAATCCCCGCGCTTGGGAGGCTGAGACAGGAGGATCGCGCAGGTTCGAAGCCAGCCTCAGCTGCTTAGTGAGGCTCTCAGCAACTTAGTGAGACCCTGTTTCCAAATAAAACATAAAATAGGTCTGGGAGTACAGCCCGGAGGTAGAAAACCTCTGGGTTCCACCCTCAGTACCACCACCAAAAAAAAAAAAAAAAAAAAAAAAAAAAGGTATATGTTCAATGCTGGTAGATGCTGGTGAACAATTATCCAAAATATATATGTACAGTTTTCCACATCCTTGCCAACATCTGGGTATTTCCTGAGACGGTTTGTTTCACTTTAGTCATTCTTGTGGTTGGAGAATATATCTTATTGTGGTTTTATTTGTTTTACATTTCTTTTTTTCTTTCTCATTGTGGTTTTTAAAATTTGCACTTACCTGATGACTAACAGAGCTGGAAACTTTACAACCATTTGCATATCCTCTTATAAAGTGTCTTTTCAAGTCTTTTTTCACATATTTATAGTGAGGTGTGTGTGTGTGTGTGTGTGTGTGTGTGTGTGTGTGTGTGTCTAGAAATTGAACCCAAGAAGGTTCTATCTCTGAGCTATCTCCCAGCCCTACTTTATGTTTTATTTTAAAATAGGGTCTTGCTAAGTTACTGCTCACTGGCCTGGAACCTGCAATCCTCCTATCTCAGCCCCCCAAGTACTGGGATTAGGGTGCACTACCACACCCAACTTCTTAGCATTTTTAAAGTTGCTTATGCAGTCTGGATAGAAGCAACTTTACTCCTCAGTTACAATTCTACAGGCGCCGTCTATTCTTAACTCTTTCATTTCCTAATGCCATTTTTAATGAAGAGAAGTTTGAAACTTTAATTGGTCTAATTTATAAATTAATGTTCTTGTATGGTTAACAGGCGTGTGTGTCTTATTCAAGAAATCTTAACCTTCTCTGCAAAGATTCTTTTAGGATAAAACACTTAATTGGAAAATGAGTAATGAAAGCCCTAGGAAACCACTAATAAATAGGCCAAATTAGCAGCTCCAAGAAGCAATCAGTATGAAGATCGATTAGACCTGTTAGAAAGATAAGCTCCTGATTTGGTGATTCCCTTATTAGTAACCACCTGTGAGAACCAAAACTCTCCTCACCTGTACTGGTGAAAATAGAAAGCATCTCAGCCCGAAATTATTTGCATCAAAAGAAAAATGTAGGAGCTTAGAGTAATTTTTTATGCTTAAAAATTACTGAACACTGCCAGGCATGATGGCAAATGCTTGTAATCCCAGTACTTGAGAGGCTGAGACAAGAGGACTGTAGGTTTGAGACCAGTGTCAGCAATTTAGCAAGACCCGCAGCAATTTAGTGAGACCCTGTTTCAAAATGAAAAATAAGAAGAGCTGGGGGTGTAGCTCACAGGTAAAATGCCCCTGGGTTCAATCCCCAGTAATTCCTTCTTCCCAAAAAATTACTGAATACTTAATAATATGCTAATGACCAAAAAAGAAGATAAGAGCAGAGGTCTGGACCCATAGGGCATAGAAAAAGAATGCCAGCATTAAAATGGAAAGGGCTCTCCAGGCAAGCATTTTAGGAGGTGTTCTTTCTCCACAGGGGCCTCTCCCTCAAGAGAAATTTGCATACTATCCTGTATGAAAGTTTCTAAAAATTCTACCAGGGGGCTTTTCCCCACTGAGAACAATACGTGCAAACATAATTAATATGTTTATGTTCTATCAGCACCAAATATATTAATCTGAGTCATTTTAAAGCATTTGTTGAAAGTGTTCAATAAGTGAAACTTTTCCCTTGAAAACCAATGTTTTCGTTGTTGAAGCAGCAGGAAATCTGCAGGATCATGGTGGACTCCTAAATTTAAACCTCTACTCATATCTCCAAAACAAAACAAAACTAAGATCAACAAGAAGAAAAAAAAATACTAAATAGGACCATGCCTTCAACACATCATTTACAGAAATCTAGCCACAGAAATGGTACTTAAAGTGAGTAGGATCAGAGGTACCAATGTCAGGGAAGCATTGCTTTTGAGAGAAGAAAATAGAACAAAGGGTGCTTCCATTTAAAGGTGCTACAATAGCGCCAGGCGTGGTGGCGCACGCTTATAATCCCCACGCTTAGGAGGCGGAGACAGGAGGATCACGCAGGTTTGAAGCCAACCACGCAGGTTCGAAGCCAGCCGCGCTGGCTTAAGAGACCCTGTTTCCAAATTAAATATATATTTAAAAAATAGGTCTGGGAGTGTAACCCAGAAGTAGAAGGGTTTCCAGGAACCCCAGTACCACAAAAAATAAATAAATAAACAAAAATAAAGATGCTACAATAAATGCAAAGAAGACCCCTGCAGTAAAAAAAATAAATAAATAAGAAAAAAAAGACATGAACCTCTCTCCTATCATCATGATTCAATCAATAAACTGCACTTTCCTATACTGACAGAAGAGGGCACACTTGAAATAGGCACTCTATCCACAAAATGCCTAGGAATGGGGGGAAACTCGCTCATTCACTTCATGCTAAGCTACTATTAAAAAATAAAGAAAAATTTGAGTCAAACTTTTCACTTAGGGAAAATTTTCCACCTCCAAATACCAACCATGAAGTACAAATAAACTCTAACATAACATTCCAAATAATAAATATTATAAAGCAAACATTTGAAGATCTTAAAGAGTAGACTAAAACTAAGAATAAAAAAGGAACTTACAAATCAGGAATAAATGCAATAAGAATTGAACAATTTCATAAAATAAATTGAAGGAAAGGTTAAAGCTTTCTCAGAAAAAACAAATTACAAGGTATCTAAGAGAGAATGGATTCAAATGAAATTTTTAATAGGGGCATTAAGATAGGTATAATATAAAAACATAGAGAAAATTTAATTGAGCAAGAACTTTAAGAAAAGCAGAAAGAAGTGGTTGAAATAGAAGGCTGGCTAAGAAGGCCTAACCCAGGTATAAATGGAGACCATGAAGACCCTCCCTCCAAAAAATGATGATACAGAATCAATATTTGGAAATACAATCCAATACAACTTTCCAGAAATAAGATAGAACCCAAATCAATATATTGAAAAGGCCTGCTGTGTGACTTGGAAAACTGATCTGGAATGATTGAGTCTAAAACACACTCCAGAAAAATGATTTGACATTAGTTACAGAAAAGAAATCCTCAATTCCTCCAGGCAAAAACTTCAAATTCTTATTCAGGTAAGAAATTGAGGCTGACGTCAGACTTCCTCGGGACCACACACAGACTGGGACAAGAGTGACACAGCATTTTCAAGTCACAGGTGTCATATCCAAATTCATCCAACCCTGAGACAACTGGCAGCACTTCCACAAAAGGACTGGTACTGATGGTTAATGCACAAGATTTAGAGCATGTGGGGTCATGATGTCAGAAGAGTCTACGAATATGATGTTTCAACCAAATAGAAACAGTGGAAACTTAAAAATGATAGCAATGGGGAGAGTAAAGAGGAAAGTAAAAGAGAGTAGACCACTGGTGATTATTCAGGTAAGAGGTGCGAGTCAGAGGATACCAGATAAGATTGATGGGCTACGTAGTAAAGGTTAGGTAAGAAAAGTGAAAAACTAAGGGTACTTACAGTGTCAATAAAATGGTGACCACAAGATCAAAAGCACAAACATTTCTAAACACCAAAGGATTTGTGGACAATCAGTAAATAAGGTATAATTTTCATAGTCCTAAGCTAGTATCTCATTTACGGAGAAGCCAAGAGACATTCCCTCTAGATCCTCATCAGCACCTATTTGTCTACCACAAACATTGTACAAAAGTAAAACATGGTGAAATTACACAAAGACAACAGAAGAGGGCTGAGAATTAGAAAAGAAGGAGGAAAACTAATGCTGTTGCAGGATATGGTAGCATAACAAAAAAACCCTAAGAATAAATGATAAAACTCAGAACTTTTAAAAAATCATGTTATCTCTGAACCCCTTTACATTATAAAAAGTTACTAGAATTTCAAAACACTTTTGTTGTGAGGCTTATACTTATCTATATTTACTGGATTAGACACAAAATGGGGAAATTTTGAATGTTTACTCATTGTAAAGTAAAATAATAAGCCAGGCATGGTGGCACACCCTTGTAATACCAACATTTGGGAGGCTGAGATAGGAGGATTGTGATTAGGGGACAGCCTCAGCTACTTAGTGAGGCCCTTTGCAACTCAGTGAGACCCCATTTCAAAATAAATAATAAAAAATAGGGGTGGGAGTGTAGCTCAGAGTTAGAATGCACCTAGCATTCCCCAGCATATCCCCAGCACTGCAAAAAATAAAATAAAATAAAATAAAACATAAAGTAAAATAATAAATGTGTGACATAAATGGCATATTTAAAAATAACTATGCCAGATGTGGTGGTACACACCTGTAATCCCAATACTTGGGGGACTAAGACAGAAGAATCACAGGTTCAAGGACAGCCTCGGCAACATAGTGAGATTTTCAGCAACCTAACAAGACCCTTTTTAAAGAAAAAAAAAAAAAGGTCTTGGAAATAGCTCAGAGATAGAATGCCCCTAGATTCAATCCCCAGTATAAATAAATAAATCCATCCCCAGACCCGCAAATAAATAAACAAATAAATAATTCCAACAAAAGAGAATGGCATAATTTTACATTTTTGTATTCATCCAACCCTGAGATAACTGACAGCACTTTCACAAAAGGACTGGTACTGACGGTTAACGCACAAGTGGTAGAACACATGGGGTCATGATGTCAGAAGAGTCTAGAATATGATGTTTCAACCAAATAGAAACAATAGAAACTTAAAAATGACAGCAATGGGGAGAGTAAGGCAGAAAGTAAAAGTAGATGACTGGGGATTATTCAGGTAAGAAATGATAAATATCTCTTTATCATTTAGATATCTACAAAACAGCTGGCTTTTCATATCAGTGCATTCAATCTATTGGGCACGAGGTAGACACTGGAAAACTCTATTGTGCACTCAAGAAAGAATGAAAGTGAAAGGGCAAAGTATGTCTTAGTATTATTGTGAGAGAATTTGGGGTCTTATAAATTCACTAAAAGTATTTCAGGACCTTCCAAGTATACCAGACCACATACTGAGAGCTGTTGAACTAAAACAATGGACTAATTCAGCAGGATAGCAGTACATAAAATTAATGCCAAAACTCAAAGCCTTGGTAGGCATAAATAAGAACTAGTAAATTATAGTAGAAGGAAAATCCCCATTTGCAATAGTGATGGAAGATTAATTTCTTGAGAATAAATCTAACAAGAAGTGTTGAAAACCTATACAAAGAGAACTATGACACACTCTTAAACACTATAAGAGTAGAGTGGAGTCAATGGAAAAGGCATCTTCAGTTGATGGTCAGGATGTCTCAACATCATTAAGATGTGAATTGTCTTGAGGTTTGTTTGCAAACTTAATATTACCCCCATTAAGCAGCTCTTTTCTGGAGCTAGACAAGTCAATAGTAAGGTTCATATGGAAAAATAAGCATGCAAAATTTAAAATCTTGACAATTTTGACTGTTGGTAAGCTGTAAGAACATGGCCATGCTCGTGCACTGATAGTGGGAATGATTATTGTACAACTTCTATGAAGAAGAAGTTGGCAATGCTAACAAAATTACCTACTCATTTACTTTGACCAAGCAGTTCCACTTCTTAAAAATTACCCTAGCAATACCCCACTATTGGGAGACTTTTAGGCCTGCAGTGCTGAGGTCACCTCTGACCAGCTTGAGTGAGCACGTAGTGCTCAGCCAAGTGGGGCTTGTCTGCATGCAAATAAGTTTCCAAGGACAAGATGGAGCTGATGAGCAATTGCAAAACTTGATGTAATGTCCTTATTTCTCAGAATTGTTCACCCTTTTCTTCCTTGAACCTAAACCATGACAACCTTGCTGGCTCCTGTGTTTAGTCATTTTTACAATGCTTTATTTAAACTCTCAATAAAAGAAAGTCACTGATTGAAGAAGGGCAGAAGACTTTCTGCCTTCTCCCCAGCCATCCTGCATCTGTGGTAATTTTGACTCAGAATCATGATGCACAGACACTTCTCATCTCAGCAGCAGCACCCACAGCAAAGTGGCACCCTAATAGAAACAGGAAACTTGAAGTTTTGTTTTTGGTGAATCTCTCACCACCCTTCAGCTGCCAAGTTCATGACCAATGTGGAAGGGATGAATAACAATGGAGAATAATTTGTTTCATATACTGTACTACTCTGCTTCACTGCTTGCTTAAACAGAAGAGAGCTAATGTCATTCATCAGACTGTAAAATAGTTATTATATTGAGCTGCAGACATCTATTTCTGGTTTCCTGATGAAAAAGTGGACCCTGGGGTGTGAGACCAAATAAGGTTATCTCTGAAAGCACACCAATGCCACGGGATGAAGGTACCTGTTACTGTATCCTCACTTGGGCTTTCATTGAGGCTTGCTTAGAACCTTTTCTGAGCATTTTCTGTAGCTATACAGCCTTCAGCTCCCACTAAACCAGCTGTGAGAAAACCGAAAGTAAGAATAATAGCACTTTTTCTCCTCTGCCAGATAAATGGTCTCCTAATAACCCTTTTAAATGCACTCCATTTTGTGTGGCTATGAAGAAGGGTCAAAATGAGGGTCAAAGTAATGGAGACCCTATATTTCAACAGGTAATGTCTGCAATACCCTGTTATTCAAGATCCTGATCCAAATAATTCACAGTAAATTTTTAAAAATCATGTGCCTTTTGATTTTAAATTGTTAAAATGCTCCCACTCACCTTTTACTGACCCCTGATCAAAATAATGTTTGGCTTTTAAAATATACTGAGGAATGCATATCTCAGGCTTTAAAATTTTTTATAATTTCATTTTCTAATGTTGTTTATTCTCTTACACTCTAAAAGTAAATTCTAGGATTCTAGAGATCTACACTCTAACTCCCCCCCAACCCTTGCAAGAAAAAAAAACCCACAAATTTAAAGCAAAACTTTTTCTTTTACTACAGAAACTATAGCTTTTTTTTTAAGCTCGTGGATTGTTAACAAATTCACATAGATTTGTATACAGATATTGTGTTCTAATTCTTTTTTTGTTTCTGATTTGTTTCTGTTTTGTATAACTGAGGCTTTCTAGATCTCTACCCTTTTAGTTTTTTGTTGTCCTACTAATCAGCTATTCAAGGGTTAATTTTCTGTTTAATCCCCTAAGAAAGTGGATGAGTGGTGATGATGTCTGATGTAGAATCTTCCTCAAGGCGTGACAAGTAGCCACCTAAATCATTTGATTTAGTGTTATACTTTATGGGGGACCCTGCCCAGACATTCCCTACTGAATAGGCTTCCATTTTTGTGTTAATTTTATAATCTATTGCTCACTGGCACAGAGCAGATGTCTATAATAGGTTGTATTTTAATATTTAAAACTTTAAATCTGGCACTACATTTAGTAACCTATCTATAAAAATAAAATGCCTGGCAAATTAAGATTATAAAATATTTCTTTTCTGCTTATATTTATATATGTTTGTATATGCAAATATATTATGTCTATTGTCCACAAAATATCAAAATTGGTTTTCAAATAAATGAGCACTTGCCGGGCATGGTGGTGCATGCTTATAATCCCTGCGCTTGGGAGGCAGAGACAGGAGGATCGCGCAGGTTTGAAGCCAGCCATGCTGGTTTAAGAGACCCTGTTTCCAAATAAAAAAGTATAAAAATAGGTCTGGGAGTGTAGCCCACAAGTAGAAGGGTTTTCAGTAACCCCAGTACCACCAAAACAAACAAACAAAAAAAAAACAAATAAATGACCACTCAATAAAAAACAACAAAAATGGATTTAAACACCTTTTATTCATGTGACTTAAATACTTAAAATATAAGTTAATTTCAGGATCGTGGTTCATGGTCACCTTCAGCTACTTAGTGAGGCCTTCTGCAACTTAGTAAGACCCTGTTTCAAAATGAAGAATAAAAAATAGAGCTGGGGGTATAGCACAGAGGTAGAATGCCCTTGCATTCCATTCCCAGTACTGCACACACAAAAAATATTCCTATGATTCCCTTCCAGAATTTTTACCAATCAGGAATAAATCTGTCTTTTTTTGTTAAATGTTTAAAGTATAGTGATAATTTTTGTTTAGGTTTCTTTTTTCCTTTACAGGGAGAAGGCTTAAAATGCTAACTATTAGCCAGGTGTGGTGGCGCACGTTTGTAATCCCCGCACTTGGGAGGCTGAGACAGGAGGATCGCGCAGGTTCGAAGCCAGCCTCAGCTGGTTTAAGAGACCCTGTTTCCAAATAAAATATAAAATAGGTCTGGGAGTGTAGCCCAGAGGTAGAAGTCTCCTGGGTTGCGTCCCCAGTACCACCAAAAAATAAAAAAATTAAAATTAAAAAAAAAGCTAACTATTTTTGGTTTATATTTGGGATTTGGGGTTTTTTATTGTTTTTTTGTTTGTTTGTTTTGTGGTACTGGGGATGGAACCCAGGGGCATTCTACCTCCAAGCTACACTCCAGCCTTATTTTTTATTCTTTATTTTGAAACACAGTCTCACTAAGTTGCAGAAGGCCTCACTAAGTAGCTGAGGGTGTCCTCCTGTCTCAGCCTCCCAAATGCTGGGATTACAAGCGTGTGCCACTATGCCCAGCCTAATATTTTGGTTTTAATGAATAATCTAAAACAACTATTAAAGCCGGACATGGTAGTGCATGCTTGTAATCCCAGCATTTGGGAGACTGAGACAGGAGGATGGTGGTTTGCAGACAGCCTCTACTCAGTGAGCCCCTTTTCAACACAGTAAGACCCTGTTAGAAAATGAAGAATAAAAAATAGAGCTGGGGGTATAGCTCAGAAGCTCAGAGGTAGAATGCCCTGGGGTCCATCCCCAATACCACAAAAAAAAATTAAAATTGGTAAATTAAACAAATAAAAATGGTAAAAAGCTTTTATTTTAAAAACTCTACCCTAAAAATAATCTAAATTATGCATAAGTAAGTTAAAATTTAAAGCATTTTTGGCTTCTTAACAACAACATATGAGAATATGTTTGAATCTATTGAATGTGTTTTTCACATATGTATACAACAGTTTAAGACTGCCTTCTTTTGGACATTAACTAAACATAAATTATTGAGTTAAAACCTAATTATAATGCGATTCTATATATAAAAGGCTAAAAACTTAAACTGTTTTGTTTTTTTAAAAGTATTAAAAGCAAAGTATTTTACCTTACTTAAAAAGATAACTTATCTAAATTTAAAAAATTTTAGAAGGTTTTCTAAAAGTCACATTGAATATATTCATTCCATAATTAAAATAGGGTTTTCTTAAGTTATTGATATGCTTTGTAAAGTTCCACAAGACTCCCAGGAAGATGGTTATCAAGGAAAGCAGCAAATATCGGTCCTGTTGATACTCTATCTCTACTTCCGCAAAGACAGTGTCTTTTCCAGAGATTAAAAAAAAAAAAAGCAGCATAAAACTGAGAATTGAAAAGTGGCAGAAACAAAGCTAGAAAGCAGAACAGAGGACAGAAAAATACCCCGCTGCATCCATGGGTGCCATGGCAGAGCTATCTTGCCTCACCATGCTGGGACTGCTGGCACTTTGGCCTCCAGAGACCAAAGCAAAGTAAAAGGCTGTAGCACAGCAGAATTCTAAGTGGTTGGTTTCTTGTTCCACATTCCATAGAATACTACTGCCTGGATCCCAGATAGAACTGCAGCACTGGTGACCAAGCTCACTGTGACCTCAAGAGATCCGGAGTGATGCTTAGCAACACAGAAAGAGAACATGCCATCCTCATGTGAGACCACCTGGCACAGCAGTGGAGACTCCAGCAGCAATGCAATTGCACTTGCAGGATCTGAGACTTTGCAGTCCACTCTGGTGAAGGTGAGAGTGGAGTCTGCTATCAGGCATGGCAGAGGAACTGATTAGCAGACAGCCCCCAGAGCCAACCAGGCAAAGAGGCCTACAGTCCCCAGAATACAGTGCCCTAGCGGGGCCTCCAGAGATCTTCACAGACCACCTAATAGTGGTGTCGGGAGATAAGTCAGATCAACCTAGCACTATCTGTGGAGAATGCAGACTCCTACGTACACACTGGGTCTGGTTCCAGCAGCACTCATTGCCTACATAGGCAGGGAAAGACTCAGGCTCAGGGTCTGTGGAAAGCATGGAGACCCACACTTACACTAGATCCAGCCCCAGTGATATCAGCTGCCTGTATAGACTTAGAGATTCTCAGAGCCATGCCCTTTTTGAGAGCTCAGAGACCCAGTCCTACAGCAAGAAAAATGTCAGTGGCACTCAATGCCTGTACAGATAGACACCAGGCCAATATCCCAATAATTGACATAGACCAAGAAATGGGGCTATAAACTGACATCATTACTATAGGTTACAGAGCACATGAGAGTATTTGGAACATGCTCAAGAACCTATTATAGAATGTGAACCTTCAACAGCTGAAAGAATCCATGCAGATCCAGGAACACTGCAGAGGCCAAAGCTGCTCTGGAAGTCTTGTGGAACTTTACAAAGCATATATTTGTAGGGTTGTTTCATGTTGTTGTTGTTGTGTGTGTATGTGTGCATGCATGCTTGTTTGTTTGCTCTCTTCCCCACCCCTTTTAGAAGGTTCTTTCTCTTTCACTCTTTTCTTTCTGTCCCTTTTTTTCTTTATCAGTTATTAAATCTACTTTATATCACTATACTAAATAGTGTACACTGATTACTAGAATCCCCCTACATATTCATCATCTCTAATCTCTACTATATATTACCTCACTAAACTGAAACTCTCATTCTACTCTATCCTATCTGCTACTTTACCCTATTCTTGAATTTACTACTTCAGCACTATCCTCCTCATTTTCACCATTAAATACAACACAACTTGTATGTGTGTGTGTATGTATGTATATATATATGTGTGTGTGTGTGTGTGTGTGTGTGTGTGTATTTAGCTGACACCTACAGAGTGAGAGAAAGTTATCAAAACCCACTTTCTCACCCTGTACAAAAGTCAATTCAAGATGGATCAAAGACTTGGAAATCAAACCAGAGACCTTGAAGCTCCTGGAATAGGGCATAGGTCCAACACTGCAACACATAGGCACAGACAAACATTTCCTCAACAAGACCCCAAAGGCACAACAAATTAAAAGGAGAATCAATACATGGGATTGCATGAAACTGAAGAGCTTCTGTACAGCAAAGGAAACTGTCAAGAATCTCAATCGAGAGCCAACAGAATGGGAGAAGACTTTTGCCACCTATACCTCCAATAGAGGACTAACATCTAGAATATACAGAGAACTCAAGAAACTCAACACTAAAAAAACAAAGCATCCAATAACAAAATGGGCAAGTGAACTAAATAGACACTTCACAAAAGAAGAAATTCAAATGGCCAATAAATGCATGAAAAGATGCTCAACATCACTGGCAATCAGAGAGATGCAAATCAAAACTACCCTGAGATTCCACCTAACTCCAACTAGAATGGCAATCATTCAAAACACAAACAACAACAGATGCTGGCGAGGATGTGGAGAAGTGGGAACTCTAAAACATTGTTGGTGGGATTGCAAATTAGTGCAACCACTTTGGAAAACAGTATGGAGAATCCTCAGAAGAATGGGAACAAATCTACCATTCGATCCAGCAATATCACTTCTGGGTATCTACCCAAAAGAAAAGAAACCAAACTACCAATCTAATGCATGGGTATCTGTGTTCATAGCTGCACAATTCACCATAGCCAAACTATGGAACCAGCCAAGATGTCCATCAACAGATGAATGGATTACAAAACTGTGGGATACGTACACAATGGAATTTACTCAGCCATCAAAAAAAACTCAATTACATCATTTTCAGGGAAATGGATAGAACTGGAGGACATTATGCTAAGTGAGATTAGTCATTCACAAAAAAATAAGAAATCAGATGCTTTCCCTAATATGTGAGAACTAGGGAGATATGGGTCATAGGAGGAACTCGATGAAAAAGAAAATCCTATAGAGAAGCAAACAAGACAACCTAAAGGAGGGGGGAAGAGGAAAATCTCTAAAACATACAATGTACTTAAACATATCAAAGTCAACCACTAAGCCAAGCAAGGGAAGGAGGAATGGGGAGGGAATGGGGTGGCAACTAGGTAGGGGTTAAATCAGTGATGTGTACATGTATGTACATACAAGTTTTTTACCCCAATATGATGTATGAATATAATGCACCAATAAAAAATTTTTAAAAAAGAAAAATATCAAAAGCAACAAAGATACAAAATTAAGAAACCTAAAATCATGTGAAGGAGAAATAACAAGGAAGCAATAAGTTCCCACAACCCCAAAATAACAGAACCCAACAACAAAGAATTGCAGAGATGGCCAGAAAGACAAATAAGAACTTTAATAGTAGAAATGATATGAGATTTCTAAAAGAGAATTTAGAGAAACCTGAAAGAAATAAAGCAACAAATAAACAAAGTATCTGACACCCTGAACAGAGATCAGAAAGAAGCTCTGAAGGAAGGGAAGAATGCAATAATTGAAGTAAAGGCATCAACACAAAATATAAAAACTAGGCTAGACCACATGGAAAATAGATGTCACTCTTAAACAATGACCCCTCCAAAAATAAAAGTATATTATATTTAGAAAAAACAATTTGACAGTATGAATTGGACATTAAAGAGATATGGGCTCATTTTAAGAGTTAACCTAAGAATAATAGGCATAGAAGAGGGACTAGAAGGTGAAATCAAAGGGATCAACAATCTTTCCAAAGAAGTAATATCAGAAAATTTTCCGGGGGACTTCCAGGAAGATGGCGACCAAGAAAAGCGGGGCTTAAGAGCCCCGCTAACAACCAATCTCTATTACCACAAAATCAGTGCCTTTCATAGCCAGGAAACACCATCACCAGAGAAACAAAAAAATGTAACTACAAGGGACAGAGAAAAAGAGGGCTGAAAAAACGGGACACCAGAAAGAAACCAGACTGCACTGCTGCGGCACTAGAGAAAATACTCAAAGAGATTAACTACAAAGAAGAAATAGGTAACACACACCAGAACCAGAGAAACAAGATTTTCCATCCAACAGACAAATAAGATTAGTTATCTGTGGAGATTCATTATTTATGTTAGTCTTATACCTATCTATAAATTGTATTGTTTGCTTTTATTGTTAATTTTTAGGATTTCTAGTTGGAATATTAATGTACCTTCAGATATAGCATTTGGAAATATTTTATCCCATTCTATCAGTATCTTTTAACTCTGTTTACATTTTCTTTGGATATACAATATTTTATTTTTTAGGGAGTTTGTATACCCTTTTGTTGCCTGTGCCATTGAAATCATATCCAAGAAATCACTGCCAATTTCAATGTTGTGAGGTTTTATAACCCAGATTTTTTTCTAAAAGTTTATAGTCTTAAGATTTATATTTAGGTCTTTTATCTATTTTGAGTTAATATTTGTATATGGGATTAGGTAAAGGTCCAATTTTATTCTTTTTCATATAATTATTATTTTTCAACAATATTTAGTTAAAAGATTATTATTTTCTCCACCAAATGTTCATGGAAACCTTGTCAAAAATAACTTGACAATATATGGAAGAATGTATCTCTAGGCTTTTATTTAACTCCAATGGTTTATATATCTGCCTTTAGAACAGTACTACACTGTTTCAATTATTGTAGCTTTATATGGTTTGAAATCAGAAAATATATATCTTCTAGCTTTGTTCTTTTTCAAGATTGTTTTGGGTATCTAGAGTCCATATTCCATATTAGGATAGATTTTTTTCTGAAAAATAAATATATAAATATATGATAGTTTCACCTAAAAAAAAAAGAAAAAAATATTCTCTTGTAAGAAAGAAAGCAAAAAGAAATATTGAAATGTTATCTTTAAGTTATCAAAAGCTTGGTATCAGACAAATGAAACTGTTATGTGAGATTATCATTTTTAATTTTGGATAAATTGCTATAATACTAGATGTCAACCACTAAGCCAAACATGGGAAGGAGGGATGGGGAGGGAATGGGGTGGGGATCAGGTGGGGGCTGACTGGGCAATGTGTGCATGTATGTCTACAAAAGTTTTTTGTATCCCACTATGATGTATGAATACAGTGCACCAATAAAAAAAAAAGAAAGAGAAAAATTTCCAAACATAAAAAGAGTTGAGAAATACACAGGTACAGGAAATATATAGAGCTCACTTTAGACAAGATCAGAGAAAAGGTTCACCATGCCATAAAATAGTCAAATTGACTAACATAGAGGGCAAGGAGAGAATCTTAAAGGCAACAAAAACAAAAGGCCAAGTGACATATAGAGGCAAACCAATTAGAATCCTTCCTGACTCTCAAACCAAGTCATGAAAGGCAGGAGGGCCTGGAGCAACATATTCCAAATTCTAAAAGAAAACAACTTGCAGCCATAAATTTCCTACCCAGAAAAAATATCTCTGAAATTCAACAGGAAAATAAAAATTTTCCATGATAAACAGAAGATGAAAGAACTTATGTCTTCCAAACCAGCACTAGAGAAAATATTAAAAATCATTTCTCAATAATCATGCTAAACATAAATGGCCTCATCTCCCCCAATAAAATGACATAGGTGGAAAGATGGATTAAAAACCATAATCCAGTATCTGCTGCCTGCAGGAAACACACAAACTAAAGGTGAAAGGCTGGAGCAAGGAGTATGGAGTGCCATGACAAGAGAAGACAAAGCAAGAATAGCAAATATAATATCAAAGACAAGCAAGAATAGCAAATATAATATCAGACAAATTAGACTTCAAGCCCAAGATTATCAGAAGAGACAAAGCAGGTAATTGTTTCACTGGTAAAAGGAACAATCCAGCAAGAGAAAATAACAATAGTCAACATTTATGCCTCAGCCACTTTCATAAAAAAACTCTTTGTGACATTAAGTCATACATAGTTATCAATACAGTAATACTAGGAGACTTCAACACTTCTCTCACACTGTTTGGCTGATCTTCTAGACAGAAGGTCAGTAAAGATGCCTCAGACCTAAAGAACACCATAACCCAAGCGAACCTATTAGACATATACAAAATATTCCTCCCAACTACAGAAGAATTCACATTTTTCTCAACTGCTCATAGAACCTTCACAAAGTGAGCACTAGCAAATTAAAAAATGTGACAAACTCCCCTGTGTCTTTTCAGACCACCATGGAATTAAGCTAGAAATCAACTATAAGAAAACCCAGGGTAATCAAATAAATACATGGAAACTAAACACCACAGCTGAATGAGGAATGGGTCATAGAAGAAGTAAGGACTGATATTAAGAAATTCCTATTAATAAACAAAAATAGAGATACAGCATATCAAAACCTCTCAGACACCTTGAAGGCAGTATTAAGAGAAAAATTAATAGCCCTGAGTGCCTACATAAGAAGAACAGAAAATCACTAATAAGTAACCAAATGACACACCTCAAAGCCCTTGAAAAACAGGAATAGTCTAATCCCAAAGCCATTAGAAGACAGGGAATTATTAAAATCAGGGTACAAATCAATGAAGTGGAGAGTTAAAATAATACAGAAAATCAACAGAACCTAAATCTGGCTTCTCAAAAAAATAAACAAGATAGATAAATCACTAGCCTAAAAAAAGAGAGAATCAATCCAAATTACAAAAATGAGATGAAAAAGTAGATATTACAACCAACAGTGTAGAGTCAGAAGATTATCAGAAACTACTTTGAAAAACTATATTCCAACAAAATTGGAAAATCAGGAAGAAACTGACAAATTTCTAGATACATACACCATCCTAAACTGAGACAAGAATATATAGAAGATCTAAACCAACCAATAACAAAGAGACTGAAGAAAAATAAAGAGCCTATTATCAAACAAAAGCCCAGGACCAGATGATTTTCCAAGTGAATTTTATAAAACATTTATAGAAGAGCTAATCCAAATACTCCTCAATCTATGCCATGAAATAGAAAGAAAAGAGAATCTCCCAAATATATTGTATGAAGCCAATATCACATTAATACCAAAATCATATAAAGACCATTCAAGAAACAACTATAGGCCTATATCACTGATGAACTTAGTTGATAAACAAAATACTAGCAACACTCATTCAAAACCACATCAAGAAAATCATACACCATGACCAAGTAGGGTTCATCCCATGGATACAAGGCTGGTTAAACATATGAAAAAACAATCCATATAATTAATCGCATAAACAGAACCAAAGACAAAAGTCACATGATCATTTCAATAGCTGCTGAAAAATCATCTGACAAAATCTAACAGCCATTTATGCTAAAAGTACTGCAGAGAATTGGAATAGAAGGAACATAGCTCAACATCATAACAGCAATATACAATAGGCCCACAGCCAACATCATATTAAGCAGGGGAAAACTACAAGAATTCTCCCTAAAAACAGAAACAAGACAAGGATGTCCATTATCACCACTTCTTTTCCATATAGTTCTTGAGACTCTAGCCAGAGCAATAAGGCAAGAGAAGAAAATCAAAGTAGTACAAATAAGAAAAGAACTAAAACTATCTCTATTTTCAGATTACATGATACTAAGAAGACACAACAAATTTGACCAAAAAGCTTATAAAACTGGCCAACAAATTCAGTAACGTGTCTGGATACAAAATTATTCTTAAAAAATTAGGAGCTTTCCTATATGCCAACTATAAATCCACTGAAAAAAATCCAGAAAACACTTCTACTCAAAATAGCCCACAAAAAAATACTTAGGAATAAGCCTGACCAAGGAGGCAAAAGACCTCTACAAAAAAATTATAAAACATTGAAAATGGAAATCAAATAAGACCTTAGGAGATGAAAAGAACTTTCATGCTCTTGACAGAATAAATATCATCAAAATGGCCATTCTTCCAAAAGTGAAATACAAACTCAATGCAATACCTATTAAATCACCAAGGTCATTCCTCATAGACCTAGAAAAATCAAGCCTTAAATTTATTTGGAGCAATAAAATACCCAGAATAGCCAAGGCAGTTATCAATAACAAGAACCATGCAAGAAGCATCACAAGACACCATAGTAGTAAAAGCAGCATGGAATTGGCACAAAAAGAGATACATAGTCCAGTGGAGCAGAATAGAAGACTCAGAAAAATTCTGCACACTTACAGCCAATTGATTTTTGACAAAGGGGCCAAAAAAAATACACTGGAAAAGTAGATAGCCTCTTCAACAAATGGTGTTGACAAAACTAGTTAACCATAAGAAGAAAAATAAAAACTTTCTCATTCTGCACAAGAGTCAATTAAAGATGGACCGAAGACTTTGAAATCAAACCAGAAACCTTGCAGCTCCTTGCAGCAACTTGAAAAGGTCATAGGTCCAACACTTTAACACATAGGCACAGGCACAAACTTTCTCAACAATACCCCAAAGGCACAAGAAATTAAAAGGAGGATCAATACATGGGATTGAATCAATTAAAGAACTTTGTATAGCAAAGAAAACTATCAAGAGTCTCAACAGAGAGCCAACAGAATGAGAGAAAAAATTTTAACAACTATTTCTCCAATAGAAGACTAATATCTAGAACATAAAAAAAACTCAAGAAACTCACTGCTAAGAATACAAATAACCCAATCAAAAAATGGGCAAATGAACTAAATAGACACTTCACAAAAGAAGAAATTCAAATGGCCAATAAATGTATGAAAAAATGTCCAATGTATATAGCAATCAGAAAGATGCAAACCAGCCGGGCGTGGTGGCGCACACTTGTAATCCCAGCATTCGGGAGGCTGAGACCAGAGGATCACGGTTCGCGGACAGCCTCAGCTTTTTAGTGAGGCCCTCTGCAACTCAGTGAGACCTGGTTTCAAAATAAAGAATAAAAAATAGGGCAGGGGGTGTAGCTCAGAGATTGAATGCTCCTGGGTTCCATAACCAGACCCCCCCCCCAAAAAAAAAAAATTCTGGCAAGGATTGTGGAAGTATGAACTCTAGTACATTGTTGGTAGAATTGCAAACTAGTGCAACCACTTTGGAAAACAGTATGGAGGATTCTCAAAACAATAGAAATGAATCTACCATATGATCCAACAATACCACCTCTGAGTATCTACCCAAAAGAGTAAAAAACAAACCATTAAACAAATGCATGTGTATCTATGGTCATAGCCACACAATTCACAATTGCCAAACTATGGAACCAGCCAAGATGTCCATCAATGGATAAATGGATTACAAAATGATGGGATATGTATATAATGAAATTTTACTCAGCCATAAAAAATAATAAAATTATGTCATTTGCAAGGAAATATATGAAACTGGAGAACATTATGTTAAGTGAGATTAGTCAGTCACAAAAAGTAAAAAGTTGAATGCTCTCCCTAATATGTGGAAGCTAGGGAGAAAATGGATCATAGGAGGACTCTAGATGAAGGAGACATCAAAAATGAGCACATAGTGACCTAACTGAGGGGGATAAGGGAGGGGAAGAGTGAAATCCCCTAATGTACATTCACAAACATAACAAAGGCAATCACTAAGCCAAACATGAGAAGGAGGGAGGGGAGAAGAAATGGGGTGGGAATTGGGGAAGGGCTAAATGAGTGATATGTGCATGTATGCCACTACCATCTTGTACCCATTAAGATGTGTGACTACAATGCACCAATTAAAAAAACAGTGATTTGGATCCAGTGAACAATTGTATTATAATGGTCACAGCATTTGCAATGTCATAATATTGCTGAATATTGTATAACAAAAGTGCCTTATGAGGATAATGATACAGAATGGTCTCATGCTAAAAATCATTTACTAGAAGCCGGGCGTGGTGGCGCACGCTTGTAATCCCAGCGCTTGGGAGGCGGAGACAGGAGGATCGCGCTGGTTCGAAGCCAGCCGCACTGGCTTAAGAGACCCTGTTTCCAATTAAAAATATAAAATGGGTCTGGGAGTGTAGCCCGGAGGTAGAAGGCCTCCAGGAACCCCAGTACCACCAAAAAAAAATCATTTACTTGGATTAGATACTTTTCATGATGCTTTATTAGATGTATTAAAATTACATTCTTATGTTCTGGCCATGGCTAATGCTAAAACTCCAACTTTTACAGATGCTGAAATCTGGGAAAACTTGGCTGATTTTTTTTTTTTTCATCTTAACTCTTTTAAGTACTTTTCGACTCATGTATGGGGACTTCTTGGCTTGCTTATTTTTTGTTGCAATATTGCTTTTTGTTCTCTGTGCCACTTACAGAATCGGATGGAAACAGAAAGGAGGAAATGTTGGGAGCCTTCTCAACCCACAGCACTGAGGTCACCTCTGCCTGGCTTCGGTGGGCACATATTCCTCAGCCAACTAGAACTTGTTTCCAAGGACCAGATGGGACCAATAAGCAGTTGTGAACCTTGATGTAACTTCCTTATTCCTCAGAATTGTTTACCCTTTCCTTCCCTGAATTTAACCCATGATTACCTTGCTGTTTTTCCTGAACTCATCCCTTGACTGCTTTACTGGCTCTTGTGTTTAATTATTTTTACAATGCTTTGTTTAAACCCTCAATAAAAGAAAGATTTTGTCTGAAGGAGAGCAGAAGACTTTTCTGTCTTCTCCCCAGACACCTTGTATCTCTGGTGATTGTGACTCTGAATCGTTCATGCACAGAGGCTTTTAATCAGAGCAGCAGCTTTGGTGGCACACTCTACCTCTAACAATAAGAACATACACACAAGTTTATTCTTTCTATCCTAATCCTGGAAACTACTTAAGTTCTTAAATATAGGAAATTTATTAGAAAAACCAAACTGTTACATTCAGGTAACTGAATAGTAATTTCTGCAAAAAAAAAAAAAAAAAAAAAAAGAATGGAAAAGAACTCAATGAACTAATATGGAACAATTTTTAGAACATAGTAAATAAAAAAACAAGATGCAAAAATATATATATATGTGATATGCTATCTTTTGTGTAATAAAGGAGAAATCAAAATATCTGTATAGCTGCTTATTTCTGCAAAAAAAAATAGGAAGAAAATCTAGTCAACATGCTTTTTGCAAAATTTACAAAAAAGTATACTCAGAAAAAAATGAGCCTCCTTTCAAATCCTTTTCACTCTGTCTCCTCCCCTACTTTCCAGAAATAATCAAAAAAATTTTCTTTCCTATGTTTCTCTTTTGCAAAAATAAGCTAGTACATGTATACATTTTATATAGCTTGACTTCTGGAAGCTTATTCTACAGAACTAAAAATTAAATCAACAAGGATGAGAGAAACAAAATCTAAAATTGAAAGCAAACAGAAGCAAACACACAAAACTGTATTTCAAATGAATCTAAGCCTGAGAAAACATCTGACAAAACCAAACTGAAAACCATGCTGGAGAGAAAAATAAGTATGAGCCAATCCAAGTAACTTTTGAACAAAGTATATTATATACCCTCCCAACAGAGGGGAAAAGAACAAACCAATAGTGAAGTCTTTTAAGTAAGCTCATTTTCATAGTGATGTGCATGTGTGCCAATTTTGAAACTATTTTCTGCACAGTGTAGAAGTCAGAATATGAGTAAATATATGGTAGTGTTGGGAGCCAGGGTTTCTACTGAGGAATAATGGAGACTCAAATGTGAGAAAAGGGAGGGCCATGGAGAACCCGTAGGGTGGCATGGAATTACAGCATGAACCCGTGAAAAGAGATGTATATATGTAACTTCAAATGTATGCTGTATGTGTGTCTAATTTATACATTTCAAACTAGGATGAACAGGGGACGTGTATACATCCATCCTATATTTTAAGAGGCCTAGAAGCAGGAGCTTTCCAGTAGCACTGAGCAGACCTGTGTTTCGATCTTGGCTTAGGATTCACATTCCTCACAAAAAGGCTGAATGCATCAAGAGAGCCAGGAAGGGACAGGTGTATCCGGGACACAGTGGCAGTGCCAGAAACTAAAGAAGTTTATAAATAGTTATGTGGGCATGTCAGAAGCAGACAGGATCCAAGCCTAACAAGGATCTCACTGGCTAAATCTGGGACAATCTGAGCACAAAATAACAACTGTAAAATAATTCACTGAATAATATACATCTACAAGATTTATAGGAGAAAGACGAGGCAGCAACAGCATTAGAAGAAAGAGAAGAGAGGAGAGGGGAAACATAGCGGAGGAAAGCAAGTTCTTCCTTAGAATGCTGATACATGTACAGAAAATAGAAGAACTAAAAAAATCACTATTTTGTTATCATTGATTGAGGTAAGAATTTCCAATGGATGCTACATTTTAATCAGGAGACAGGGAGAAGGTGAACAGAATATTTGCATGTCAGAGTGCCTCCCCACAGGTTGCTTGTTAGTTCAAGGAAAATAGTAGCTAGATAATAACTAATGTAGTAACCAGATAACACTATGATCAGAAGTCGAAGTTGTCATCATTGAGAAGTAGATAGATGGCATGTGCCTCCAGACAGGCCATCCTGAAGGATGCCGTGTTCCAGCCAGGAATGCATCATGTGACTCTAGCCAGAAAAGACCATCTGACACACCCACACTCAGAAACATTCTATATTCTGGCCTGTTCTCCAACAAAACATTCCTGTCATTAAAGACAAAGAAAAGCCATTCCTAATTAAATGTTATTGAAAGGCGCCTGGCAACATGTGATCACCAACATACTATGTGATCATGAACTAGATCTTGCACTAAAAGGAAAATTTGAAATGTGGACTATAAAGTAAATAAAAGAAGCTTAAACCAGGCATGGTGGCACACACCTATAATACTAGTGCTTGGGAGGCCAAAGCAGGAGGATTGCAGGGCTGAAGCCAGCCTCAGAAACTTGAAAGACTCACAACAATTTAGGAAGATACTGTTTCAAAATAAAAAATTAAAAAGAGGTAGAATGTAGCTCAGTGGTGGAGTACCCCTGAGTTCAATTCCAAGTACCACAACAAAAACGTCTCCACTCAAAAGACTTCCACACATCGCCTTTCTCTTCACTGGCTCTGGAATCTGTTATCTTGGGAGAGGGAGAGTTAAGGTAAAAGTCTTCCAATTCTAAAAGGGCCTTCTGAAAACTTGGTTTGTTCAATTCCCTAACATTTCTTCCCCACAGCCATGTTCTAGTGCCCTTCACCAAAGAATAAGCAGGTGTCCTAAGATGGGCAGCATAAGAGGCCCACCCCCAGATTGACAGCATTAATCTGCCCCAAAAGTCCGGATGACTTAAGCACTTCCAAACTTCACAGGAGATGCACTTGGCAAGAGCACGCCCCTTGGATACCCGGATAGGCCTGAGCCATTGCAGAGACTCAGAACCAAGGGTGGTCTTCTTCTGATCCTCCACTAGAATTGGCACAGCCCACAGACAGCAAAAACTCAAACTTCCCCCTGACCGGAGCTCAATGACCTGTGTCGATCTGGCAGCAACCCCAGGCCTCGGGGAGCCCCGTGACCACCACTCACCGTCCTGGCACACCAACGGGAGCGTGAGCAGCCATGCCAGTGACTCACCCAACAGAAAATGGGGGGAGGGAAGGGAAACGGGATGAGTGATCACTCTCCGCTCAGATGCATTTCTCTTCCTGGAGATTTATTCTGGATTATTGCATCTGACACCATTCACATACCGAGAGTAGCTTTTGTGCAGAAAACAAAAGGAAAATGCAAGGGTGCTTTTATTTTATTTCATGTTCTTAGAGATTGATTTAGTTGGATTACATCTGGCATCAGCACGCCCACAGCTCCATCAGGTTGCATTGGCAGGAGACAGGACAGACCAGGCGAGGACTCTGCATTTTCCACATCCTCAAGCTTCTGCAGCAACTCCAAAATTTCACAACTGTTCTCTCCCCAGCCAGGTGAACACCAAACGACCTAGTGGCCGGGAGGGGAGGGGGGGGCTTGTACGGGATGAGGGAGAAGAAAGAGGGAGAGAAGGGAGGCATGGAAACTCAGTTTCTTGGAGCTTTGTCATCTCCTTTGGTTCTTCCAAAAGTATGCGTTCCAATAAGCTCGTATCTCATGACGTCAAGAAGCCATTTTGGTTCAAGCTAATAACAAGGGCTTCAAAAGCAGAGGTCTGCCGACTGGAATCAAAGCGCGCTTTAGCTGCACGAGCCGAGGTCATACAGGAGAAAAGCAGGGCTACACTTTATTTCTAAAACAGGGGTGACCCAGAGGATGGCCTCTCACAAGGATTAAGTGGCTAATAGCAGCGACACTCAGTGGCCAGAGCAATGCTCTCCAATTTTTTGACAACTAGTGGCAGCCTTGGCTGTCACAGGAAGTCCATTTTGTCTTCCTCTACAGAGAATCACTCTCATTAATTTCTCAGCTGATAAACACAGAGGATTCCAGTGTTTTACCAAAAACAAAACAACAACAACAGCAGCAAAAAGCCTTATCAGCCCCTGATCCAAAGCGCCACTACAGTCCCTGTCACCTCTGGGTTCAAAGAACCAGGAAAGCAACTGATATTTCCTAAACAGCTCACAACAAAAACGTCTCCACTCAAAAGACTTCCACACATCGCCTTTCTATTCACTGGCTCTGGAGTCTCTTATCTTGGAAGAGGGAAAGTTAAAACAAATGAATTTGCAGCCGCTGGGGAGGAAGACAGAGAATGACTCAGGAGCGTTCTCCCTCCAGACAGGGCGATTTCCTACCCAGACATAGAAAAGCTCAGGGGCCAAGTACAGGTGAAAGCTGCCTGGGGAGAAGAGGAGCAGCAGCGCCACTTCAGTGATGGTAGCAAATACTTTACTGTCAATAGTGTACTTTCTTGCCGCGTGTGGTGGTGTACCCGGGTAATCCCAGTACTTGAGAGGCTGAAACAGGAGGACTGAAGATTCAAGGCCAGCCTCAACAACTTAGCAAGATCCTGTTTCAAAATAAAAAAGAAGGGCTGGGGGGTGGGGGTGTAGCTCAGAGGTTGAATGGCCCTGGGTTCAACTCCTAGTACCACAGGGTAGGAGAAAATGCTCTTGATTTGTCAGAACTCAGGAGAAAGACTCTCTATTCCAGATGTGTGCAGCTGGGAAAATGGCCCATAGCTCAGCCACCTGTCCACTCTTCCAAGAAATCCACAAGGATTTGTCCAAAAAATCTATCTGCAGTCAGCAGTCAGCAATTCACGGGGTGCGACCCTTGGGGGCCTTTGAGAACCTGTTCTGTGTGCCTGAGGGTCAGGAGGGAATAAGGATCCCAGAGAGCTGTACCTTTCTGAGACTCTTCTCTTTGCCGAGTGGTATTAAACTCCAATAGCCCCGCTGGCCCGGCAGGGCGAGTGACCAGACAGCTTGCCCAAACTCTCCTCAAGCCTGATTTTAGAATGATGTGCAGCCACTCAGAAGAAAAGAAAAAGCTTTCTGTTAGAATTCTCCTGGAGAGCAGATGAATGTGGACAGGGCAGCTGGCTGGCTGGCGGCCACCCAGAGCACAGAGCCGGGAGCCAGCTGTGCCAGGTGTGCGTAGGTTCATCTTACCTTTGGACCCCAGCGCCCGCGTGATGAGCAGCATTGTGGGAAGGCGCATTCAGCGAGTCACGCACTTCTGTCAGAGAGACTGGAATAAAAGGGAGGTGATGGAGGCTTTTGTGCTGAGGTAAATAGCCAGCCACCCCGGGCCTTTCTTCTTCTATTCATGTTCACGGGGCCAGGAGGGTGGAAGTTTACTGACTTTCCTAACATTCCTTCTTCTCCATAAAAATGTGAGTCCTGGCTAGGTAGGCTTTCTTCCCCTCCTTAGTGGCCGACCTAAGAGAGTTCATCGAGCCATTTGCCATTACAGAAAGCAGAGCCCTGGCATGACGGGATCCCTGACTATGGGACATTGTAGGGAATTTCTCTGCACGGAACTGCTCTAAAGGCAGTTGGCACCCAGGAGGAAACATGCCATAGAATTCTTTCTATGTTAAATTATGAGGTGAGCTGAAAAAACACAACTAAATCACCCCTAGTCTAGGGCTCGTGAGCCCTAGACTAAGAAAATAACTTTCCAGGGCTGGATTCTCAACAGTCATTTGGCCAGATACCAGGGTGCCTCTGTGATCTCAGAGACCAGGAGGTAAGAGCATTTGGCCTCCGATAAGGCGGGAGGCCATCATCTACAAGCAGGGGCCCTTGGCTTTCACAGCCAATGCCCCATTCAGGGTAGACAAAGGTGTCTGCTTTGGGCTTTGATTGGCCCCTTGTACCCACTAAGGGCTGGGTGGAGACTGCTTGACTTGTGTTAGCAGAGGGAGGGCACAGGCTCAGCACAGCCTGGCAGCAGGGACAGCATCAAGCATGGTCCAAGTGGCTAGGGCTAAGAGTGGCGCAGACGTGTGTATGAATCGCCAGGGAGCCGGTGGCGCACGCTTGTAATCCCAGTACTTGGGAGGCTGAGACAGGAGGGTCACACGGGTTCGAAGCCAGGCTTAGCTACTTAGTGAGACTCGCAGCACCTTAGTGAGACCCTGTTTCCAAATAAAAATATAAAATAGGTCTGGGAGTGTAGCCTGGAGATAGAAGGCCCCTGGGATCCATCCCCAGTACCACAAAAGAAAAGAAAAGAAAAGAAAAGAAAAGAAAGAAAGAAAGAAAGAAAGAAAGAAAGAAAGAAAGAAAGAAAGAAAGAGAAGGAGAGACAGACAGACAGACACGACAGGGAACCAAGAAGACTTGCATCTGCAATTGGGCCAAAGGCGGGACCAGACCAAGGCCGACAGCAGGGCTTCAGCTCCTTCCAGTAAGGCCTGGAGAACGTCCACAGGTGAAGACTATTCCCCAAACAGGTATTAGAGCACTACCAGCACCACCCATGCCTCTACTGCCTGCAGCTGGGCATGGAGAGGCATTCTCAAGGCAGGTTCCTGGCCCTGGGAGGCTCAGGCCCCACTTTTGCTCATAGGTGGTTCTGAAACAGGGCAACAGGGCTGCTGCCTTGTCTTATACTAAAAAGCCCAGACAGGCCACCAAGAGCCGGTTCTGCTAAAGAGTGCCTTGCTGTGCTTTTAGCACGTGGTGGGTATCTAGGAATCAAACCCCTCAGAACAGAATTGATCCAGCATGGTCTTGGGGGTGGGCCATTACGTCCAGTGGGGAACAGGGAAGGCACCTTCCTTCACTCTGAAGCTCCTACACCTTTCTACCTCCGAGCTACACCCCCTGCCCTATATTTTATTCTTTATTTTGAAACCGGGTCTCAATGAGTTGCAGAGGGCCTCACTAAGTAGCTGAGGCTGTCCGTGAACCGCGATCCTCCGGTCTCAGCCTCCTGAATGCTGGGATTACAAGCGTGCACCACTACGCCCGGCTCCTCCTACACCTTTCCTTCTGAATGCTGGCTGATGTCCCTGCGCTGCCCTCTATCCAGGCCTCAGAAGCCCCTACAAAGGACAGGGAAAGGCCTGGGCAAAGCGGGTGGCAGGAAAGCCGGGCTGAGGGGCTGTGCTCCCGCCACTCTCAGAGAGGCCCTGCACGTCGGGCTCCTGGCCGAGGCGGCTCCGCAGCTCAGTCGAGGGGTCCTGGTGAGACAGGGGCGCCGGAGACCCGCCGAGCGGAGACCCGCCGGAGACCCGCTCCGGGCGCCCTTGGTGGAGAGGCGGGCCGGGAAGCCGCCGGCCAGGCTCCGGAGTCAGCGCCGCCGTCGGCCAACAGGTGGCAGGAGAGCTCCGGGGAGCGCTCACCTGGCCGGGGGTCCAGCCGAGCCGCGGCGTCGGGCGCTCGCCGGGCCGGGGAGGCCAGCCTCGGGCCGGGCCGGGGAGAGCGAGCGGGGCCGGCGGGCTGCTGCGGGCGCCGGGCTCCCGCCCTCGGGCCGCGGACCCGCTGCCGTCGGCGGGCGCAGTCACTCGGGCCCGAGGGAGCGGACGGGCTGCGGGGTGAGACCGCCAGAGATGTGGGGTCCTGGCTGTCATCGGCGCCCCTTCTTGTCTTCTCACTACAAGTGGCGATGATAAAATTACGGTTGTTTAAAAAAAAAAAAACGAAATGGCAACAGTGTAGTTTTTCCTCTGTATAAATAACTAACATTTCCTACCACCAAATTCCAAAGTCGACAGAGGGAATCATTCCCTCAGCAGTGCCGCAGCACTGTATGATGTATCGCCCCACACGTTACAGACAGCGAAAGGAATCCATCAGCTTTAATTTGTTCTGCTCTGGTCAGAACTGAGGTCTCTTGAAGCCTCTCATATACTTTCCAATTTGAAGTTTGAGAACCCTAAACTAATGATGTGAAACTAATGTAGTGTAACACCAAGTGCCCTCTCCGCCAGTAGGAAATAATTTTTGCAGTGCTTCTAAAAACCAAACCAAACCAACCAAATAAATCAAATGATTTTACAATGTGGAAAAGCCCAGCGCCGGCTGGGAGGCAGCTCTGTTTGGGGGACGCAGGCGGCCTGAGCCTGGCGGAGGCTGAGCCGCCGAGCTTGGCTGGGCTCTGTGAGTGCATCTGGGAGCAGCCCTGGGCTCTGGCTCAGCAGCCTCGGGAAAACAATCCGGGCCACAAATTCAACATGACACTTTTAACAAATACGATTTCAGCTTTTATATTTGGATTTAGGAAGGGGATGATGGCCTTACCCCGGAATCACTATTAAATAATAAGCTTATAACATATTTGCTGACGGCAATATAGACCCTGCTTCAAATTAACTTTAAAGCATGCTGCCGATCCTGCTTATGCTTAGAAGAAAAACAAAGCTGGCGGCTGGGTGGACTTAGTCAATAGGCAAGCCTACAGAAACGACACGAAGTGGATTGCAGCTTTAAAATTCAAGTTGGTTCTTTAAAGATTTACAAGGAAATTTTTTCTCTTCAATCAATTATCATATCAATTTTTAACATTTAAAGCAGACAAGAGCTCTCGCAATTCCAGCTTCTTAGAAGCAGAGACATTCTTAAACGCATTTACTTTCTTGTGAAATTGCAATGTTTGTTAATGAAAGAGAATTGGTTGCATCTGTCTATTTACAGGTTTTTAATATCCACTAGCCATTTGGCCAATGTAAAAAGCAAATAAATATTTTTGCCTCATGTCATTTTTTTAATTTCCCAGAAACAAGCGTTCCTTTATTATCTGCGACCTACTCAAATGAGAATTATTGTTAAAAAGCTGCAGGTTTTTATACCTGCTGGAGTGTTTAGAGCCCAAAGCACCATATTTCTCTGGAACATTTTTACTAAGCTTAAACACAGTCTTACTTGCATATCTTATATTACTTGAGGTTGGGTAACATATATCACTTTGGAAAAGATAAACAGGCTACCATAAAAGAAAGGAAATAAATAACACATAAGAACACCTTCAGTTCAGCAGAAAGTTACTCTTACCCAAGTACTAGAAAATATTCATTTATTTTGGAAAATGTGAACAAATAAAGGACAAACCTTAGAGAATTAAGCTGAAGACTCAAATAATACAACAACTGTCTGGTGCCATGTGTCCGTGCGGGGCTCCGAGGAAAAAGTTCAAACTAAATTGAGTTTGCGTTTATTGAAGAAATTAAGGTTATCTGAATGAACGCTGCCGCTGCACCTATGAGGATCATTATTACTCACTCATCCACCAGGAGGAAGGTGTCCACGGGACCTTTGGTCTGTGCATGTCTGCGTTTCTGAGAGCAGAGGCACAAAGAGAAGCCTTCGATGCTGTTGTTTAAAAATGATTACAGCTAATACCTGACCATGGCTGATTTTCCTGTCGTTCACCACTTTAACATCGGAAGCATGTGATCGGTCCTCCAGATGTCCATTATTAATTGCACACCCTTTGATGTCTGAATGTTGATGGAATCTACAAAGGCATTAACGTAAGAAAATATGCCTCCTGAAAAATCCCCGAGTCACTGACTGGTGATCGGCACGCGCCCCCCCCCCCCAGCCCCCTATTCATTTGTTCGCCCTCAGTGGCACTGTGAACGTGCCCCAAACCCCGGACATTTTGCCAAGAATTCTTGTTAAAAAAAAATAAAATAAATAAAATAAAAAAGAAGAGATAAAGAAGAAAGAAAAAAGAGAAGGAAGAAAGAAAAATTCAACACTTGCTTAAAATTTTGACTTCACACAGGGAAAAAATGGCCCATTTGCTCATTCAAGAAATGTCAATGTAATTACAAGCAACAAATTTTTGAACCGCTTATGGTTCAGGAATTTGCATGAACAGAACTCAAAGGGGGGGAAAAAAGAACAGAAAGGGATGAGAAAATAAAGGTTGAACAGTTCCACTAGACAAGGGAATAAAAGCACTTCATCACAAATATCTACACTTCATTGATGTTTATTTTCTCCCAAGAGACAACTTAATTTTCTAAAGGCTTATCATGAGGAAAATTGCTGACTATAGGTAAAGGTCTTTTCTCGGCAGAACTCAAATAAAAAGAGATATTGTTAGAACATGGTTTCTTGTGTGCAATTTCAAAACAAATAGACTTTTGTTTTTATAAACCATTTATGTGGGGGAATTTATTTAAGGAAAAATTTTCCTTTGCAAAGAAAAATTTATAAAAAGCTACATGTGCAGATTACTTGACCCACTGCCTATCATAACATCTTTACACATCTTGAGGATTTAACATTAGTGAAAGGAAAAGAGAAAGGAGAATGTGAAGGTTAGCCCAGCGCGGCTTGCATGGATGGTTGCTCTCCTATGCAAAGCTCAGAAATATATCCATCCCAGAAATATTTATTTATCATAAAAAATATTTGAGCCACTCATACTGAATTCTTGCACATTTTTTGGATGAGATCTTTTTGCCATCTGGAATTAAGTATGTTAGTTAAGGTTGTATTTTCAAGTATTAGATTTTCTGTCATTGTCTGAAATTCTCTCAAAGCACCAAACTGAACCATTTTACCTTTCCATAAATAGAGGTGGAGTTGAGCAACTACAAAGAATTCTTTAAATTTTTTTTCTAAACACTGAAGCTAAAAAAAAAAAGTCCCACTCTACATCTTCCTCAGTTATATTAAATAATCTTCGACAGATCTACACACATACACACAAACACACACACTATCCACACTATCGCGTACTTGTTATCTGAAATTATGCACAATTAAAAGTAAAGTAAATATTTAAAACAACCTTCCTGCTCTAAAAAAGAATCGGAAAATTAAACATTTACAGGCTGGAATTTTGGAATTTTGATTCTTCCACTTTATACTTTGTGGCATTACAAAACAAATGTAGAGATGGAGTTTCCAATTGTTTAAAGATTCCCTCTGCAAATAATATTATGACTTGTATGTATACAAGCTCCACAAACATAACAATGCATTAACTAAACGTAAAAACTCTCTGAATTCCCACTAAATCTAAATATGTACGAAATTAAAATTGAAACAAGGAACAAGTCCAGTGTTAGTCCTTTCAAAATACTAATTTAATAACTCTCCAAGAAATAGAGTGTTTTAGGAAAGGCAACCCAGATGTCAGCATATAAAATCAAGCTATAAAGTGCCCTTCAAATATATTTCAATCATTTTTAAATATTTACATTTAATAAGGACAAGTTTTTATGGCAAGAGAGAGGTAATTGCACTTATCATTCATGGAAAAATGTAGTTTTAATGGCTTGTATATTGATTTCCAAAGGTGAAATAGTAACCTAAAATATGTCCATTGTCTTTTTTTCCCCTCCTATTTGGCAGTTCAGTGCTTTTGCAAAAACAAAATATGTAACACTAGATGTGTCACTAGTAGGGTTGAGGCCGTTGTGAAAAAATATTCACTCACACACACCAGCCCCTCATTTTTTCACATCTTTCCTATTATGCCGAACTGAAACTCCAAGAATTTGTGCTTTGGGGGATAATTAGAAGAATCTTATCGGACTTTTATAGCCTTTCCTAATGAGGCTATTTATTTGGCAAACATTAGCCCAAATGATTGGTATCACCTTGATCCCAGACCTTATTGGAGCTGCTCCCCTCCTCCCTGCCGTACACAAAAGCCTATCTTATCAACAGAACAAGGCTGGTGCAGGCAAGTCATGGCTTCTGAAAATTCACCAGGGGTCAGCCTTCATTAGTCAGAAGTTGTGAGGCCAGGAGCCGAGAGGCAAATTCAGGTCCGGCCACTTCCAGGCCAGAAAACCTGATGCAACCAGGGAAGATGGGGAGGGGCGGGAGCCCAGGAATTGTCGGGGTGAGTCTTGGGGGAAAATATCACTCACGTTCAGTGTGCAGAATCACCCCTGGGATGGACCCGGACCTCCAAGTCCTAGGGACTTGTCCTCTTTACAAGGAAATAGATACACTTCAGGGATCTCACTGGGCTGCAGGAAATAGGCTTTCTCTACTTATCCACACCAGCCAGGAAGGCAAGTCAAAGGGAACTGCTTACCTGTCTCCAAATACCTCCATCCTACTAATGGCCTCTTTAGTCTGACGCTTTGACATCATCCTAGAGAAAGAGTCTTAATTTGATTAAAAGTGATTTAAGATGAATTCACAAATAAAATACTCTCACCTCTAGTGGGGAAGATTTTGCATGTCTGGACTGGGAAGTCCTGACATATTACGGAACTCTAAGAAGGGCAGGCTAGAGAAATAAACAAACCATTCAGGACAGATTTTCAGAATCCACCAATATGGAATTACCAGGCCACAGCTTCTGACTTCACTTGGGACAACCAGGCTGGAGGGGACAAGCTCCGAATGGGACAACAGGGGTTAGGTTTGCAAATGACATAAGGTAGATAAATATTTATAAAACACTTTGAGAATTAATGAGCTACACAAGCACCCCAGCGACAGAAAAGGCTTCCATTTCATCACTTAGGAAATTTGGGGTGGTGGGAGGGGGGAGAGCTGATATTTGAGGCCCAAGTCACAACGTGGCCTGAAGGAACAGACCACTGAGGGCCCTCGGCCAGACTCAGGGTGGCAGAAGGCTCCATAAAGAAGACTCTAATGTGATTTGGCCCCACCAGAGAGGGATTTTAGAACTGCGAGTTCTCTTGTAACTAAGCAGCCCTTCCTTGGAGGTGGCCCCACCTGCAGCTTTCTCCTGGAATGCCAGGTGACCGCGTCTTCCTGGCCACGCTGTTAGAACCCCAGAATAATGCGAGGGAAAATGGCCACTTTGGAAGTCTGTCACCCCTCCTCCTGAGGCCAGGGCTTGAGAACATCCAATTCTCGGAAGGGCGTGAGGGCCGGGGCCCTGGGGTTGGCCTCCCTCTCTTTGTCTAAGACAGGCACTCTAACCACAAAAACAACTCTTGCGATTGGCACCACTGCTGTCACCATAGCAACTGGCGCTTCTCGCAAGGCTAACGCACTGGTTTGAGATTCACAGCCAAATTACAATTTCCGCAGCTCGGTTTGCTCCTCGCCGGTTTCCTTACCCTTCCTCTGGGACCTTCCAGAGCTCAGGCTTGAGGCAGCTGGATGACTACATACAAACACAGGCCCACAGCTGCTGGATTCCGTCCACAAGGAGCTGCGCGGCAATACCCAGATGCAGACCGACCACCCCACTGAGACAGGTGAGCCCCCAAAGGCTTCTGCTGGATTTCTATGGCAACAAGATACTTGTCTAATTGAGGTCTCTGTGGGGCAGGGGAAGCAGGAAAGGTTGTCTTCCATTTCTGTACGGCATCATCTCGGGCAGTGAGCATTTGGGACTCACTTGGCCAGAAAAGGACAAACCCAGCGCTTGCACAAGGCGGCTTGAGATGCTGGGTCAGTGACGTTGGCGGGCTGGGGAGTAGGAGGAAGGCATTAGGGTCCCTTCTGCCCCAAACTACCACACCAACTAGATGTTAATTAAGTATGGATAGCTCCGAAAATATAGATCTTACTCACCGTACACCCCGACATCCCCAAACCTCTCAAGTACCTACTTTGCTTAAATGAACAGGCATGCTGGTTTCTAAAAGCAATAAGAAAATATAGGGGACACCCCAAGCCCGACCTCTGAACCATAGAAGAGCGGGGCTGGCCAGGCCACAGAGAACAGCTTGGTCTAAACCTTGGCCTCTTGGACACGTCTTTGGCTGCGTCAATCTCACAGGCTGGGTGAGATATCTGTTCCTGTCTGGGTCGGTAACAATTTACCATGAGGGCTTATTCTGCAAACGAAGAGAGACTGGAGATGGGCTATTAGCTTCAGCTCCTTTCATGTGGAATTTCTTCTACTGGCACTAATATACCATCATTTGAAAGTTTTAACCCAAACGGACGGGCGCCCGCCCCAAGCCAGGGCCGCCTGGACCAAGGCAGCGGGCTCCATGTGCTAGCTATTACGAAGTTGTCTGGGCCAGTCCCCAGTCAGCATTTGTTGCTGTGCACTGAAAAACTGCTGTCAGGAAATGTTCTTTTCTAAATTACATAATTAGGGTATTGGGGAGTGTAGTGAAGGCAGATTAGGGGCATCACTAGTTCTTACTGCAAGCAATGAGTCAAAGCACATAAGTAAATACTTAAACTCTGCGAACGGTTTAATATTGATTAAACAATGATCTCCAAGACTAAATTCTAAGCATGGTAGGTAGAAGGCGCTGGAAGGAGAAAAAATAAAGAGTCAGCTTAATAGCGTGCATTGATTTACAGACAAGTGTGGACTTTGACCTGACAGATCAAAATCAGGATTTGCAATGATTACCTAAAATAAAGTCCTAGGGTCCCCTCCCCAGGCTTGGTGGGGCTAGGGCTAAATAGTCTGGGTCGGGGGTCAAGTTCTTCCCTCAGAAAGCCCAGCTTCTCACCCACACCCACTTGGCTTCCAGAAATGGAGAGTCAGGCAAAGTGCTGGCTCAAATTGCATTTCATTTATTATTTCTAACTACGGGCCACGGACTTCAACTTGATTAGAAAATTGTGCTGAGGCTTCCTGTGAAGTATATCCTGCGTGTTCCAGGGGAATTTCAAAAGGGAGTTTTCTGCACCCATCCACTCTTCCAAATGGCATCCCCACTATTGGCAGTGCCCCTAGTGGCCACACCTACCGACATGGCTGTAGTGCAGGGACCCCCTGCCTGAGCCACACATCTGCCCAGATGATAGGATGGGAGGCTCAGCACAAAGGACTGCTGTGACCAGAGCACATTTTGAGTCCCTTGGGGTTAGAAAGGAAGGCTCCCTGCAGGGCGTGGCTTAGAGGAGAGACCAGATCTCCACTGGTTCCCAGGGGCCTGCCACCAACTATCACAGGGTCTTTGTCAAAGGGAAACCCAAAGCCAGGCTGGCCTCTTCTAAGTGCAGACCCAGCAGTCCCTGCTCATCTCCCCCTCGCCCATCCTTTGTGGTTTCTTTCCCAGACCCTCACGGCAATTCAGGGCAGGAGACTAAAAGGAAAGAAGGGTGCCTGTTAATAATAGTACTAAGAATAACAAGGAGAGGCAGGTTTTCAAAACTCACTCTGTGCTAAGCACCTTAAACTCACCACTCATTACACTGAGTCATTACAACAGCCGTCAGAGTCAGTGGCACTATCAAGTCTCATTTTGCAAGTGACAAAACCAAGGCTTAATAAGGACAACTTGCCCCAGATCACACAGCAATTATAAATTTTGTGGGATTTTTTTTTTTTTTTGGTCTGTCTTGGTAATAGGGATTGAACTCAAGGGTGTCCTAACTCTGAACTACACCTACAGCCTATTTGACTTTTTTATTTTGAAGCAGGGTCTTGCTAAGTTGCTGAGTATCCTTGAACCTGTGATCCTCCTGTCTCAGCATCCCAAGTACTGGGATTACAGGCCTGCACCACCACACCTGCCTTAAATTTCATTAATTTAACACTCACATAGCTCTTATTTTAAGTTAGACAATATTCTCAATAATTTTCAAACATTAATTGCAATATTAGTACAACCTTGAGTAATAGATACAATTATTATTCTCATCTTAAAATGAACAAATTGAGTTAAATTACTTGTCCCAGGCCATATAGCTGGTAAATTACTAAGTCAAGATTCTAACTTGGGAAGTCTGACTCCAAAGCCCAAGTTCCTAACCTATCCACAGGCTGGAACCAGTCCTGTTAAGGGAAAGGCATTATATAAAATGTCTCCCAAGAAAGCTCACATGTTAGACAATGCAGGTTTAGAAGTGGGGGATGGCTGGACAGGATGGGGTCATGGGGTGGGGGAGGGTCATGACCTTGGGAACTGTATCTGTCCCTGCCCCCTCCCACCTCCCGCCCCTGTTTCCCTCTGCCATTAAATGAGGGCAGCTTCTCCTCCTCCTTACCCTAAAGCCCTGCCGCCAAGTGGTTTGTGCTGAGAGCCAGCAGAACATGGACTGACCTCTGCAATCATGAGCCCTAAAATACACCTTTCTTCTTCTAAGCTGTGCTTGTTAGGTATTTTGGCTATACCAATGAAAGCTGACTAAAACAGAAGGTAATGATCCCTTCCCGCCATGTACTGAATGCCTCTGTGAGAAGGCACAGCAGTGGCCCTGTGCTGACTGAGCGATCACAGGTCTGAGTCCCCCTGGCCCCAGCACTGCTGTGTGGGGATGGGCAAAGAACTCCCTTCTTTGGACCTCAGCTTGCCACCTGAAACCTGAGGTGACCTGAGACAGAGACAGTCTGTGGTCTCAAACTCAGCCCTGAAAGCAGAGGAGGTAAATCTGCCAAGAGGCCCAAGGAAGGGGAGGGTCAGGGTCCTTCCCTTTTTCCTCGCCCTGCTAGGCCTCCCCCCACCCTTCATCCCCTTCTCCCTTGGGCCAGAGACTGGGTGGGTTCTTTGCTGGAAAATTCATACTTACCCTTCCCTTCCTCTCCCTGGACATGTGCCCAAGCTCCTAACTGGACATGCGACCAACTACAATGATGTGCTCCACAGGGGCATGCAAAGTGAAAAGCCTGCAAAGATAAGTTTCTTCTTGTTTATGGGTTCGAAATATGTCTAAAGAGTAAAAATAAATACCCGCCTCCCATCCACATAAACACATTGCTGTAAACAGCTGAAGTGCTATGCGTGGAAAACTCATCAGGATTGTTGTAGACAAAGCTGTCCAGGCTCAGCGCAGCCCAGCCTAGGCCCGGTAACCTCAGGCCCTCTCTGCTCAGGGCGGGGCCAGCAGCTGGCCCTGGAGCCTTTGAGGGACCTCCTCACTCTCCATGTTCCATGCGGCTCAGGGGTGCTGCCTGTCATCCTCCAAACTTGAGCAGCCCAGACAATTAGGCTGGGCCAGAAAGCTTGGTTTATCAACCACATGCAATTGGCCCTCATTCGCAGGCTCCATATTTGTGAATTTGCATACTCGCAAAACTTTATTTGTAACACCAAAATCAACATTGGTGGTGCAGACATGGGTAGAATACCAGAGACTTTGAATGACCTGATGTGGACTGAGGCCAGCAAGGCAAGGTCCTCAGCCTGCCTGGTTCAGCTCTGTTGTAAATAAGTGTTCTTTCTGCCATGTGTGGTATAGATTTTGTTTTTTGCTGTTGGTGTCACTGTTTAAAATGGCCCCCAGGCCGGACTTGGTGACACAGACTTGTAATCCCAGTAGTTGGGAGGCTGAGACAGAAGGATCACAGGTTCACAGCCAGCCTCAGCCACTTAATGAGGCCCTCTGCAACTTAGTGAGACTCTGTTTCAAAATAAAGACTAAAAAAGAATAGGGCTGGGAGCATAGCTTGGAGATAGAACGTTCCTGGGTTCAATCCCTAGTACCACAGGAAGAAAGAAAGAAAGAAAGAAAGAAAGAAAGAAAGAAAGAAAGAAAGAAAGAAAGAAAGAAAGAAAGAGGCCCCCAAGCATAGCATAGTGCAAAAAGGCTCTGATGTCACTTACAGAGAAAATCCACACTAGGTAAAGCATGAAACACAAGTGTTCATTCAGACATGAATTACAACACTACTGGCCATGAGTTCAATGTCAATGAATGAACAACATGTATCAAATGAGGTACATGAAACAACACACAGAAGACACGGCTATATATTGATCAGGTGACACAAATGTTGTGGTTCCAGAGGCCACAGGAACCTCACCCTGTGCTTCCCCTGGGAGCAGTGGTTCGGTATCGGCTAACTCAGTGCTGGTGGGGACTCTGTAGAAGATTGCTATGGTGAAGGCTGAGAATCAGCTGAAACGGCATCACTTCTGAAGGTGGCTTAGGCCTATCAGGGGACTCAGAATAAAGATGCAGTGCCAACAGTGAAGGCCAACTACTACAGATGGTGACTAGAACACTCTCTTCCCGGAGCCCACTGTGGCGTTCTTTAATAGTCTAAAATCATAAACAATGGCTGCAAGTACCAAATGAACCCTTACTTGGCACCAAGTACATCAAAGCACTTCACATTTCCCACATGGCAGCTCACCAGTCCTCTCACCGCTGCAAAACCCAGAGAACTTGTGCTGCGCACAGCAAGCTGTCAGGACTCTCTCTACCCTGGGTTCTTAGGGGGCAGTCTGAGCCTGTTTGGGAAGAGCCACTGTTCCAAGGACTTTTGGACCATTTTCCCAGGTTTCACAGAAAAAGACAGAGGAACTAGGGACTGAAGCCTGAGAGGGTGGGCAGTCCACTCATCCCCACACCTAGCACCACTGAGACCCAGCCTGCTGCAGGGTAGCGCTGCCCCTCTGCGGCTGCAGCAGGTGCCTCGCTGACCTCCCTCCCAGTGCCACAGCCACTCGCAACCTGCCCCTCCTGGCCAGGATCCAGCCGGCTCCATCCCAGCTGAGATGCGGAGAATGCAGGTGGGCCCACGGTTGGGGGTTCTGAGAAAGCACCACATTCTCCAATCTGTGGTTCATTCCCCATCTGCAAAGTAGGGATAACTCCACCTCTGCTTCCAGGTTTTCATATCTACCATCTTAGAAATGCTAAGAGAGGTACAGGTGGAGCCAGGAAGGAGCACAAAGTCAGTGGTTGCTATTGTTGGGAGGAATAAAGTTAGATGAATAAAGTAACAGTCTCTGCACACCAAAGAGAAACAAAGTAGTGGCCTTAATCCTCTCGGTGTGTGTGTGTGTGGGGGGGAGGTATGTGGGATTGAACTCAGGGGCACTCTACCTCGGAGCCACACCTTCAGCCCTTTTTATTTTTTATTTTAAAACAGGGTCTAGCCAAGTTACCCACACTGGCCTCAAACCCACAGTCCTCCTATTCCAGCCTCCCAGTCCTAGGATCACAGCAGTGCACCAGCAACCCAGCTGGTCATCTCATTTTTGACATTTTCAGGAAAAGGAGAGAGGCTGAGCTCCTCATTCACTGACCAGGATCGGTACAGACCACCTCCAGGAGGCTGACATTTCTACCCACAGACAAGAGCCAGGGAGTCTCAGGAACAGCCCTGACAGGTGAGCAGAAGGTGCAACACCCCTTGGCCAGGCTGGGCCTCAGAGATGTAAATAGGGCTGAGTGGCAGGACAATCTTTTCTTCCTGCTGTGGCTCCAGAGTCCCAACAGCCCCACCTGCCTGTCAGGCTGCCCGTGCTGGAACACACAGAGCCCAGGCCCCAGGAGGAGCAGGAGCCCAGGTAAGCCGCCCCAGGTGCAGAAGTGGCCTGGCCACAGGAAGTCCTGTCTCCCGCCTGCAGCTAATTGCAGCCGCTGCAGAGGAGCCGACCTAATTACACAAAAGTATGTGGCTCCCACATTCCTGGGCCACCACACACTCTCCCATACTTCTCACTGGAGATGCAGCCTGGCTTCAGCTCTGCCCCTGCCCTCACCAGCCCCCTCCTGCAGCTTCTCCAGATCTCTGGGGCCGCCCAGCAGCCTTCCCTCCCCTCCCCTTGCCTGCCTCCAGGCACTTAACCCTCATCTTTGCCTAATGTAAATATTTAATCCTGTGCATTTACGACCTGCCTGTCACCTGTTCTCACCCAGTGGTCTACCTATGAGACCCAGGGGCAAGGGTAGGACTTGGAGGGCTCCCTCACCCTGAAGAGTTCCCCTCATGGCCTGGCACCCCGCTGACAGTAAGCAGTTTAGGGGGCAATAAATGTTCCAGCTCTGAGTGCCACCTGAGTCACTGGGTATATTCTGAGCCTCTGTTTTGCCACTGGTAAGATGGAGCTAAAACACCCACCTCACAGAGGGTTTTTTTGGAAATTAAAATCGACCATGATGGCTGGCACCCATAGACCTGGATGAACTGAGCCTCACACCAACTGAGCGTTAACAATGAATGGGGCTGTGTGTATCTCAGACTGACCCTGCCCTCCATCACTCTCCAAAAAGAACTGTAAATAAAATCCAGCCCACCTGTATCTCTTTCTTGATGCAGAATCAGGTGACTAGAGGGAGGACCAACCAGAGAGCCTTGAGAGGCTGAGCCCATCCAATATATATTAAAATAAAAGGCTGGAGTAGGGAATGCATGAGAGAAAAGGAAAAGCTGGGTGTGGGGAGAGCCCAGGGGCAGCGGGTGGCCATGAACTGCCAGGCCGGAGGCTCATGTGTGCCGCTAGGGCCCAGTGCAGGGCCCAACCTTTGGTCTCTCCAAGGACAATAAAGGGACAGACTTCTACTTACTCCAAACTGCTTAACTACACAGAGAGGGGGCCACGGGGGACCCTCTGGGGCTACGAGAATGATATACCCATTGTCTCTCTAAATGCTCACACTTCTGTGAGGCATATTTTTACCTCCATTAGACAGATGAGAAAACTGACGTTGGAAAGGTTAAATGGCTTATGTGAGGTTACACGGAGAGGAAGCTGCAGGCCTGCTCCAGCCCGCCAAGGTGCAAACCAGTCCACACTGCTGTTCAGAAAGAGGCCTCTTGTTTCCTTCATGCTGGACTCCAAAATGTTGGGGTAGGAGGGGAACACTGCACAGTTCCTTCCAGTTCTTGACCAAGTGCTGACCCAGCACAAGGACCAGGAGCTGCTACAGAGTGCCACAGGGCTGGGCCCTGCGGGGACACGTGGAGGAGGGGCCCACTGGCTGGAGAAGGCTCTTGGTTCAGTCAGCACACCTGACACAGACAACTTATAGGAAGAAAGATTTACTGGGGCTTATGGTTTCAGAGGTTTCAGTCCATAGGGCCAGAAAACAAAAATGGCGCACCAGTGGCTAGGTACATGGAGGGACACTGTTCTCACAACATGGAGGACAGAGGCAGAGAGAGAGGAAGAAGGGCCTGTGGACATACAGAATCCCTGGGACCACAACTCCAGTGACACCTCCAGCCACATTCCACCTACTTACATATATCACTACCCAATAAATCCATTCAAATTATGAATTCATCAACAGATTATCCACTGATGAGATTAGAGCCCTCATGATTCCATGATTTCACCTTTGAGCATTTTTACATTGCCAATGCACCCTGGCTTCCTGCTGCTGCCTTGCCTGAACCAGCCTCCATCCTGGGACCAGCCTCCTGTGCACCCATCCTTCCCCTGAGAAGCCTGCCAGGTCTGCCAGAGGCCACCCACAATCGGGCCTCTGACACCTACCCAGCTTTCCACATCTACCCCCACCTATCCCTGTTTTTCCTTCTCTCTTAGCCTAAAGGTGCCTTCCTGCTAGGAGCCTTCCCCATGCCGCCTTCCTCTGTGCTCCAAGCCCTCAGTGCATTCATCATCAGTCACTATTCCATCCCCACTAGTCATCCGCAGAGGCTTGTGACAGCCTGAAGGTAGACACTGATTTATCTTCTTCACCCAGGCTGTATCCCTGGCTCCCAGGCCAGGCCCTGGCCCATGGTACATGATTGATGAAGACCAGTTAGAAGGAATGATCCTACAGCCCCCACATACCAACCCCTAGACTCAGAGCCCTGTCCACCTCCCAACTAGCCGTGGGCCCCTGCATACCAGGCCCAACATCCCCAGCTCTCCAGTGCCTACATAGGCCTTGCAATGTACCATGTGTACAATGGGCACCATAGAGTCTGGACATAGTCTCCCCCACAGTGAACGTGCGTACCATCCCAGAAGCCTGCTCCTGTCTGACCAGCGTTCCTGGGAGCAGCTCTGCCTCTGAGAAGAAAGCCCAGCCAGGGATGAAGGCCCAGGGTGCCTTTGATTGCCGGGGTCTCCTCATCACTAGCCCAGGGGTCTTCCCTTTGCCTCCCAGCGCACTTGGCCAGACGCAGAGTCCCGTGACCAGTTCTCTCCCACCCTAGCATGCCTTTGGCCCTCCCCAGGCTCTCACACTTGTCTTTTGCTCCCCTGAGCCTTGATGTCCCACGTGTACGATGGACTGAGCACCCTCAGGGACCTGAGGGCCTGTGACACATCAGCCCTCGTCTGTCTTTACAAACTTCTAGCCAGGCCCAGGGAACCTATACAGGAGACAAAAGGGACAGTTTTCTTCAATTTGGCTCAGTATAAACTTTATAAAAACCAACTTAGCAAAAAGTGTCGGAAGGATAAAAAACAAAGACACTCTTTAAGCCAAAAATTTAATTCCCAAGTTCTTCTTGGGAGAAAATAGTTGTGCAGTCCACCAAAGTGATTGTGTAAGGACATTCATTACAATCTGGTTTATCAAGACTGACACGACTTCCGGGAAGATGGCGACTGAGAAAAGCAGGGCTTAAGAGCCCCGCTAACAACAAATTTCCATTACCACAAAATCAGCGCCTTTCATAGCCAGAAAACACCATCACCAGTGAAACAAAAAATCACCAGGCTTCAGAGAGAAAGCGGACTGAGAACAGAGCCACAGAGGAGATACACCGGCCTCGCGCCCGAGGACGCGGCAGACACGGCAGCAGGGCCATACTGCCGGAGGCACCGGCGAATTCACGGGACGGCTACAGCAAGCCGAGGTGAGCCACTGCGGAACAGCCAGGCGGGATTTCTCGGCGCAGAGAGCATCTAAAGCTCCCAGTGGCCGAGCTCAGCACACGCTGCAGGGTTTCAGAGTAGAAATCAAAATCAAGAAAAAAAACGCCAGCCCCATAGCCGAGGGCGTAGCAGCAGCGCCATATTGCCACCAGCGGCAGCAGCAGCGAATTCAGCGAGGCCAGTACAGCCACATCTGCGTACTCAAGAACAGTGAGTCAAATTGCGGGCCACAGAGGAGAAATCCCAGTACTATACTCCCTGGGACTTGACCCAGTGGGGGAGGGGCGGTGGCAGAGATATCACACCATAGGAGAACGTGCAACCTGGCACCCCCCACAGTCTAAAGCAGCCTCTATCGACTCTCTGGGTCGGAGACTCTGTGATACAACCCAGTAAAGGAGTAGTGGGGTCCGAGATACTACTGACTCGAGACCAGAACACCTTAAGGGAAGTCATAGTGACCCAAGGGAAGAACCCAGAGATGGCACAAACTTCCGAAATCATGGGAAAGAGGAATAATACTGAAGCAATTAATGCCCACAACTCCACAACATCAGAACCCAATAAAACAGAAAATCAGAGATTTCTAGAAGATCAAATCAGGAAAATAACTGTAGAAATAATAGAGGTGCTTCGAAAAGAACTCAGAGAGAGCCAAAAAGAGATAAAGGATGCAATTAATGAAGTAAAGGCCTCAATTCAAAGTACAAACAACCGATTAGAACACATGGAGAACAGAATCTCGCTCTTAGAAGATGAGCAATCCAAAAATGAACTCATAGTTTCTAATCTAGAAAAATATATCCGACAGCAGGAATCTGACATTGAAGAAATATGGGCCCATTTTAAGAGAGCTAACCTAAGAATAATTGGAATAGAGGAGGGAAAATAAACTGAAACCAAAGGGATCAACAATCTCTTCAAGGAAGTAATAGCAGAAAATTTTCCAAACATAGAGCAAGAGGTTGATACAAAGGTCCAGGAAACTTAAAGAACTCCCTTTAGACAGGATCGGAGAAGAGGATCCCCACGCCACATAATTGTCAAAATGACCAATGTGGAAGCCAAGCAGAGAATCTTAAAGGCAACAAAAGCAAAGGGCCAAGTGACATTCAGAGGCAAACCAATTAGAATCACTCCAGACTTCCCAAACCAAGTTATGAGAGCCAGAAGGGCTTGGAGTAACATATTCCAAACTCTGAAAGAAAACAACTTCCAGGCAAAAATTTCCTACCCAGCAAAACTTTCTATCAAATTAGATGGAGAAATAAGAAGCTTCCATGACAAACAGAAACTGAAGGAATTTATGTCTTCAAAACCAGCACTAGAGAAAATACTCAAAGAGATTAACTACAAAGAAGAAATAGGTAACACACACCAGAACCAGAGAAACAAGATTTTCCATCCAACAGACAATTAAGATTGGTTATCTGTGGAGATTCATTATTTATGTTAGTCTTTTACTTATCTCTAAATGGTATTGTTTGCCTTTATTGTTGTTAATTTTCAGGATTTCTAGTTGGAATATTAATATACCTTCAGATATAGCAATTGGAAATATTTTATCCCATTCTATTAGTAACTGTTAACTCTGTTTACATTGTCTTTGGATATACAATTTTTTTTATTTTTTTATTTTTTAGGGAGTCTGTATACTCCTCTGTTGCCTGTGTCATTGAAATCATAACCAAGAAATCACTGCCAATTTCAATGTTGTGAGGTTTTATGACCCAGATTTTCTCCTAAAAGTTTATAGTCTTAAGATTTGTATTTAGGTCTATTATCTATTTTGAGTTAATATTTGTATATGGGATTAGGTAAGGGTCCAATTTTATTCTTTTCCATGTAATTATTATTTTTTTAACAATATTTAGTTAAAAGATTATCATTTCCACCACCAAATGTTCGTGGAAACCTTGTCAAAAATAACTTGACAATATAGGGAAGAATTTAGCTCTAGGCTTTTATTTAACTCCAATGGTTTATATATCTGCCTTTAGAATAGTACTACACTGTTTCAATTATTGTAGCTTTATATGGTTTGAAATCAGAAAATATATATCTTCTAGCTTTGTTCTTTTTCAAGATCGTTTTGGGTATCTAGACTCCATATTCCATATTAGGATAGATTTTTTTCTGAAAAATAAATATATAAATATATGATAGTTTCACCTAAAAAATAGAAAAAAATATTCTCTGGTAAGAAAGAAAGCAAAAAGAAATATTGAAATGTTATCTTTAAGTCATCAAAAGCTTGGTATCAGACAAATGAAACTGTTATGTGAGATTATCATTTTTAATTTTAGATAAACTGCCATAATACTAGATGTCAACTACTAAGCCAAGCATGGGAGGGAGGGATAGGGAGAGAATGGGGTGGGGATTGGGTGGGGGCTGACTGGGAAAAGTGTGCATGTATGTCTACAAAAGTATGTATCCTACTATGATGTATGAATACAGTGCACCAATAAAAAAAAAAAGACTTATAACTAAAAAAAAAAAAAAAAAAAAAAAAAAAGACTGACACTCAGAAATAACCTGTATATCCAAATACATTTTTTTGTGTGTGTGGTACTGGGGGTGGAACCCAGGGGCTTTCTACCTCCAGGCTATACTCCCAGACCTATTTTATACTTTATTTGGAAACAGGGTCTTATTAAGTTGCTGAGAGCCTCACTCAGTAGCTAAGGCTGGCTTCGAACCTGTGCTATCCTCCTGTCTCAGCCTCCCAAATGCTGGGATTACCAGCGTGCGCCACCATGCTTGGTTATCCAAATACATTTAAAGCATATATTCCATGAGCAACCATTCCCACCACACACACCTCAGGAATGATGGTGTCAAGTATAAAAGGCTACCTGTGCCATTCAGTGAGAACAAAGTTACCAGAGAGATCATAAAGTCTTGTAAAACAAATAACAACATACTGCACATGTGTAGACAGAGGGGGAGAACTAGGAGACTCTAACAGGTTAATAGTGACTATCTCTCTGTTTTATTTTCTTCAGTTTTTCTATAATGTATAGAGAGTGTTTGCACAGAATAAGACTTTAAAGTAACTGCTTGCTGATAAAGTCATGGATCAGGAGTTAAGATGGGAAGAGCCCAGTAATAATTCTAACCCCATCCCACACCACACACACAGGCATTGGCACCAAGGCATGTACCTTGTATGTGCGTATACTTGTGCTCACCCACCAAACCAAGCTAGGCCACCTGTCACCAGCCCAAGGCTCGTTTTGATCTTCAACTGAATATAGTCACCACTAAGTAATATAATCCATTGCACCCCAGAACAAAGTCCTAGTTAGTACTCACCAGCCGGGGTCCTCTGTAGGAAGTCCCCAGTAATTCCGGGGTGTGGGGGGGTGCTGCCAGCTGCCCTCTAGAGAGCAGCCACTGACCTCAGGCTCCCGGCAAGTGCCAGAGCCCCACAACGAGAGGGTCAAGCCACAGATGTAGCCAGTCGGCGGTGGCATCGACCTATTTACTGCATCATTGATTCTCATAGGAGCTCCCGACCTCATCGAGGCCCAGAAGCACCCCATGGGGCTTCCTCATTCTCTGGGCAGGAGGCAGGAGGCATAGAGTGGATATTGGCCCAGGCTCCTGACAGCTCCCCAACCACAGGCCCCACACCCTCAGTGTTCAAGAAGCCCAGGGTACTGGGATCCCAGCCAGCGGCAGCACACAATTCTGGGGCCAGTCCTCTTCCCCAGCCCTCCCTAGCCCTTCCCAGAGAAAGCTGCAGCCAGCCATCTCCTATCCTAAAGAGCATACTGTGAACCAGGATCACAGACCCAGAATGTCCTTACCTGGCCCAGAGGCTGCTGGAGCACCTGCTTTCCTCACAGCACAAAGGCCCCATCGAAACTATGATGGGGCAGCTTGGCTGCTGCTATAAAGGCCTTGGCCCCTGTCATTAGGATGGGCCTGGTTGAGTGGTGCTGGGGGAGAGAGAGGAGAGAAAAGGGGGCCCCCGCCAAGCAAGTTTCTGTTGCTGAAACCACGAAGCAAAATATTTTCATTCATGAGTTCATCCAGCCTAAACATGCATCTAATCCCTGGGAACTGACAGTTCAAAACGGCTCCTAGACGGAGAGAGACAGAATGCTCAGTTCAAAGCAGAAGAGACAGGCACTACTGCTCATCACCCAGCACCCATCGGCAGAGTCAAGGAGCTGCCTGGTCGTAATGAACCCTGAGAGAACAGCTTCTTAAAGGGTTCCCCGCCATCAGCTGTCAGTCTCCTCACTGTCCCCTGTCTGGGTCCTGGGGCAGAGGGAGAGGGGCCTTTCTGCACAGTTGTTAGGGGTGGCTTCACTATCAAGAGGAAGCTCTAACTTGAGGCAGAGCAGCAGCTGACTGGGAACATCCAAATGGGTTAGAATGTGCCTTCTGCCAAGCCAACTCCTGCTCTCTACCATGAAGTGCCTTTGAACCAGGCATTGGTGGTGCATGCCTATAGGATCGCAGGTTTGAGGCCAGTGTCAGTAACTTAGTGAGACCCTCAGCAACTTAGCAAAATACTGTCTTAAAATAAAAAGGGCTGGGAGTGTAGCTCAGAGGTATGAAGCCCCTTGGTTCAATACAGAGAAGGAGGGAGGGAGGGAGAAGAAGAAGAAGAAGAAGAAGAAGAAGAAGAAGAAGAAGAAGAAGAAGAAGAAGAAGAAGGAGGAGGAGGAGGAGGAGGAGGAGGAGGAGGAGGAGGAGGAGGAGGAGGAGGAGGAGGAGGAGGAGGGGGAGGGGGAGGGGGAGGGGAGGGGGAGGGGGAGGGGGAGGGGGAGGGGGAGGGAGACTTTCAGATACCTGTTGACCATATAGAAAGGCAGCTGGAGGGAGGCTGTGTTCAGCACTAACTGGTCACAGGCAATGATCAGCCTCCCAGCCTCCACCTGCATGGCTGGCTGAGGGTTCAAGGAGGCCAAATTAAGCCACTCCAAGCCTTGGGGCTGGCTCTGCGGCCTTGTCTGGCAGGGCAGACCAAGTTCCCTACCTTAAAGGTCGGCTAGCTAGAACAAGGAAGATTGCCAACAATGCTTCCCAGGAAAACAGTGTTTACACAATCCAGAATCTGTAATCTCTTCTGGAAGACAAGATTGCCCTTAGGGACATTTAGTGTACACACATGAATAGAATAGAATAGAATAGAATAGAATAGAATAGAATAGAATAGAACAGGGAAGAGAACTCTCTTTGGTGCCTCCTGCTTGACATACACTTTCAAGAAAAGTCCAATACAGAAGCCAACCCCTTGAGAAACTTATCTTGTATTAAGGGAATACCAGGTGTGCATTTTCATTGGAGGGGCAGGTCTCTAGCTAAACAGCAGGGTTCTATCTAACTCCAGTTAGAATGGCAGTCAATAATACAAATAATAATAAATGCTGGCAAAAATGTGGGGAAATAGGAACTCTTATACACTGTTGGTGGGATCATAAATTAGTACATCCATTTTGGAGATCAGTATGGAGTTTCCTCAAAAGACTACAAATGGAGCCATCATATGATCCAACTAGACCTCTCTCTGGTATCTTTTCAAAAGAATTAAAGTTAGAAAACTCTAAACATTCATTACCCGTATTTATAGCAGCAAAATTCACAATAGCCAGATTATGGAACCAACCTAGGTATCTGTCGACAGATAACTAGATAAAGAAAATGTAGTATTTACACACAGTGGAATTTTACTCAGCCATAAAGAACAAAATTACGTAATTTACAGGAAATGTATGGAACTAGACAAAAATTATACTGAGCTCAGCCAGTCTCAGAAAGTGAAGGGTCACATGTTTTCTTCTTCTATGTGGAAGCTGGATCTAAAATAGGAAATAAAAGGGTCTTTGAATAAATGAAAGACCAGTAGAATAATGGAAGGAGTTAGGGAGGGGGGGGGTGGAGAGGGGAAATGAGACCTAAGGAAGGAAACAGTTCAAATAATGTTATGTCCGTCACGACAGCATCACTAACAATCGCTAATATGTATGGGGAGGGACGCTGGGGAGTGAGGTTGGATGCAGAAGCAAATATACCACGTGATGTGTGCGTGAATGGAGGTATGGGGGTATCGTTTTGAATCTGACTATGATGTATAATTACAGTGCACCAATAAAAGCATAAAAATAACTAAATTACAAAAAATGAAACAAACCAGCAGGAGGCATCACTAAATCCTTTGGATTTTTGCAGCTCTCCCTACCCCTTTCTAGCACACAAATAGTGTTACCACATTTTTGGAGAAGAAACTCATGCACCCCATGGGGCATGTGAGGTGTCTCCAGAGAAAACCCCGCAGCCCAGTCTCCTGCCTTCCAGGCTTAGGACCTCAGGCGGCAGCTTCTTACTGGGCCTCCGGCTTCCCGTGGGGAGACGAGTCGGCTCAGGGAAGCCACAGCTGTCTGACTGCGACTGAGCTCTGGTGTCTATGGCACCACCAGGTGCCAGGCTGGGTGCCAGGCGTTGCACATGCTCTGCGCTCACCCTCGTCCTGCAAAGTGAAGCCTCATTTTACAGGTGAGAAAACTGAAATTCAGGGCGGTGAAGCAACTGCCCTAGAACAAGGAGGTGGTGAGTGGGAGCATGAGGACGTGGCCCGGGGCTCTGGGAGCTACTCAGGCAAGCCTGGACCTGTCTTTTCCCAAGGCCCACCTGGCAGCTGTCTGTTCTCGTCCTCAGGAGAAAACCAGGGGCTCCTGGGAAAGAGCCTTCCAACCCCGGGGGGGCGGAGAATGGAAACCCAGTGTGCCTCTGCGTGCGGCCCACTCTGCCACGGCCTCCTTTCCCATTCTGGGCAGCCTTGCCTGGCCCTCTTGCCACCCTGTCCAGGGCCCACCTTGCTAGGTGACCATTTCCCTTTGGCCATTTAGGAGCTTTCACAGGCTGACTCTCCTGTCTGGCACCATGGCAGGTGACCAGTCTGAGTACTGGGAAGGTGATGTCTTAGGACGTCCCCCCATGACAGGTGACCAGTCTGAGTACTGGGAAGGTGATGTCTTAGGACGTCCCCCCATGACAGGTGACCAATCTGAGTACTGGGAAGGTGATGTCTTAGGACGTCCCCCCATGACAAGTCCCATGATACCTTTTTGTTCTCCTTTGTTTGGAACCAAAGTTAATTAATCAGTAGAAAGAACTCTGAATTTGAAACCGGAACCCCAGGTCAACACGCCAGTTCTGGTTGTGATCTTAGGGAGTCATTTTGACTCTACGAGGCTCAGTTTGTTCTTATATAAAATGGAGATGCTGCCGGCTGTGGTGGCGCCCGCTTGTAATCCCCGCGCTTGGGAGGCGGAGACAGGAGGATCACGCAGGTTCGAAGCCAGCCTTGCTGGCTTAAGAGACCCTGTTTCCAAATAAAAATATAAAATAGGTCTGGGAGTGTAGCCCGGAGGTAGAAGGGTTTCCAGGAACCCCAGTACCACAAATAAATAAATAAATAAATAAATAAATAAATAAATAAATAAATAAATAAGAGATGCTAATCCTATTGCCCTGCCAGCTCATGAAATTGGTAACAACAGTCTGCCACTCACTGGAACGAGCTGCAGCTGGAATCAGACGCTGTGCTCTCAGATGCCTCCCACCCATGGGAGCAGGTTGGCAATTCTTCCCAGGCCGCCCAGGGCTCATCGCTCCAAAGTGATTCCCCAGGGGACATGCAGGTTCACATGGCAAATCCAACCATGTGGCCCCCCCAAAGGGGCCTCTGGTCCTCAGGGCCACTTACCACACTCCTGCTCAGGGATACTGAGCCCCAAGATGGGCATTTACTTCCTGGGGTTGGAGTGGGATACTGTGGAGCAGCGGTGAAAGGGAGGGCCTTAAGCCAGACTTAGACGTCTAAGTCGAGGGTCCCAGGCCTGATCCTGACAGCTCTGTCACCTTGAGCAAGTTACATCATCACATGGAGCTTCAGGGATCTTGTATTTAAGATGGGAGTTCTAATACCTACCTCCTGGGGCTCTTGGGAGCACTGGAAACATGTTAAGCCTTAACCCAGAGTCCAGAACATGGAAGTGTCCAGAACACAGGAAGCTCAACCACAGAAAATCACGTAATCACCTCGGACCTGAGCTACAGTCAGGGAAGAGTCTAGATCTGTGCTGTCTGACAGAAATATAATAAGTCACATATATGATGTTCTTTTTTCTTTTTTTTAAAATGTATTTATTTTTTTATTTTTGGTGATACTGGGGTTCCCGGAAACCCTTCTACCTCCGGGCTACACTCCCAGACCTATTTTTATATATTTTTTTATTTGGATACAGGGTCTCTTAAGCCAGTGCAGCTGGCTTCGAACCAGCGCGATCCTCCTGTCTTTGCCTCCCAAGCGCGGGGATTACAAGCGCGCACCACCACTCCCGGCATGATGTTCTTTTTTCTAAAAGCTGCATTTTAAAAAGTAAACAAGCAGGTGAAGCTAATCTTAATAATTTATTTAGCCCAATATATCCAAATATTACTCTGATATGTTATAAATGTTTTAAGTTATTAATAATAACTTAATAAGATATTTTACCTTGTCTCTGAGCCCACGTGCATATTTTACACTTACAGCACATCTCAACTCAGGTGCCAGACTTTTCTTGAATAATTTCTCAGCCTAATCTTACAAAATTTACAGTTGTAAAAGTAGATTCCCATACCCAAATTGCTTCAAACATACTTAAAATCTTCCAGTTACTTTTAAATCCTTGGATCTGGTTTATAGTTTTCTCTCTTCCTCACTTCCCTTCTAGCAGGCTATAGCTTTTTTTTTTTTTTTTTTTTTTTTTTTGGTGGTGGTACTGAGGGTGGAACCCAGGGGCATTCTACCTCTGAGCTACACCCTCAGCCTGATTTTTTTATTCTCTATTTTGAAGCAGGGTTTTATTAAGTTGCAGAGGGCCTCACTAAGTAGCTGAGGCTGGCCAGGAACCTGCAATCCTCCCATCTCAGCCTCCCAAGTGCTGGGATTACACACGTGTGCCATCATGCCTGGCTACATTAGCCAACATCTTTAAAAATTAAGATTCAAAGCCGGGCGTGGTGGCGCACACTTGTAATCCCTGCGCTTGGGAGGCTGAGACAGGAGGATTGCACAGGCTCGAAGCCAGCCTCAGCTACTTAGTGAGGCTCTCAGCAACTTAGTGAGATCCTGTTTCCAAATAAAATATGAAATAGGGCTGGGAGTATAGCCCGGAGGTAGAAAACCTCTGGGTTCCACCCCCAGTACCACCAAAAATAAAAAAATAAAAAATAAGATTCAATTTTTAGTTTCACTAGTCATAAGTACTCAAAAGCCTCACAAGGCCAATGATTAACATCCTGGACAGTGAGTGTTTCGATGCCCCAGGATTTAGACCTAAACCTTGGGAGGTCCATGTGCTCAGGAGCTCTATTACAGCAGAAATGTGTTCCTTCTGTAGAGGATGAGGCCTTATAGCCACCAGAAGCAGGTGACGACCCAGAGGGCTCTTTTAAGCCTCTGCTCCCACAGCACTTTCTGTTCCCCCAGCTCTATACCAGAAAGTTCCCAGCCAGCCATTGTGCCAACTTCCCAGTGGCCTTGACCAGAAAAGGCCCTCCACACTGTCTGTGGAAGTGCCTCCATTTACAGCAAGAGATTTTACCCACAAGCAAATTTTGGAACATCGAGGCAAAAGTTATGAGTGTAGCCGAGCTTGGTGGCGCATGCTTGTAATCCCAGCATTCAGGAAGCTGAGAACAGAAGATCATGGTTTGCAGCCAGCCTCAGCTACTTAGTGAGGCCCTTTGCAGCTCAGTGAGACCCTGTTTCAAAATAAAGAATAAAAAATAGGGCTGGGATATAACTCGGAGGTAGAATGCCCCTGGGTGTCATCCCCAGTACTGCAAAACTAAAAAAAAAGGAATAAAAAAGTTATGATTATGCTTATGCATTTGCTAGCTGGTCTTTTCTTTGAAGACATGAACCAGTGTTTGATTGTTTCTGTGTTTATTCCAGAACTATCTGTATATAAAAAGAGAAGGACAGGGCACCCAACTAAGTGGCACAGCCTACCATTAGGGAGGCAAAAAACTATAAAGAACAGATCGCTGGACCCAAAAGGCCATTTAGTGCCAGCCAGTGAGCCCCCTCTCAGAGGGGGCCTAACCACAGCCCAGAACAGGAATGACGACAACCGGGAGTTACAGCAAGAGTGTACTATGTACTCTCTTGCCTTTTGAAACAGGAAATGCAGGATGCAATAAAACATTATGGAAAAATCTCTGTGCAGGAGGGTGAAAGGAAGTTTGTGAGCCATCCAGAGAGCTGGAGCTGCCCGTTCTCCAGAAAACCAAGAGGTAACTGCCGTGGACAAACTGAAACGTGTCTATGCAGGTATTTAAAAACAAAATAAATAAAACAAAAAAGATACAGAAATCTGCCTGTAATTTCAGCACTTGAGAGGCTGAGACAGGAGGCTCTTGGGTCAGAGGCCAGCCCCAGCAACTTAGTAAGACTCTCAGCAATTTAGTGAGACCTTGTTTCAGAAATATAAAAGGGCTGGGGATATATTTCAGAGGCAAAATACATCTGGATTCAATCCCCAATACAAAAAATATATATGTACAGAAACCATTTAAATTTGGTTGACACAACTCCTCTTACATGCAGCCTGATCTCTGGACACATTGCTTGTTTGTTGGTGTAATAACTGACTTCCCTGGTAGAACATAAGCACCACACGGAAAGAGGACCGTCTTTCACTCACTGCCATACTCCCAGGGCCTACCAACAGTGTCTGGTATTCAATCCATGGGATAGATGGATGGACATACTCCAAGCTGCCTACTAAGCTCAACACCTTTTAGTTCTTCAAGAATATCTGTGCCAGGCATGGTGGCACACCTTTAATATCCCAGTACTTAGGAGGCTAAAACAGGAGGATCACAGGTTCTAAGCCAGCCCCAAACTTTGCAACACCCTGTTACAAAGTAAAAAATAAAAAGGACTGGGGTGAGCTTGGAGACAAAGTGCCCCTGGGTTCAATCTCCCAGTACCATGGAAGAAAGAAAGAAAGAAAGAAAGAAAGAAAGAAAGAAAGAAAGAAAGGAAGGAAGGAAGGAAGGAAGGAAGGAAGGAAGGAAGGGAAAAAAGAAAGAGAAAGAAAAAAGAAAGAGAAAGGAAGGAAGGAAGGAAGGAAGGTTGGTTTCCCATGGGTCATCTGCCCAAAATTTTATACTACTCATAATTTTCTTTTCTTCTTCTTTTTTTTTCAATACTGGGGGTTGAACCCAGGGCCATTCAACCTCTGAGCTACATCCCCAGCCTTGTTTTTTATTCTTTATTTTGAAACACAGTCTCACTGATCTCACTAAGTTGCAGAGGGGCTCACTAAGTAGCTGAGGCTGGCCGTGAACCTGCAATCCTCCTGTCTCTGCCTCCCAAGTACTGGAATTACAAGTGTGTGCCACCATGCCCAGCTCTACTCATAGTTTTCATACCAAAACAGTTCTAAACATCCAGCTCAACAAAACTATATTATGACTTGCCTGCTTCAGGCTCCAAACGGTTCCAGTGTGGTGCCAAGCCGCAGGAAGAAGGGTCTGCACAGCAAGTGCTCAGCCAGCCCTAAGCACTGGTGTGTGGGTCAGCAGCAGTCGCCTGGGCAGCCAGGCTCTGCTCTCCCAGCAGAGCTAAAGGCCCAGCCTTCCCCTGGGCACCCCCATCAACACAAGCCGCGAAGCCCTGCGGACACAGAGCAGCCTCTTTTACCTCCAAGGAGCCTCGGCAGGGCTTGGCAATCCCAGGCCATCTGCATGTGGTAGGTCCAGAAAATGGAGCTGCGTTTTCCGCAGCTTTTATACCTGTGTTTAATTTCTGCTTAATAAGACAAGCAAAACGCTCTACCTAAAGGCCAACTGACGGCAGGACACATTTCCGGATTAACAGCTCTGTTAGAGATGTTTCCAGCAAGCCCCTGACCCTGCTGAGATGTCTATAATTATATCCACATAACATATAAATCTCAATACACTTTTAATAAGCAGTTAATACTCTGATATAAAATATTTACATCTCAACCAAATTTATCCTGCATGGAGCTACCCTGGTTTACAGAGTTATTAAAACCCCTGCCATCAATCAGTCCCCAGCCAAACAGGGAATTGTTCAGCTGAAGAAAGCTTCCCCAACTCTCAGTACAGGCTGAAGCCATTCTCGCAGGATAAATTTGGTTAAATATCACCAAATACGTCCTGCCGGCTTTTCTCCATGGAATGGCAGGGCTCCATGAGAGCAAAGCCATTTCGTCTAGCACTCAAGCCAGAAACTTGAGAAACCCCTTGGACTCTTGCCCTTCATTCTGGCTTTGCCCTGGAACACTACGAGGTCCTATCATGGTCCTAGGCAAGCTTCTGGGACCAATGGGGTGGAAAGACCAGGCACACATTGTCCCCACAGAACTCACAATCAACACAGACAGTCACCCACCTTTCAAATCCAACCCAAATGTCACGTCCTGGGGAAACTTCTCTGAGCAGGGCCCTCTCCATCCATCTCTCGGGACAGTCAGGCCACAACAACCAATAGTGCTTGATCCCACTCCAATCACCAACATTCCTGTCCACCTTTGCTCCCAAGCTCACTGCCCAGAACTCCCCCACTTCTCACCACCTGCACTGCCACCGCCTGCGAGCTGGATCACTAGCAGTCTCCTCCCTGACCCACCAGGGTGCGAGAGAACAGCCAGAGCCACACTTCCAGACGCAAATCAGCTCTCCCTCCTTGGCTCCAAACTCTGCCATGGCTCCTCATTGCCCTCGAAGCCTGAGTTCCTAAGACGGGCTCTTACGCAGTGCTCCTCGCTGTCCCTGTGCCCTGCCCTCTTCCCTCAGCAGTCTGGCAAAGCCCACTGACCCAGTCCCAGATAAATGTTTAACATGCACAAAGCTTCCCAATAACACTGGAGTAGCTTTCAGTTTTAAAATGTGTGATAGTGCATCAAATGGTAAGATCTCATGGGTACTGTAATTTCAAAGAACTGATGAGCAGAAATATTCAAAAATACCTGAGACAGTTTCTATGTAAAAAAAAAAAAAAAATCTGGGGCGGGCGATACATCACAGTGGTAAAGCACCTGCCTAGTGCATGCAAAGCCCCAGGTTCCCTCCCCAACAACATGAACAAAAAAATTCTTGCTGGGCGTGGTGGTGCACGCTTGTAATCCCCGTGCTTGGGAGGCGGAGACAGGAGGATCGTGCAGGTTCGAAGTCAGCCTCACTGGCTTAAGAGACCCTGTTCCCAAATTTAAAAAATATATAAAATAGGTCTGGGAGTGTAGCCCAGAGGTAGAAGGGTTTCCAGGAACCCCAGTACCACCAAAAAAAAAAAAAAAAAAAGTCTTAATTTATATTGTTGACCAGTTGTAGACATCTCCATTCTTCTACAAAGCTCTGCAGGGTTTTTGTTTGTTTTAATTTGTTTGCCACATTCACAATCCAAAGGGGTGCTGGATTTCATTTGTGCTAATTAAAATAAAGATGCAGTTTTTCTTCCCACCCACACTCAGAGAATCTATGACTTCTCCCTATGAGCTCTGTGAGGTGCTATGTGGTCTGTACCCCTCACCTCCCTGCTCCCCACTCCTCCTCTCTGCAGTGACCACTTCACTCCAGCAACACTGGCCTCCTGCTGTTCCTTAAACACATGGGCCACATTCCTGTGCTAGGGCTTGTCTTCTGCCTTTCCCTTTGTCTGGAAAGACCCTGCCCTATCTACAGGGATAACCTCTTCACCTCCAAGCCTTTGCTCAAATCTCAACCTCCAGCGAGAAGCCCCTTGAATACCTGGGCGTCTCCTCCGGGCTGCTCCATCCTCTGTCTGTAGCTGTGCTTACCCTCTGACTTACTGTATCATCCGCTCATTTATCACGGTTGGGTATCATTGGTCCTCTCCTTTTCCATCTTCACCTCCTCCCCCGCCCTCCGTCTCCAGCAGTCTCTCACAGAGAGCAGCAATTCAAATATCTGCTGAATGAAAATGAAGGGCTGAATGAGTGACTCACTACCTCCAATCCATCTTCCACAACTGATCCCACCGCTCCCCTCCGACGTGCCAGGCACCTCCGTCTCCTCTGGAATGGAGGTTGTTAGGGTTTGGATATAAGAAGCTCCCCTCAAAAAGTTCACATACTGGCAATGTAAAACTGAACATATCAAGTCGTGAGGGTTCTGATTTCACTAGTGGATAAGCCCACTGATGGATTAACAATCTGGATGTTTCCTGGGGGTATCTTAGGCAGGCGGGGTGTGGCTGGAGGAGCTGTGTCGCTGGGCCTGGCCTCGTCTCTTCCTTTGTTCTCTGCTTCCAGCCTCCATGATGGGAGAGCAGCGGCCCTCTGCGCACCCCACCGCCTCCACTGTTTCATGTTATGTCTGGGACCTAGCCCTATTAGCTCAAATCTCAGAAACCAGGAGCCCAAACAAGCCTTTCCTCCTCTACGTTGTTCTTGGTCACAGAGACAGTAAAGCTAAAACAGAAGTAGGCTTCCCTAGCCAGAGCCTCCAGCCTGACATGTGCTGGTCCTTCCCACCTCCCCAGCCCCATCTTAATCTTTTATCCTGAACATCCCCCTCTCTGTCCCTGAGTCTGAGCATTTTACACACTTCCACTTGTCTCTGTCTTCCCTTCCAGCCTGTGAGGTTCATGAGACTCTACTTGGTTCCATTTACCTTCAGGTTCCTTCAGCACCCAGCCCCCGGCCTGGCGCCCAGTCAGTGCCAGGGACCATTTGATGGATGAATGAGCCAGCTAGTCGACCAGTGGCCAAAGCAGGAGCAGAGGCCTGCCTGGCTGCCGCACAGGCACAGGCGGCAGCTCACTGACACCAAGCACACGCCCCGGGTGGGGCCTGTCACCCTGGCTCCCTGTTTCACCGGGGACCCACAGAAGCTGCTTCTCAGTTTGAAGAGATAATCCAGGTAATAACAGGATTAGTTCAGGCACATCCCCTAAACCATTCGCTTGAAACCTCTACCTGGGCAAATGTTTGGCCAGCCTCTGCCAGCATCTCTACCCTCACCAACCACAGGTACTTGTCCATCCTGGTCTCTGCCAAGTCACCAGTGGGGCTCCAGCTGGGGCCTGATGAGCAGCCTGCTCCAGGGGCCATGAGTCCCACCACACAGCCCTGCCAGCCTGCGCCCTGTGCCACCACCTGCTCCTCCCTGTGCCAAGAGAGTGATTATGTGCACATGGTGGAAAAGGGGACCCCAGGAGGCAAACACCACTGACTCCAAGCAACAAGTGTCGTGCAGCAGCACCTGGGGAAGCAGGCTCTATGCCATGTGGGATGTAAGGTGCTAGCACCCGGAGTCCTGCATGGATGTTTCTACTGTCCCCCACATAATCCACTGGCTCCATTAAAAGCCTGCATGGGCCCCAGAAGACCTCAACACAATGGGGCTGGCTACAGAGAAAGCCTATAGGAGCAGTGCTAGCCAATGGCCAGACAGGCACAGAGCAGAGATATCCAAGGTTAGGGCTGGGGTCAGGGGAAAGCAGCCACATAACCAGGATCACCCAGCTCTAATCCTCTCTCCATTATTCTCCTGATTCTGCCACGTGCTAAGTAAGAACCCAACTTGACCTATCAGAGTTGTGTGGTCTAATATGGTAGCCACTAGTCAGTTACAACAGCAATTTAAACTTCAATGAACGTTCATTTTAAAATTAGTTCATTTTAAAACTTAGTTCTTCAGTCATACTAGCCACATTTCAAGTGATCTGTAGCCACATGTGTAGTGGCTACCACATTTGACAGCATAGGAGAGAACATTTCCTGCGTCACAGATAAATTTAAATAATTCAACTGCTATTTAAAAAAAAAAAAGCCGGGCGTGGTTGAGCACACTTGTAATCCCTGCGCTTGGGAGGTGGAGACAGGAGGATCGCGCAGGTTTGAAGCCAGCCACACTGGCTTAAGAGACCTTTCCCAAATTAAAAGAAAAAAACATAAAAATAGGTCTGGGAGTGTAGCCTCGAGATAGAAGGGCTTCCAGGAACCCCAGTACCACCAAAATTTTTAAAAAAAAGAGAGAGAGGGGAAAAAAGCTCAGCACAAGTGCATCGCACAGAGTAGATGTTCAATATCCTTCCCCCTTCCCATAAGCTCCGGGCCCTCCTGGGACCCCCTGCTGCTCTTGCCCCCTACTTGAAGTCCTGTTATTTAGCAGCTGCTCATTCTCCATGGCTACCTCGGGTCTGAGAGATGGGTCAGTATTCTCTTTGCTCTCTCTTTTTTTTTTTTTTTTTTTTTTTTTGGTGGTGGTGGTACTGGGGTTCTTGGAAGCCCTTCTACCTCCGGACTACACTCCCAGACCTATTTTATATTTTTGAAACAGGGTCTCTTACGCCAGTGCGGCTGGCTTCGAACCTACGCGATCCTCCTGTCTCCGCCTCCCAAGCGCGGGGATTACAAGCGTGCGCCACCACGCCCGGCTTCTTTGCTCTCTAATGTCCCTTCATGACTACAATGCTCCATGATACAGATGGAAAATCAGCAGCACTAAGAAAATATGAAAATAATTTCTAGTCAGGAAATTGGATTCTTAAAAAATTATTAAAAGGTCTAGGACATGGAAACCCGCTGAGCTGACCTGCCAATCTAGAAGGTAGGTAATGGGCCAAATAATGGCCTCCCAAAGATGTGTATGTCTGTAGACCCCAGGACCTATGAATACTTATGTTTCATGGCAAAGGAAAAGTAAAGTAGCAAATAGAATTAGGATTGCAAATTGGCTGAATTTAAGGTAGGGAGATTATCCTGGATTATTTGGGTAGATCCGATACAATCACAAGGATCCTTAAATATGGAGGATGAGTCAGTGTCAGACCAGGCAAGGTGAGAAAGGTACAGCCAGTTATTACCGCCTTGGAAGATGAAGAGTCTAAGATCCAAAGAGCGAGGGAAGCCAGAAAACGCCAAGAAAGTAGATTCTGTCCTAGAACCTCCAGGAAAGAATGCATCCCTGCTGATGCCTTAATTTTAGCCCATTTTGGATTTGTGACCTCTCAAACTTTAAGATAGTAAATTTGTGCTGTGATTATTTGTTATGGAAGCAGCAGAAAATTAATACAGATTTTGGTACCAGAAGTGAGGAGTTATTATAACAAATACCTAAAAGTGTGAGTGACTTTTTAAGTGACTAGTTATCATCTTGAAGAAATATAAAAAATATTATAGGAAAAAGCTAGATTTCTTAAAACATATTGTTAGTAGAAACATGTATGTTAACAATTCTACTAAGTAAAGACTCAAGGATTGAAGACATAGTACAGAAAACCTAAATCACTTTGATGATGACTTAAATTGTTGTGAAGAGACTAGCAGCAGAAATATGGATGTTAAAGTACTACTGGTAGGCTCAGAAGGAAATAAAGAAATGTCATTGGAAACTGAAAGAAACAGGATCCTAGTGATATAGTGGCCAAAAACTCACTGGAACTGTGCCCTGCAGTTATGTGGGGACACCACTTCTGAAAGTAAAATTTACAAGTGATAAACTTGGATATTTAGCTGAAAAGTATCAAAAGTCTAACCATGTTTGTTTGTTTACTTATTTATTTATGTACTTTGTTACTGGGAAAACAGAGAGGGGTAGGAACTTAACTCTTCTGTGGTACTGGAGATAGAACCCAGGTCTTTTTGCATGCTAGGCAAGCACTCTATCCCTAACCTACAGCCCCAGCCCTATGTTACTACTGCTGATAGTAGAATGCAAAGGAGAGATAAACTGAAGGAGGAATTGCTAAGTCAAAAGGAATCAGGACTTGATGATTTGAAGAAGTTCTCAGCCTATCCAGACCGTACATACTAAAATTAAGAGATTTATTGTTAAGACAGTAGTGTGTCCATGGGGAAAAACTGAGAGTATGGCTGGCCAACCTTTTACTAATACCTCAGGAAGATCGTTCCCTGAAAGAATTATTCAATTAAACAACTAATTGTTTAATATTAATGACTTGATCTTTGTTTAACATTAATGACTAGCACATAGTCAAAAATAACCAGGCACACAAAGAAATATGAACACAATAAGCATCAACAGAAATGGATTTATAACACTTCAGATCAAATAATCCTTTCATAGTATACAAAACGGTTATGTTTTATAATATAAAATAAACAAGACGGAAAATATCTAGAGTAAAAACTGCTCTAAGAACTGAAGGATTAATAGAAGCTAATTAGATGGAAAGCAAAAAGAGAAGGGATGCAGAAGAAAAGGCAGTTCCGGCAAAGGATTTAATAAGCGTTATAGTCTATCCCACCTCAAGGCCTCTGTATGTCAAATTGCAAAAAAGGTGTGTGCTACTGGAGCGCACAAGGCAAAGGAGCTGGAGCAGTGTGACAACCAGAGCTAAGACGAACAGAGGATGAATTCCGCTCAACATTCCTGCCTCTGTTCTGAAAACCACCACTGAAAGTGACCATTGAAGGAGACTTGCGAGGTTTTAAACCAGAGCCGAGCTACACAAATGAGTTTGGAAGATCATTCTAGTCTCCTGCTTACCTCTGAAAGGACCTTCTCTACCTTGTTCTCTGGGCACTCATCCAACAGTTCTGAGATCCCTGATGAGCTGGTAGTGCGCCCACCAGCGAGCAGATGGAAACACTGAGACCCTGAGAGGGGCAGTGGCCTGTCTTAGAAGTCCCATTGAGTGACTTAAATCTGTTGAGGCTTATTTATCTGAGGGTACAGCACAGAAAAAAAAAAAAATGTAGGTGAGGACGTCTCCATTGGCATCATCCACCAAAGGGTCTCATCCCCTGAGGACTACCAGGCCTCGACGTCCACTCCAAAAGACAGAGCCTCCAACAACACAGCCTCGGGCAGTCTGAGGTCCCAGTTGACATGAGTCACACAGCCTCAGCAGGCAAGGCAGCTTGTGCGCACAAACACACATATGTAGGAAAAGGGGTGGGGCAGGGCCTAAGAAGGAGGCCACGGTTCTCATGCCCAGTGCTGAACTGACCTCCGCGGTGCAGTGTGGCTAAGGTTCCCGGGGAACACTTGCAACCCCCGCACAGCCGGCCACATTTTGTGGAAGAGCAAATTCCACCTCCCCAGCGGCTCATGAAGAGCCTCCCACCTCACGCCAGGTGGGAAGCACTGTGGACACATCACCCACCCAGGGCCCCTGCCTGGGCAGCATTCTCACCCTGGCTGCCAGGCCTTTGTTTCTGCATGCCAAGGAGCTGCCAGTCTGTCCCTTGCCCTGCAGCAGGCTCCCAGAGGATCATGGACAGGTCGTGACCCCATCAAGGGCCAATACCCACTCCTGACCCCTGCTCCCAGCCACCAGGGCAGCCCCTAGGGGCCAGTAGTCAGACCCCATCAGCCCAGGCTCCCCTGGCACTGTGGGGCCTCTGAGGGGAAAGTTCATTTCGTCAATCAGCCCATTGTTGGCCTGCCAAGCACAGGCTCGTCCTCCCCCGGTGTGTCACTGGGCGCTGTTGACACAGATGTCAACTGTCAAGGGTGCCCTCCACCCTCCCCTCCCTCCCCCGGCATCCTGCAGGCCCAGCACAAGGGCCTCTGTCGCAATGCTTCCCACTGGCCCCTTGCAAGAACCAAGATTGCCACACCTTCAGAATTGCCAAAACTTGACTGGATACTTCATCATGTGGATTGGCCGTGGAGGCTGCAGCTGACGCGGACAGGTATGGCAGATACTTGACTGTTTGCCAGATGACAAATCCCAACTGAGTGAAACCTGCAGGCTTCACAGTATCTGTAGCACAAGCCTCCGGCCGCCCTCCCAACAGAAGTGGCACGTGGTGGTTTCCTGGGGCCCACATTCCAGACCACAGCTCTACAATCAACATGTCAAAAGTGGCCAGTGGTGGCTTCCTGGGGTTCACTTCCAGGAGGGGAAGAAAGAGGCCACATCTCTATATTCTACATATATAGTCCCAGGCAGCAGCTGAAATCACAGCTTTGGCTGAGTCGCCCATCATGCTCCCTTAGACCCACCCCAGATCTGTCTCCAGGAAAAACGGGAGCAGTGGGGATCTGAGAAGTGGGTCCCTCAGTCCCTCTACTGTTCTTCACTAGTGCCAGGGCACCTCAGGATAGAAGACAGCTGTGCCATGGCAACCCACACATAAAGCACCCACACAAGAGCTAAAGCCTGAGAAAGATCCCCCAAAGTCACTTAGTGCCGGGTCCCAAGGAAATCTGTTAGAACTCAGGTTAAAATCCACAGGCGCTCACTTCGTTGGCCACCAGACCTCTGCTAAGTTGTTTCTTGTGTTCTTGTTCTCCAAACAGGTCCACAGACCATGGTCAGGGCTGTAGTAGAGATATGAGGAAGAAAATAGCTGGGTTTCCAGTCTAGCTGGGAAAAACAAAAATAAACACCTACCATGGATTATGGCACAACTGAAGGGTCAGCCAGTGGAACCCCAAGGAAGAAAAAGCACTATACGCCGGAGTAGACAGGGGAGTCGGGCCTCCCAGTGGGGCAAGGTTTGTTGAAGTTTAGCCAGGTGTCATCTAGGAAGAGGAGCAGCTTGAGAAACTAGGAAGTGGGAATGGGCATAGGGCTATGTGAGGATATTAAGCCTGGAACCACAAATCAGCTAAAACTTCCCGGTAAATCGTCATCACCATTATTGTTCAGGTGAGGAGACAGAGGCTTGCAGGGAAAGGAACTTCCCCAAGACCTGCTAGGTGAGGATGGGGGCCAAAGCTTAGTTCTGAGGCCAGTGCCCCAGCTACCATGGCAGGATGCTATTCAAGGCAGGGGATGCCCCGGGCCCTTTCTCAGGACATGTTGTTATGCTCGGCCAATGATCCCTTCCCAAAATCAAGCAAGATTTTGTACCCAGAGGCCAGTCCCACAGAGCTGAAGCAAGAGGTGAGGGATAGAGCATAGGGGTAAGAAACCAGGCCAGGATAGGTCGACGGGACAGGGTTTTGGGTCTTCCAATTTTGAAATATCTGTGAAATAATTATTTTGAAATCTTGTTCAATTTTGAAATTTCTTCAAGATAAAACCAAATCTGATTTTGACGAGTTGATACCTTGAGCACTGGCTAGTGTGTGGCAGTCAGTCTCACCTGTCCTTATGACCTGGGGAGGGGACAGCTTCACTACCCCTCCTCTGGAGCCAGTCAGTAGGACAGGCACTGGCACCGCATGGGGCTCTGCCCTGGGAAAATTCTGCTGGCAGGAGGCAGTGCCTGTGGTGTAAGAGACAAGGCACACGTTACCCTTTCTTTGGCAGTTGATGCCCAGCTCCCCTGTATCTAGCAGGGCATCTTGCACATGAGAGAATCGAATGAACATGTGTTGCTCTTGCAGTCCTGATGCATTGTTCTAAAAATTATCCAAGTGCCTTATACCACCATTCACCTACCACAAGAAGTCAGCTCATGGGTTCCTCCTCCTACACGCGCATCCAGTTGAACAAAGGCATTGCTAGGCAAGACCTCTGAGCTCCACAGACCACAGCTTTGGCCAGTGACACAGGTCTATACATGTAGAACAAGTCTACAAGGGGCCCTGGCCCAAAGAAACTACGTAGCTTTCTTTCAGCTGCAGGGAGCAGACACCTTTGCAGTCTCTGCAGCAAACCACAGAAGGAGCATAAAGAAAGCTGTAGAGAGGAGGTGACCAGCCCTTTGCTCTAGAAGTCCTGTCAAAAACACATCTCCTCCCACTCTCATGCCCATTCTCAGACTGACACAAAGAACAGTGCTCAGGGGAGGACAATTACAATGGAGAACATTCTAGAAAGCTAGTCTATTTCTAAGTCAGAAGCTACACCACCCTAAGACAGAAGGACCAAGAAAGCCAAGATGCTGGTGTCTAGAAGTGAGGTGGGTGAGATCTTTTAGGGCTGGTATAGAGCATTTGATGTAGTCATGGTAGGTACCACCTTAGATGTCTCAGCTGATAGTCCTTTGTCTCTATTTCCTACCCTGGTGGAAATTTAATCATTTAACATTGTGCAGAACATGCAGTTTTACCTGCTACACAGTGTAAATCATGAGTCAAGTTCTATGTGCACCAGGAAACCTAATATTCTTTGAGAAATACTTTCAAACACCATTCACTTGTTCAATAAACTTATGAGTACCTGCTGAGCAACAGGAGAACTTGGGCAGCTCCTAGCCAGTAGAAGGAAGATGGAGGCCTTTCCACTGGGCAGACAGAAAATGGAACACTTCCTCAGGTTTGCCTGCCTCCAGTCCTACTGCCCCACACCCCACTGCGGCCATGACCCCTCCAAGGCCAACCTGAGGAAGAACTGTCAACTGCTATGAGCTCAGAGCATGGTCAAGAGACCCTGGGTCCCAACCCTGAATCAGACACATAAGCAGCACCAACTCTCCAGGCCCCAGCTCTTATATTCATACGATGGGGATAGAAGGAGCTGACCTGGCTGTCACCATGAGCTTCTAGGGGCCTGAATACCAATTCCATGCAGCTCATCATAGTTCTGCACATGCTCCTCCAGAAAGGGCAGGCAGGAGAGGCCAGGATCCCCTCCTTACAAAGGGTTCTCGAATCTGTCCTTATGTCCCAACTACCACCACTCTAAACAGATCTCCTGGTTGGGCCACCACCTCCTCTCACCAGAGCTACACCACAGCCTGGACTGAAAGCTAGTTACCCTTCTTGCCCCAGGCAGAGGCAGGAGAATGACACAACCCAACACCCTGATTAATCCTGCTCAACATCAGTGTAGGGCAGAGTGAGGGAAGGAGGCAGGTCTTCACCATGATTCACCTGCAAACAAGGTCACTACCCACAAGACCAAGGCTTGTCTGACCTGGAGGCAAACCTGAGAGTTTGAAGGATGCTTCTCTCTCCACCTTAAAAGCTCTTTCCCAAGGCCTTCCATGGCTTCAGCTCTCATCATTAAAGTAAATTTCTTCAGATGCTAAAGGCTTTAAGAATATCATTTTTCCCCTGTGGTACTGGGGATTGAGCCTGGGGACATTTTACCTCTGAGTACATCTGCAGCCCTACTTTATTTCGAAACAGGAACTTACTAGAGAGTCTCACCAAGAGACTGAGGCTGTCCTCCAACCCGCGATCTTCCTGTCTCAGCCTCCCAAGTACTGAGATTACAGGCGTGTGCCACCAGATACAGCTAAGAACCTCAATTTTCAAAAACAAACCATCTGCCAGGTGTTGTGGTGTACACCTGTAATCCCCATACGTGAGAAGCTGACAGGACGATCGCAGGTTCAAGACCAGCCTCAGCAACTGAGCCTCTCACTAACCTAGAACAACTCTGTTTCAAGACAAAAGAAAAAAATTGTTTTAAAAAGGGCTGGCAGGGGTCCAACTCAGAGAGAGAATGCCTCAGGTTCAATACCCAATACCAGAGAGAGAATCCGATTTATTTCTAACTTAAAACTAATTGTAAAAATGGATCCACCACCAGAAACTGTTCTGAAATTTTCTTCTTTAAGCAATTCCCAACTTATACTTTAGCTAATTTCATCCCCCAAGGGATCTTCTGATTTGAAGGATGAAACATAAGGGAGGTTGCCAAGAACTCAGAAGACTTCACAATCCAGCTGGAAGCCATTGACCTTGGGACCTTGGAGACCTAGGGACCCCTCCTTCCTTCCCTAACCCTCTTGGGCCCAGAAATGAGACTAGTACCAGCAAGTGAATTGAGAAGCCAGCCCGCCCCACAGGCACACAGAGGCACATACTCTGCTCTAGCTGGGCCTCGGCTGCAGACTCAGATGCACGAGCTGCACGTGCCCTTTCCCCTGACCCACCACATACACTCTTCTGTCAGAGCATCCTGGGACGTCCACCTGGGAGCCTCAGGCTCAGGCCGACTCTGTGGCTGGGGTCCTTGGCGCTGCGCCTGTCCTTGCTGTGTTGCAGCCACCCCTTCTTGAAGGGGGAGCTTGAAGGGGCCGTCTCAGGGCCCAGCCCATGCTGCTTTTCATGAAGGCCATCGTTGTGTCCTGTCCCACTGACCACAAGCTCCCGGAGAGTGCGGTGAGTCTTCCTTCTCCCAGGGGAAGAGCATCTGCTGGGCAAATGTGTGGCTAAGCTGCAGACAGCCACCTCCAGAGCTGGCCCCAGGTGGAGGAGCCGCTCAGGGCTCGAGGTCAGGTGTGCCAAGATTTGCTTTGTTTCTTGTTTGTTTACTTGTTTTCTTTTTATTGGTGCATTACAGTCTCACATCATAAGGCAGTTCATAGTGATGGTGACATATATGCACAGAGCACTTGGCAGGATTCCCCCGCTCCCGCCCCATCCTCCTTCCCCCTTCCCCATGCAGGGTACTGAGATTGACACTGGTTTTCTCACATAAGTACTTGTCCATGGAAGCGATTCCTTCACTGATCCTCCCTCTCCTCCCCCCTTCCCGTAGACCACCTCTCTGACTCCATTGAAGTTTTTCCTCCATTTTCTGAAATTCCTCTGATATCCCAATTACTCCTTAGCTTCTGCATATGAAAGAAACCGCATGCCCCTTCGCTTTCTATGACTGGCTGATCTCACTTAACATAATGTTCTCCAAGTCAAAATGGAAGCATTTTCCTGCAGATGACATTATTTTGTTCTTCTTGATTGCTGAGTAGAATTCCATTGTATGTATTTCCCATAATTTTGTAATTCATTCATCTGTTGATGGACCCTAGGTTGGTTGCATAATTTGGCTATTGTGCTACTATAAACATAGATATACATATAGTACTATGATTTTCTAATTTAAGTCCCTGTGGAAAGATAACCAGGACTGGTACAGCTAGAAAGATTGACTTTGAAGGGCCGAAAATTGGCAATGTCTTCAGACTCATACTTAACCATCATTGTTGACAACTGCCTCTGTCCCTGAGAGGATACGAGCCAGGACGACAGAGCGGCGGTGACTGTGGCAGGTGCAGGGACAGAGGACAGCGGAAGGACTGAGGCCAGTTTGGAGAGAGGCAAAGACATCCTCTGGCTTTCCAGCCTGAGAACCCAGGAGCACTGTGGGCAACTCCCAAAACTTCACATTGCTGTATCTGGGCTTCATTTCTCCATTCCCTGCCTGGTTTTCTCTCTCCCCAGGAACCCTCCACAGTCCACTTGGCCAGGAACTCTTGAAGAAGGACCACGTTTCTTCCTGCTTTCCTACCTCCAGCGCCCAACTCCCAGAAAGGCGCACCAGAACCTGGGGAGAGCAGGTAATGAAGATGGCTGGATGGTGGCCGCACAGGAAGCAGAGAAGAGAGCAGACTGTCTGATGGTGACAACACTGTCTAACCAGAGCCAGCCATCCTAACGCCAGCCTCACTCCAGGGCCCTCCTCTACTGTGGCCCCATCAACAAGCCCAGCTCCAGCCTGCCTGAGGGGCGGCTACAACTGTGAAAAGGCTGCTGTGTTACACAAGATCCGGGGCTCAGATTTGGTTTTAAACCAAGAAATGCCACATTGGAAGGATAACAGTGCTGGGAGGTATACCCTCCAACCCCGACCTATGGCACCAATCTCCAGGGCATCACCCCATCTTACCTGGCTAAAGCTACGATACGGGTTGGCTCAGAGACCCAGGGTCTTGTGTCAAACCTAACAGGTCCCTGTACCGCTCCTGTTCTCAAAGTGAAGTGGCCTGGCTGGTCCCCTCCCCTCGCATCACTCCACACACCTGTGACAGCCTCAAAGCAACCCACATCCCCCTCAGATGACACCCAGGGAAAGATGCTCAAGGCCAGATGAGGGAGGCAAACATGGCAGCTCTGTTCTCTGCGTGCCTCACCTGCCTCCCCAGTAATAAGGACGAGGCTTTGCCACCCTCCCACCACCCCACCAGGCACCTTCCTCGAACCCCACGCTGGCAATTACTCCTAATTACACGACGTGACAGGGTGCTAGGGCTGCAGCACTTAACTCGGGCCCTGCATTATGCAATATTTTTAATCCTCTTACTTAAGGTGGAAAACCGATACGGTGCTCTGAGTTCACGTGAATGACTAGAAAAATAATTCTAAGAAATAAAAACATCACCATCAATATCACCTTACAGACTCCCTGAAAAGATTTAAAAAATGCATACCTTGAATTGTCAAATGCCCTCTGCTGAACTCTGCTTGTGCCTTGTTGATTCGAAGTCTCCTCAAAAGGAAAGGGACCCGGTGGGGATTCCCTGGAGTGGAGTAGTTCCTCTGTGGCTCCAGGGCCAGCTGCCATCTGGAGCCTTTCACAAGGCCTGTACCACAGCCAGGGATGCCTGGACCCTGTTCCCTAGGAGCACCGGGTACACAGGTTGGCACTCCCCTGTCCACCAGCACCCCAACATTCCTAAGGCAGGTCCCACCTCATGAGTCTGGGGATGAGCCTCTACCACCCTGGGCCTGGCATACTCACAGGCCCTGTTGACCACAGAGGCATCCCCATAATGACTGAGATTCTGGTGTTGCTCAGACACTAAGAAGTTGGAGAGATTCCTGGGCTCCCATCAGGAGAGCCTCAGCACCCCCATCAGGAGAGCCAGGGACCCCCATTTTCTCCACCCTGAGCCCTGCTATCATCTCTGCTAGGCTGACTGGTCACACTGAATTCACCTAAGGCTCCTGGGCATCCCAAATCACCCCAAGATGGCCAGGCAGGTGGGCAGCAAGGGGACCTGAGAGACCACACCCCAGCCTAGGGCCTGGCCCTTGGTGGGAGGGAGCAGCCTGACACCAGCGGGTACAATTACAGTGGCTGGGCCCATTAAACCTTGGGAATAAAGAGCTGGCCTGGTAATTGCCCCTAATCCTCTTCCAGCCTTTGTCTGCTAGCAGCACTGCCATAAGCCTAATGGTGTGAGAGGTACGTGGCCAGATTCGCCAGCCCTCCCCAGAGCCGCCTCAGGCGGTTGCGGGGGGCACTCAGTGAGCAAGCCCACCAGGATGCCATTCCTAAGAGGCCCCTTGGATAGGACCCTCCATGAAGAAGTGCCCCCACCACACACACTCCACAATGAGGGCCCTGGGGCTGTAAGACGGTGGCAACACTGGTGGCAGAGGAGGAGGATTCCAGCCCCAGAGAGATCAGGTGTTGGACAAGCAAGACTTATGCCACTTGGACCCAACAGCCATTCCTATCACCAAATCCTGATCACTTGCAAACATAATTCTTGCATCCCAGTTGCTGTGCACTAGATGGGCATTGTGGCATACACCCTGTGATCTCAGCTACTTGAGAGCCTGAGACAGGAGAATTGCAAGTTTTTAAAAGTCTAGGGGTATAGCTCCGTGGTAGAGTCCTTTCCTAGCATCAGTGAGGCCCCGAGTTCAATACCCAACAACACACACACACACACACACACACACACACACACACACACACACCAGTGCCCCTCGACTTCTTAGAGTTGTTATAAAGGGCAGACAAAGCCAGGCATGGTGGTGCACGACTGTAATACCAGTACTTAGAAGGCTGAAACAGGAAGATTGCAGGATCGAAGCCAGCCTCAGCAACTTAGTGAGACTTTAGTGGGCACACACACACACACACACACACACACACACACAGGAGCCAGCAGGCACTGAATGGCCTGCCTGCTGCCAGTGACCCAGAGGCTTCCACTGTGTGCCTGGCTCCTCTATTCTTTTTTTTTTTTTTTTCCTGTGGTACTGAGGATTGAACCCAGGGGCATTCTACCTCGAGCTACACCCCAGCCCTTTTTATGTTTTATGTTGAGATGGTCTCACTAAGCTGCTGAAGGTCTCACTAAGTTGCTGAGGCTGGCCTCAACCCTGCAATCTTCCTGTTTCAGCCTTCTAAGTACTGGTATTACAGTCGTGCACCACCATGCCTGGCTTTGTCTGCCCTTTATAACAACTCTAAGAAGTTAAGGGGCACTGATGACCCAACACATATGATATGGCCTTTTTTCTCTGGACCCTGTGAACACGATCCTCACATGGATCTGGAGGGGCAGGGGTCACAAACCCAGAAGCTCCCGGGACTGAGGGTCACCTACAGAGCAAAGCCTGCCCATAGTCTCTCTGTACCGAAAGAGCAACACAGAAAAAGATGGGCCTGTGTGTGCACTGGCTCACTCGCTCGTATTCCTCTTCAGCAGAAACATAGGTGCATGTTCACTTACAGAGGAAGCTCCTGGGGACTACTGGCAAGGCTCATTTCTCTGGAGAAGTGAGAAATCCAAAATTTTAGGTAAAAATCTCCCAACTTTTTAACCAGCAATTAATTCCAATAATTTAAAACATTGGATGAACTGAACAGATGTGTTCTTGGGCTTTCAGTGACAGATCTCCTCTCCCGGGTCTGTCACTGAGGTACAGATTTTTTTTAAGTACCTCTTATTTCAAACCAAACTCCTCAAGAGCAAAAACCACGTTATGTTCATCTCTACAGTCCCAGCTCTGAGTGGAGGGCCTGGACACACCAGCTGAGGGCGTGAGTGACAGTGATGACCCACTGAGGGCAGGACGGTGTGACGGCCTGCGCAGGGTGGCTCAGCCGGCAAGTGCAAAGAGAGATGAGCAGCCAAGTCCTACTCGCAGTGCTGTCACTTCACTTAGTCCTGGTCTGCAGCACTCCTGGAAACCCCTTCTTCCGTTCCATAATTATTTCCTATTTGCTTACTTGACTTTAAATTCTGATGTCTCAAGCTGAATTTTACAAAGCATCCTACAGTCCCCGAGCAGATGATGGCTGGGCTATACAGACCCCCTGCAAGCATGCTATTGGGTGCATGGTCCATAGGTGGAACACAAAGGCTTCCAGAGCTCTGCAACTTCGTGGTACAAGAAGAATAGTCCCTCATGAGGATCAGCGTTCCTCTCTGCACCTGGGAGGTCCTTCTTGTCCAGCCTTCTGGAATTCTGTGACCACCAGGAGAAAATGTTCATGGAGACTTTGGATAACAAAATCAGGACCAGAGTTCCTGCTGAATATTCCACTGGGGCTGGCTACCCCGCTGCACAGGTTGCCAGGCCAAGAGGCCAAAGCCCAAGGGCTCAACCTCTAGTTCAATACAGCAGCCTGAATACTGCCCATATTACTTATCCGTGGGTGAGTAACAATATTACCACAATCTTAGCAGCTTTAAATAATACACATTTATTATCTCACAGTTTCTAAGGATGGGAGTCTGGGCTTTACTAGGTCCTTTGCTCCAGGGTCTCATCTGAAGCTATAAAAAAGATGGCTATTAGGCTGTGATCTCATTTAAAGGTTCAAAGTGGAGAAGGCTGAGCTCTTCCTATCTCACAAGGTTGTTAGCATAATTCAGTGCTCCACAGCCCTCCATACTGGGGGGCTTCTTACTGGCTTCCAGCAAAAGGGACCCTCAGGTCCCAGTAACTGGTTGCTGGATGGAGATTGCCCTTGGCTCTTCCCTATGTGGCCTCTCACACAGGCACCTGCTTCATCAATGCCAGCAAGGAAGGATCTCCTAGCATTGCTTGGAGATGTTACAGTCTTATGTGCCATGGGGATGACATTCTGTCCCCTGCGCCATATTTTATTGCTTAGAAAGAAGTCATGGGTCCGGACCATATACAAGGCCATGAGCACACAGAGAGGGATCAGTGGGAACCATCTTAGAGAATCCACCACATTGCCTAGCAAAAAGATGTTGATTGCATCAGTCAAAAAGGTCCAAGAGAAAAGAAAACAACAGTGGGTAAGAGGGCTCAACACTATTTTGGAAGCAGGGATAAATAGATGAGAGATACTGACTTTAGTCCTTGCATTCCACAGCCTGCTAAGCCTGCACTGGGCCAGCCTTCAAGAAGCAAGCTGCTGGGTGGAGAATCTCAGAAAAGCAACAGAACGAGAGGTAACAATCCCTCTGCAGGCAGAAGTGTTGTTGAAGCAGAAACCAGGCTAGTTTAACGCATCTTTAAGAGAAGTAACTATATTGATCCCAGATTCCTACAGACCAAGTAACTCTTTCTCTCCCAAACTCGCAGGAAATAGCAGGTTTCTTCTCTGGACTCAGGAACACAAAGCTAAACTGAGGAATGTGGTGAGATGCCATCCTGAAAATGGAAGATTCTGTGAAAATTAACATACTGAACAACAAAAATCCTCCAAAATCTCTACCCTTTTTAGAGTCAGGCAGAAGATTAGATTATTTCTCTTTGAAATTAACAAGTCCATGAAAAAAAAACCTCCTTAAGGTACATGTGTGTACCTCAGCTAGTAACTTAGCTAGACCATGTTTCAATTTTTTTAAAAGGGCTGGGGGTGTGGCTCAGAGGCAGAATGCTTCTGGATTCAATCTTTAGTACCAAAAAATTAAAAATTAAAAATATGAGAGCAGGAGTGCAAGGAATGTAGTCAAAGTTTGTAACTATGGAAAACAGAGCCTAGAACGGCAATTCAAATGTGGTCTCCTCAGACACTTAGGGGCCCAGAAGCCTCTTCAGAAGGTCTGTGCCGTCAAAATTATATTCATACAGCACTAAGCGATTAGTTCCTTCTTACTGCATTGACATTTGCGCCAATGGTGTATAGAGTAACTGTGGGTAAAACTGCTGCAGCCTGAACAGAAATCAAGGCAGCAGAAGCTAACCTACTAACAGCCACATATCCCTCATCACACACAGTAAAGTGTCAGTCTCAATGATAATGATGTACTTCATAGTAGTCAAAGTTATTGATTCTATTTGTTTTAGTCAGATTTCCCATCATTCTGTTCTAAATTCTTAACAAAAACAACTTGGAGGATCAAAGTTTATTTCAGCTCATGGTTTCAGAGGTTCAGTCCAGATTCAGCCGGCTCCAAGGCAGAAACAACATCGCATGAGATTGTGGTGGGGAAAGCTGCTCAACTCGTGACAGCAGGAGGGACAGAGAGAGACCTCAAGGCCTCACTGACCCACCTCCTCCAGTCATGTCCCACCTCTGAATCTTGCTGCATTGGGGGCCACACTTTCAACACAGATTTTGGGGTACATTCCATATTCAATCTATAACACTATCAGTCTCAAACTTTGAAGCACATTTTCTGTTTTTGTTTTGTTTTGTTTCTTTACTATTTTACGTGACAAAATAGGAAATACATGTAAATCTCTTTTGCCATAATTTGAAAATCCAATCACTGTCTGCATCAAAGAAAAGCTTTTGTGTGATTCACTGAGTTGCAAGATTAACCAGTCACTTTCATCATGGAGTGTATCTTTAGCAGAGAAAACAACTGACAGTCAAATGATGGTGATCTGGACTTGGATACTGGCAGTTATTTCCTCAAAAATGAACATCAGAAGCCTGTCAACTCAAAAAATATAGCTGGTAGTATTTGTTACTAATGATAAAGTTTAAGCCACCAAACAAAATCAGAGTTTTGGAAAATTTATCTACCACTATGAGCTTGAAAGCTTTCTATTGTGTACTTTGCTATTGAGTTCAGTGGCAATATTTACAAATCTGATTGTTTGATATTATAGAGAGCACTGTGTCAACATATGAAAGATGTGTATATGTTAATGAACCAATATTTTCCAAATGGCCAGTGAATGGTACCAAAACAGTCATGGCAAAATTCAACACTATGCCTAACCTTTAAGAATATGCCATTGTCAATACTGGTGTGAAACTGAAGAATAGCCACAATTATCCAAAAGGGCTACTCTTTCCTTTTTCTAACTATACATAAAACCAAATTTCTTTCATATACTTCAAGTCAAAATGGCATAACAAAACAGAATGTAGAAAGAGCTGAGAATAAAGTTGTCTTCTACTAAAACACACATTAGAAAGAACTACCAAAAAACATAAAATTACTTTTCACTAAATTTTTTATTTGGGAAAGAAGGTTTATGTTTTCATAAAATAACATGTATTTAACATGCAATGTGTTTCCTTTAAATTAATATTCTTTAAATTTCTCATTATTAATTTCTAACATGGTAAATTTCAGTAGACAGTTTATGAGTAAATCTCAGTTTACTCATAAAATTTTTTTGGTAAATCCATATAAACATAGCTCTTTGGGATTATCAGTGCTTTGTAAGAGCAAAGAAATCCTAGACAAGGGGAACCTGAAACCAAAAGATTTGAGGACTTCTGGTAAAGAAAGCCAACTGACAAAACGATGAAAATTAAGAGAAAAAGCTAATTGTCCCCCATGTATCCTTTCTTTGGAAGACACTGAGGATGTGTTCCCTAAAGTGAGGGAGTGTGTGCAGAAAGAGGAAGACATGGAACTCAGGTGGAGGTAACCAGCAGGCCTCCCAAGGGAGGACTCCCAAAGGAAAGCTCTGGCGAGCAGCTGCTTCCTGGAGAGGCCTCCCAATGGAAGGGAAGTGGGGACAATTATCTGATGCTATGGAACATGTTCATAAAATACTTCCAGTGTAGTCAGAATCGGAAGATCAATAACTGAAGAAAACTAAGCAAATGAGATGCCAAAGCATGTACTGGAGGAAGGGCAGTCTCTTCAATAGACAATAGACGGTGCTAGGAAAACTGGGTATTCACCTGCAGGCAAATGAAACTAGACCCTACCTCTTACCTTAGACTAAAATAAATCAAAACCAATAAAAAACCAAAATCTAATAAATTATGAAACTGCTAGAAGAAAACATAAGGGAAACGTCACTTCAAAACCATGGGATAGCCGGGCATGGTGGCGCACGCTCGTTATCCCAGCATTTGGGAGGCTGAGACAGGAGGATCGCGGTTTTCAGACAGCCTCAGATACTACTTCGTGAGGCCCTTTGCAGCTCAGTGAGACCCTGTTTCAAATTAAAGAATAAAAAATAGGGCTGGGGTTGTTCAGAGGTAGAATACCTCAGGGTTCCACCCCCGGTACCACAAAAGAAAAAAGAAAACAATGGGATAGGCCAATTTTTTTCAGATAGGACTCTAAAAGCACAGGCAACAAAAGCAAAACCAGATAAATGATACTACATCAAACTAAAAAGCATCTGCACAGAGGAGAGTCAAACTACAGAAAGGGAGAAAAATTTTGCAAACTATTCAATGGACACAGAGTTACTATCCAGAATGTATAAAGAACTAAAGCAATCCAATAAAAGAAAAAACAATTGAAATATGGGCAAATGGTATCAACAGACATTTCTCAAAAGAAAATATGCAAATGGCAAGCAAGTATGTGAAAAAAAATGCTCAACATCACTGATCATTGGGGAAATGTCAATCAAAACCACAATTCAGTATCATCTCTCCCCAGTTATATGAGCTATGATCAAAAGGATAAGAATAAAGACTGACGACAATATGGAGAGACAGGCACTCTTGCACACTGTTGGTGGAAAGTAAACTACTACATCCACTGTGGAAACCAGTAGAGATTCTCCAAAAAACTGGAAGCAGACCACCATATGATCCAGTGATGCCACTATGGGGTATATATGCAAAGGAAATTAGATCATTATAGCAAAGATACACCTGCAAATCCATGTTTATTGCAGATATTCATGATATCTAAAATATGAAATCAAGCAGGATGGTCATCAGTGGATGAGCGGGTTTTTTAAATGTAGTGTATACACATACATACACATGTGCACACGCGCACCCCACGGGAAATTATTCACCCATAAACAGGACAGGATCTTGTCATCTGTGGGAATATAATATAGATAAAGCTGAAGGACATTATATTAAGTGAAATAGCCAGGCACAGAAAGACAAATATTGCATGTTCTCACTCATCTGTGGAAGCGGAAGAAGTAGTAGGTCATTTAGAAATAGAAAGTAGAATAGAGGCCACTAGAGGTTAGGAAGAGAAAAAGAAAGAGTGAGAGTGTGGGGAATGGGTACCAAAACACAGAGATATAGCTCTAGTGATATATGGCACAGTGGGGCAGTTATTATTCTATAATAATTAATTATAAAGGAGGAAAGTTTGAGAGTTCCTAATACATAGAAATGATAATATTTGAAACGATAGAAATGTTAATTACCTATTTTGATCTTGTACTTTGTATACATGTATCAAATTATAATATTGTGCTCCATACATACTTACCAATATTATATGTCAATTAAAATATTAATGTGATTTATTGGTACATGATAATCTTGCATCATAATGTAAATCATGTTGACAGTGACATACATGCACACATCACTTGGTGGCCCCCGCTAAAATATTTTTAATTCAAAATACACACATAAAAAAAGAGAAAAAGAAAAAGAAAGTCAAGTACAATGTTTATAATTTTCAGAAAAATAAAATAGGACTGGGGGTGTAGTCCAGAGGTAGAATGCCTCTGGGTACAATCCCAGCATGCGCGCACACACACACACACACACACACACACACACACACACACTCACACACACAGAAAGTCAATAGGTAATACCTGAGATTGAAAAAAAATTTTTTTTAAGATATCTGCCTATTACAAATAAGACGAATACCAGAAGAAACAATTGAAAGAAATAAAAATTTATCGCTAAAGAGCGAAAACTGGGGAGAGACCTTGGGCAGTAGATACCGCTAGTCATTGTAAGCTGATTGCTGCTTGGCTCTGAACATGCATCCTTTTGGTAAAAATAAAAACTAAATTAAAAACCACCCAGGCACCAGCAGAGCCAGGCCCCCTCACAGTCGGCCTGGTAAGCACTCCTTGGACTCTCACCTGCTCTACCCCTAACCACAGGCAGCCACTGCTGAGTAGGAAGCATGGTGTGCTGGGGTGTGCAGGACGGTCAGGTCTCCATCCATCTAAATGTCCTGCCTCCTGGACTGACACTTGAAGCTACCTCAGTAAGCCTGGCATCGTCAGCACCATTACCAACTTTTGTTTTTGTTTTTATTTATACTGGGGATTGAACCTAGGGACAGTCTACCCCTAAACTACACCCTCAACCCTTCTTTTTTTAAATTTTGAAACAGGGTCTTCTCTAAGTTGCTAAGGCTGGCCCCAAACCTGTGGTCCTCTTATCTCAGCCTCCCAAGTCCTGGGAATCATTTACTAACTCTTAAATCCCTGTGAGCCTTCTGTCACCCAGTGACCTAGGCTATTGCTTGTCTTCTCTTTCCAGGTGAGGCTGATGTCTTAGGGGAGTTAGGAAGTGCAGACTGCTCCCTTAGGTGGGCGAGTTTGCAGAGCGGGGACTTAGAGTCTAAGTGCCCAGTCTCTTAAATCTCTCAAATCCGTGCTGTAGTTCGAGCCAGCCTTGCTCAGAAGGAGGCTCCCACCTCCTTCCCTACCTGCTCTCCTCCGTCCAGTTTTATAGGTACTGACTTTCATTCCAAATACCCTCAACAATGTATCTACGTGGAGGGGCAATTGAGGACAGTGTCCCACTGGAGCCTCTGCCATGTCAGAGGAGAGGGGTGTGATAGGCCTTGTACATTATTTGACAGAGGATGAAGCCGAGATCAGAGAGAAGGAACTTGCCTGAAACCGCACAGCAGGACCCAGGCGGCCTGACTCACCTGCTGGTATCTCTTCAGCTACACTCCAGGTAGGACCCTCCCAGGCCCCATCCAAGCCTTGGGGTGTCCTTTTTGCAAAGAGGAGGGACTACCTGCAGGTTCCCAAAGTCCAGATTTGAGTTTACTCTTCAGTATAAATGGCAGCAGGTAGCTGCTACCCAGAGCCCTAGAACATATTGCACTGGTCACGCTCAGCAGTCAGGATGTAAGGGGACTCGTCCTCAGAAGGCAGGGCTAAGGTCCACGTGCCAAGACATCCAGCCCGGGGAATAGGCTGTTACTCACAGCCTTTAAGAGAAGCACCTGGCTTTCTAGAGGTGTTCAGAGCTGTTCCTGGAAAATGGAGTGGGACCAGGGGCCTCAGACAGGCAAAGATGACCAGTACCCCACGGCAAATACTACATCGTTTCTCCTTCCCCAAGCCTCCACAATGGGCAGCCCAGCTGGCACCAGGAAGTGTCCCCTCGATTTCTTAGATGAAGTGGTGCTGGAACCATTGTACCCAATAGTCCTTCCTGATTCTGGAGACATGTCATGCCCAGGGCGGGGCACAGAGTGGACGCCCCTGGATGCCTGGTAAATGAATCTGCAAACCCACAAAGCCAATCATCACTCTGCGGCAGAAAGCCAGCTCTGCCCATATTATAGGAAGCTCTGGCTTCTTTCTGAAAACAAGGAAGTGGCTCCATGGACACCTGGGAATCTTCTTTCATTCTATCAAAGGCATAAAAAAATTTCCAGACCTAAGAAAGCTCTGGGTTCCTTAACAAAGCTCTCACCCTTATCTCTCTAGATCAGTGGTCTTCAAAGTGTGGTCCCTGGACCAAGAGCAGCAGCAACACCTGGGAATTTGTGAGAAATGCAAATTTTCATGACCCACCCAGACCTCATAAATCAGACTCCCAAAGTGGGTGGGGATCGGCAATCTGTTTTAACATGTCCTGCAGGCGATTCTAATGCAAATGCTAGCTTAAAACCCTCTGCTCTGAATAAAATTCCCCAAAATCACACCCCTAGAACAAAGCAGGTTTCTTCCTCCAAACCAGAAAAATATAGCCAATATCTCAGGTCACTCATTAGCATCAAATCAACCCCTCCAAGTCATTTGCTTGGCATCCGTTCCACATATATCTACGTTTGCCTACTTCGATGGATGTACACAACATACAATAAAAGGAGGGAAAATAAGTTAGTCCATAACTTATTATAATTCCAGGTATATGTTTATGTTTCTGTGTTTGGTCACCTACCTCAGAAGTTCCCTGGACAGTCAGACTGCCCCTAGGGCCCACCCTCTGTCCTGGGGTTACACTCCAAGCCTTGTCCAAAAATGGCCCCTCTTGCCACACACACTCCTTTGCCCTCTTCCTGCTCAAGACAAACATACCCCATATTTGTGGAATCCCAGAGCATCTTCCTCCGGTTCCGCCTTTCATCCATCCGCGCCCTCTGATTGGGCCTCTGCACCTGGCTCCTCCCACTTCCTTCCTAAGGACCTCTCCGGCAAGCAGCACTGAGATGCCAGTGGTCTCCTGTGCCTTGCTGCACAAGGGTGCGCGTTGGTTTTGTTTGTTCCCCATGTCATACACCAATCCCGAAGGGGCGCACGAGGAAGTCAGGCGTGCCTGTGTCTTCCAGACCCTCCCACCCCTCGGAGCACGCAGTGGGCCACCCCAGCTGGAGACCTGGGCTGCACCACGGACCCTCTGAAAGCCTCATGAAAGCATTCCAGGATGTAATAAACCCGTCAGGCCCTGGCTAATTTATATCTAAGTGGATGATTTCCCATTTTTTAGAATGTAAATGTTTAGATTGCAACATTCCCCTGCCCCGGCATCCGGGGTCCTGGCACGTTAGTGATGGAACTGGCCGCTTTTTCCTCAAGGGTCCTTAGATGGAAGATCCACAGTGCCAGCGCCCACTGGGGAGGGTCCCACTCTTGCCACCGTGTGCAGACCCGCACCAAGGCGCTGTTCCAGCATGTGCTTCATGTCAAGAGGGCTCATCTGGCTTTACAGAGAATAGAGAAGTGGCCACAAAGGCAGGGCCTCAGAGCGAGTGAGCAGCTCACACTAGCTGGGTATTCTGAGATCGCGTCCCCTTTATACTTCTTTCCGAACACATTTTTTATTTGCTCTGGCCTCAAATGCATTTTATTAGATCTTTGTATTGTATAAACAGGCAAAGGGAATAGATTAGTGGGAATAAATATAACACAACAATCCAAGAAAACAGTTCAGTTTGGCCAATGGGGCCCTAAGCATCTCCCTACCCACTATGTCCGGGGCTGCGTGAGGCTGGAGACCCTGCCATTCAACACCCTGGGTGGCCCATCAAAAGGGGACATTCCCCTGGAAAGAGAGTCTCCCCCACAGAGAGCCATGAACCAGGGAACCACTGAGGTCCTCTAGGGTTCCAGGCACCAGGCAAGCAGCTCCTTCAGAGCAAGACAGGAGCCATAAGATAAATCATTGGCAACCAGAACGTGCCTGCCAGCCTGGCGCCATTCCCCATAGACCAGTGCCCACTGGTGCGCAGTGTGAACCCTGCCAGCCACTCAGCCCTTCTGTTTACTCAGTGGCCAACTGAGCCTAAGACTGATCCTCCCTGCCTCCAAAAAACAGTGGCCAAAGGTCAGAAATGCTGTGGCAGGAGGCTTGAGGGTCCTAGAAGGAAGGCTGTTTCACCCATCCAAAATAACAACAGCACACAGGGCCTCAGAACTCTGGCTGTGAAATGAGTCACTGACCAGGGTCCAGTTCACCACCTCCTGGCTGTGTGTCCTTGGGCAAGTCACCTCACCTCTCTCAGCCTCCATTTCCTTATCAATAAGATGGAGATGATATAGTACCAGTCTTCTAGGTTGTTACTAATAACTACCATGGACTGAGTACTTATTATTCTGATCTGAGGAGTAACCAGGTGAGATCACAAGAGAATGGACTGCCTGCCCAGCCAAATGATCTCCACCAGCACACACCAGCTGGTTGCTGGCAACCAGTGCTCGGGTGGCATTGGGGCAGCTGAGATCCAATGTGACAGGCCTGCTGTGCACAGCTGAGCTGGGAGAAAGGTGAACTTGGGTCAGAGCCAGGCTTGTGTTAAAGCAGGGCCTCTGAGCTACCAGAGGGCCCGGCCTCCACCAGCCCCGCTCTCCAGAGTATTAGCAGTGGACACTTGGACTACTCCTCACTGTGATCTGCCTGGCCCAGACACCCACCTCTGTCATCAGGACCCACAGCTAATTACAGGAGGCAGGCCCCTCACCGTCATGGCTCCTGAGCAGCACCAAGTCACCCGAGGACATGGTTTCCAGGCAAATGCTCAGCCCTTCAAGTTCCAGCTCAGCTTGCCCCATGGCTGAAGCTCACAGGCAGCCCAAGGCTCCAGATTCACCTGCACAGAGGCTACATCCATGTCTCACTCAGCCTGTCTCTCCTGCTGTCTCGTCTCTGCAAACCAAGCCTTGTAGCTTCTGGCTCCACACCATTCCCCCCCCTCTTCTGGACCAAGGGAAAGAGCAAGGCAGGGGGGCCCCTCCATTCCCCCGCCTCTTCCCTTCCTTGCAGTCTGGCTACCCCCCCCCCCAGTCCTGACCATACAGAAAAAGCCCCTCTCTGCACCAATGGGCAGCCTGGCTAGAGATTTTATTCTATTAATTTTCATCCTGGTAATTGGAAGCAGCTCTCCTCCTGGCTTCTGTGGGCTTTAATAAGCTATACAACATCACATTTCCCACCAAGGCCACTAAAATCTGCATCTCACACCAGGAATGCCACTGCCCGACCTGGCCCTATCCCACCTGCCTGCAGCCAGCACGTCCTCCTCCCCGGGGCCCAGCCTCCTCAGAGCAGGGCCAGGAGCTCTGGCCTCCACAGGGGCCTCCAGCAAACCTCTTGGTAGAAAGCAAAATCAAATTCTCTTTGGACTCACGTCCACATTATGGGTAATAAAGACCTTTATGTGCCTATAAAGCAAAATTCCTGCAAAGCCTTTCCATCTCAACGTGCCATGTGCAATAAAGCAACTATAGCTCACACACAGCTCTAACACGTGCCAGGGTCTCCCCACACGCACTGCAGCCAGGTGAAGCCGGTACCCACCTATCCCATGTGTTCCAGGGCTCTGGTTTCAGCCCTGGCACCTGGCAGGTAATCTGGGCCTGTCACCTCATCTCATTGACTCCTCTGGGTCAAGAGATAACACCACCACCTGATTCACCAGACTGATGTAAAAGTTCAATTTGCATTTTATTCATTCACTCAATTACTTGACAAAAATACCTGTTAAGTTCCTACCCCGAATCCACCCTGGGCACAGGAGATGCAACACTGATTGAGAAGACCCAGACCCTCTCTGTGCTTCCATCCTCGAGGGAGAAAGCAGCCATGAAACATGTAACATGTGAGCGAATCACATTTCAGATAACAAAGAGCACAAGGGAAATGATGCATCAGGGGCCACAGTGGCCCCAAGGGCACAGGTTCACTGAGGTTCCAGGTCAGAGTTCACGTGAGACAGTACAGCACAGGTAGAAACGACTGTAAGCCAGGCGTGGTGGTGCACGCTTGTAATCCCCGTGCTTGGGAGGCTGAGACAGGAGGATGGCACAGGTTCAAAGCCAGCCTCAGCAACTTAGTGAGACCCTGTTTCCAAATAAAATATTTTTTAAAAAGGTCTGGGAGTATAGCCCGGAGGTAGAAACCCTCTTAGTTCCACCCCCAGTACCAACCCAAAAAAATAAAAAGTAATAAAAAAAAAAAGAAAAGAGAACGACTGTAAAAGTGCACTTGTATGGGGTGTGAGGAGGGGTTCACCTGCATCCTAGCACAGCTGGTTTCACTGAATTATGAGGCCCTGGACCCCAAAGCCTGGGCAGCCTGATGGGAGCTGCTGGAATCTGTAGGGCTTTGCTGCTGCCTCTTCATAATCTGGGATGCTTTCTGGGGCCTCAGCCTACATAGATGCTACCCCTCCTGCTCCTTCCACCTCCACCCAAGTCCTCCTGTCCCTCCTCAGGGTGAGTCTGCATGACCCTCCCACCCCATCCCCTTCCTCACCTGGGCAGTCCAGGGGGGCCAGGGCCCTGTCTGCTCTGCACAGCAACCAGCACACAGTAGGTTCTCTGAATGAATGAATGAATGAATGAATGAGCCAGCAGGACACAGATGCTACAAGTGTAACCCAGCTCAGCCCCCATAATGAAGCCCCACATAGAGGGTGGAAGGAAAGAAGTCCCATTTTGTCCAGATTAATGATAAGGCCAAGATTGCTGATTGGACAAGAGACTCATGACTTGTCCCTTCAGCTTCTACTTTCAATAAACTGGGTTGATTCTGACCCTACCATGGCCCATCTTCCTCCTTGAGACAGGGCCGCCTCTTCTCACCTCACTCACCATAAAGCCTCTCTTTTTCCCCTCTCTGCTAGAACTGCTGTGACACCCACCTCAATACAGCTCACCACACACCACCCCTCAGGGCCTGGGCCTGTCCCACCAACCCCATCCAGCAGCTGACGCAACAGAAGCAGAGCCAGGTCACTGAGAGGTCACACCTGATAGGACACATCCCTACACATCACATCTCCCCTGCTGCGGGGCACGTGGCCCTCCAGACTGAGACCCTGGGCGCATGAGCACTGACAAGGACCGAGCCGGGAACAGAGGGTAGGGATGGAGCATTCCACAACTAACCAGCCAAGAATCATGGCCCATGCCCATAACCCCAGTACTTGGGAGCTAAAACAGGAGGATTGCAGAATTGAAGCCAGTGTCAGCAACTTAACAAAGCCCTCAGCAACTTAGCAAGACCCTGTTTCAAAATAAAAATAAAATATAGCTGGGGCATAGCTCCGAGGTAGAATACCCCTGGGTTCAATCCCCAAAAAGATGCACATGCACATGTGTGCACCAGCTAACCAAGGTGAGCCAGTGGGGGGAGCAGTGAGAGGGCGAGGCTTTCCTGGAGCCATAGACAGTGGAACTGCATCCCAAGGGTGGAAATGGCAGCTACCTGTGGACCCTGAGACATGTGGCTCGTGGAGGCACCAAGCCAAAATTATGCACCAACAACCTGCCATCTTGGAATGCCTCTTCTTCCTCCCATCCTAGGGACCACTCAGAAACCCCGAGTCAGGTGTAAGACAAAAGGCAAGTTACCCACTCACCAGGGGAAACGCAAGCTCTACGGTGATGATGGGGTGCTGCTTTCCACCAAAAACCCCATCAGGGAACAGGAGCGTGGAGATTCCCAAGGGTGCGGGGCTTGGGCAAAGCACGACCTTGCCCGTCTTGCCTGACCTGCTGCCCAGGACATGGAACAAGTCTTCTCACACCTGGCATGGGCTGGGCACCCTTCTTCTCCAGTCTCCAGGGCTCTGGGCAGTTTGACAAAATCACTCTGCTCCAACTTTCAATGAGGCAGGGCCTGCTGGGTCAGGGCAGGGGCACCTGCCAGGGGCAGGACCCTTGGGCCACACCCTTGCCATATGGCAAACATCTAAGGCCCAACCACTTCAAGTCCTGGCAGCTACCTCTTGCCACAGCTTCTCCAAACCCAAGCGTGCAGGGCCCAGAAAAGTGCCCGCTCATGGCAAGGGGAAGGGTACACTGCAGAGCCAGGGACAGTGGTCTCCAAGAAAGACCAAGACCAGGGTCAGACAAGGATGCATCTAAGAGACTCTCCCTCTCCTACCACCGCCTCCACACCCGAGTCACCTGCTTTGGTCCACTCAGCTTTATCCAGGGCTCCTGCCTTCCCCTGCTTTCCTGGCCAGAATGACCCTCGTGGACTGGCGAGCTTACAAGAGTGGCCCTGGCACTGCCTCATTCACTCCCTCCCTCCCTGGCCTGCTCACTCACAGACACCCCCACACGCTCAGTCTCTCACCTGTTGGAGCTTTCACAGGGCTCTGCTTGGCAGCCTTACCCCACCTGACATGCCTCCTCGGGAGGCTCTCTGCGCCCTGGTGCTAGGAGAATTGAGAAGAGGTGGCAGGGCGCCTCATCTTGGGTGACCCAAGTCACCCTCCTGGTACTTCTCTTCCTTCCTAGAGAAACCAGGGCACCTTTCCTGCTCCTTGTGCATACAGAGGCAGATGGAGGCAGAGAGAAGACAGTGCCACCACAGGGGAGCTCCTGGTCTTCTCCCAGATGCCAAAATGGTACCACGACTCCTCCCTGCCAGGCTCGTTCCCTCAAATATTCATTAAGCTCCTACTCCACTGTCAGCACTGAACAAGCATATTTAAGTTTCTACCCTTAGGTTGTTGCCATAAACTCTCCCTGGCCCCTCACACCTTCCGGTCCATGTCCTCATTGAATATTAAAGGGTCTTCCCTCAGCGGCCAGCACTGTCATTCCCACTGGCTGTGTAAATTGGCCTGGCAGCTAGGTCCTGGGCATCACTGAACTAACATCCTAAAGGAGAGAGGGACAATAAAGGTCATGAACATGTAATAGAGGGAGAGTGAGGGTAGGACACTTTAGATTGGATCCAGTCAGGATCAGTCTGAGAGGTGACATTTGACAAGGAGTTTGCTATGCAAGTATCGGAGGAAGATGCTGCAGTCAGAAGAAGCAGGAAGTGCAAAGGCTCTGGGACAGGAATGAGCATAATTTGTTAAGCAGCAGAACGCCCAGCACAGTCGGTGCTCCATGAGTGAGAAACCCCTCAGAAAGGGACCAAATGCCTCTGTAAGTTTTTAGGCTTTGACTCTAGACCAGGCGTGGGATTATGTTCTTCTAGAACCATCAGGATGGGCTAGGTTTTGCTGCAATAACAACCAATCCCCAAATATCTCACTGGGATGTCAGCCCTGCCTTGTCTTCACTCTCGACCTGGGCAGACAGATCAGCCATGATCCAGAACACTGTCAAAGAAAAAGAAAAACTAAGACTAATCACAGGCTGGGCTTTTAAACTTGCACCTAGAAGCAACACCTATTGTGTCTCCTCACACATTGTTGGGCCAAACTTAGAAGGATTGCAGGTTATGCCAGCCTTGAAAACATAGCAAGACTCTGTTTCAAAATAAAAACTAAAGCCGGGCGTGGTGGCGCACACTTGTAATCCCCGCTCTTGGGAGGCTGAGACAGGAGGATCGCAGGGATTCGAAGCCAGCCTCAGCTACTTAGTGAGGCTCTCAGCAACTTAGTGAGACCCTGTTTCTAAATAAAGTATAAATAGGTCTGGGAGTATAGCCCGGAGGTAGAAAGCCTCTGGGTTCCACCTCCAGTACCACCAAAAAAAAAAAAAAAAAAAAAAAAAACCTAAATAAAAACTAAAAAGGGCTGGGGGTGTAGCTTGAAGGTAGAATGACCCTGGGTTCCATCCCCAAGGCAAAAAAAAAATATATATATATATATATATATATATATATATATATATATATATACCACTTAAGATCAAGAGGGCAAGAAAGTGCATAGCCAGGTGGAAACCAGGAAAGTGGGTGGGCAGGACTTACAAGTCCCTCAGCAAATGCCTGTTTACGGGATGGCTTCCCCGGTGAGGACTGGCAAGTGGCGAGGCAGGCTGCATTCTGCAAAAGCATCCTCATCTACTGTCAAGCGCTGAGCCTCTGATGAAAGCAAAGACTTGGCTTGGTAATGACTGTGTACGTGGAGTCCTAAACGGCTCGGTAAATACAGTCTTTACTAGGTCTTTTCCTATGATGTGCATCCAGTCACAAACACCCACCAAGGGGGCCCCACACACATCAGACCCAGGTTCTCCAGCCTCGCGCGCCTGGACTGACCTGCAAAGCGTTATCTGTGCCCTGCCCAGCATAGGTGGGCAGAGCAGGAGCCAGGGATCAGAACAGCATCTCGCTTCTTCATCTGTCCTCAAAGACTGGATTTGCTCTCTCTGTTCATCACTCCCTCCACAAAGGCCACCGAGGAGAGGACCTCAAACTCTGATGCAACCATGGCTCCTCTGGGTGAGGCCACAAGACTTCCCAAACCATAAAGATGTCCAAACATTGGCCCAGTTTCTTCCAAACAGATATAAACGGCTTCACTCACATCCGGGCGCCCGCTCCCCCCCACCCAGCCCTCGAGCTTCAAGCACCATCTGGCACCTCAGCCATAGTTTCTTGGTGGCTAAGGCGGGATGGGAGAGAGGGCCACCACACCCAGCCCCCCTTGGCTGGGGGCAGTGCCTTTGATGGTGCCTACCCTTGGGCAGAGCAGTGGCAGCCTGTTCATGAGACTCAGTGCCAAGCCGCCTGAGTCCAGTTATTTTTAGTCTGTTTGTGTATCCCATCTCAAGCTCATCTGTGTCGCCACTTGCTATGATAACAGAAAGCACCTGAACGCGTCTCGGCACAGCAACAGATGAGCTCTGGAGGGTGCCAGGGATCGCCAGGAGCACTGACTGTGTTTCCAGCCTAGCACCCAGTTGCAACAAAGCAGATTCCTTTCTTCCCTTCACGCGAAAAGCCTAATCCAGATAAGCCAGCCAACAGCAGCCGCCTGGCCTCCCAAGACTTTTCTTTTCCTAGTGCTGGGACTCACACCCCATGACATCAGCCTGGCATGGCCTGAGTGCAGGGCCTGGCCAAGCACCCACTCTCAAGGCTGCCTTCACCGAGAGCAACTCCTCCCTCCACACTCCAGCCTTGTGCTAGCCCGTCCTCCAACAGCCAGGGGAGCTGACCACTGAAAGGCTGGAGGGGCAAGTACGTCAGCGGCATGGTCGAGAACTTGGACAGGCTGGGAAGGCACAGAATACTCCTCCTGTCCACATCCTGTTGACCCCAGCCACTCAGAAGCTAATGATGGTGCAGCGGATGGCCTGCCCATGTGGTGCGTGTCCCCAGGGACTGGGAGGGGGAGGGGCTCCGGCAACTGAGCTGGACCACCAACCAGCCCTCTGATCTGACTCTGGCTAGGTCTGAGGCCTAAGTCTCTCAGCATGGCTCCTGCTTCCGCCATCAGGAGGGCCAAGCTCTGTGAAAACAGAACATTAGGCGACCTTTATCTTCATCATATGAATGGACACCCCCTGGGGAGCAGCAGCGAGGCTGGTCTACCTCCAGAGTTCCTGTCTTGCTCTTTCTGGCTCTTGTCTGTGATTGGAAAGGGGGAAAGGGGATAGAGATCCCATTGGGAAGGCCCAGGTCCCATTCTGAGCCTGCCCCTCTCCCAGAGCACCTGCCTGGTGCAGGCCCCTCTGAGTGAAGTGCTGCATAGGAGATGTGCCCGCAGGAAGCAGCAGTCTCTGCCTGGAGGGTCTCGCCCATCAGGCAAACCTGTGCCTGGCACGTGAAGAGCCCCAGAAGCACCGGGGGGAGCTTTCCTCTCCCCTCCCATCCTTGCTGACCAGGCCCTCATCCCTTGGATTCTCTACTGACCTATGACAAGTGACTCTTTTGTGTGTGAGGAGGGGGTACTGGGGATGGAACCCAAGGGCATTCTACCTCTGAGCTACACCCCAGCCCTATTTATTTTGAAGAAGAGTCCCACTGAGTTGCAGAGGGCCTCACTAAATTGCTGAGGCTGGGCTCGAAACTGTGATCCCCCTGTCTCAGCCTCCCAAGTACTAGCATCACAAGTGTGCACCGCCATGCTGAGCACTGACAAGTGGTTCCTTGAGAGTGTGACTCTCTGGTCAAAAGCCTTCAGTGTCTCTCACCACCTCCTCGCCCATTCGCCCAGCAGCCACTGAGTGCCCACCACGGGCTAGGCACTCTGCTGGGAGCTGTGGCCAGATAGCAGGCCGCACAAAGCTCTTGATCCGAGTGCAGAAGCAACCTTGTTCTCCAGAGCGAGGTTGATCTCCCACTACTGGTCACTTGGACCTGGACACTGGCCCCTAGTCAGAGAGTGACCCCTAGGCAGAGAGCAAAGCAAAGTGATACGCCAGCTCCTTGGAATGCCCTTGACCTCAGTCTCAAGTGCTGTGATGACAGAATCCATCAAATTTAACAACACATATATACTTTGATCAGTACTTCTAGGAATTTCTGCTAGGTACATATGTTCACTAGGACATATCCTACAGCAGCTTTGCTATTTCAACAAAAGACAGAAAGCAACCACAAAGCCCATCAGAAGGGCACTGGTCAAAAAAATTTGTTAGCCTGGCTATAATTCCCGAGTGTAATGCCATACTTGGGAAGCAAGACAGTAGGGTCACAGGTTCCAGGCCAGCCTCAGCAATTTACCCAGAGCCTCAGCAACTTACTGAGATTCTTAGCGATAGCAAGACCCTGTTTCAAATAAAATAAAAAGGGAACTGGGGTGTGTATGGGAGTGTAGCTTGAAGGTAGAATGCCTCTGGATTCAGTCCCTGTAACACACACACACACACACACACACACACACACACACACACACACAAATGTATATGTAGAAAGAAAGAAGCCACAGCTGCTAAAAAGAATGAGGAAAGTCTGTATTGGCTGATGTGGAATGAGTGCCATGATATGCCAAGTGTGATGAAGGAAATGAGGCCGCCCAGCATGTGGAATCCACTGTCATTCATGTGGAAGAAAAGTGCAGGGAAATCAAATACACACAACCAGTACTGACCCCCAAACGCTGGTCCCTGTGCCCCGAATGGCACATCTCTGGGAGGGCACAGAGGACACACTGGGGACAGGCAGGGGACCCGCTTGTCGCAGGCCACCTTTTGGTACTATATATCCCGTAACAGTTTGACTGTGTGTCTGTATTACCTTAAGGAAGTCACCCTCTTCATGGGACTGTGTTTCTCTTGTCTACATCCCTTCATAGATTCTTCCTACTCCCCCAGAGATCCCGACAACTGTACCCGTGTGCTCTTTCCCCTGAATCCTTGGGGCCCCACACTGGGCTTGGCACATAAGGTGTTTGGAAAGGGGCTTAGTAGGAGGGCCAGCACTCCCAACCCAAGGGGCTCTAGCTCTCCCAGGCAAGCTGGCAGACTGGAGCTTGTTCTCCTACGCAGGCTCCATGCGAGAGGGCTGTGAAGCAGTGGGCCAGACCACCAGCCTCAAGCTACATTGGTCTGATGCGAGCAGCAGACATCCACGAAGGCCAAGGCTGAGGTCTGGAAAGATGCTCTGTGGCAGACATGGCACCTGTGCAGTGGCATGCACGCTGCCTGTGGTCCTGCAATGGCCTCTGTCGCCTACTTTCTGTGCATAGTTACACACAGCATGAATCAGCAATCAAGGCAGACAGGACACCCCACAGTCTGCCCCAAAATCTGTTGAGAAGGCAGCACACAGGTGCCCCAGCTCCTGAGGGAGGGCCTGGAGTGGGCCCCTAGGTCGGGCTCCCTCCATCTGCAGGGGCTCCTGTAAGAATCCCCAGGCCCCAAGGGGAAGGGACCTGCTCCACTGTGGCACTGCCAGGCGGCCCCTCCCTCCATGAAGGGTCTCAGCTCCTTCAGGTGGGCTGGGTTAGGCCACTCCGCCCAAATCTTTCTAACCACCCTCAGAGGCAGCCACAAATTACACAATTCTGCCATTTATCAAGCCCCACATCCCCACACAAGTCACCATGACCTGGCAGTGGGCCCAGGGGCTGACCCTTCCCATCCCCTCCAGGTGCCTGCCTCAACAGGCATGCTTTTTTTCTTTCTTTTCTTTTCTTTTCTTTTCTTCTCATTTTTCGGTACTAGGGATGGAACCCAGGAGCATTCTACCTCCAAGCTACACCCCCAGCCCTATTTTTTATTCCTTATTTTGAAACAGGGCTTCAATGAGTTGCAAACGGCCTAAGTAGCTGAGGCTGTCTGCGAACCACGATCCTCTTATCTTAGCCTCCCAAATGCTGGGATTACAAGCATGGGCCACCACGCCCGGTGTGACAGACAGGCTTTTCTAGCAACTCAGCTCCCACACTGCCACACACTGCCTGGGTCACCTAGGCTGGTGCAGCAGTTCTGGTACCTCAGCCTCCTGGCCTGTTAAATGGTCCCATAACTCTTCCCCCTCTGGGCTACGGTGAGGATGAATGGGATCAGGAACCCACAAGCTGGACACACTGTGAAGGCTCAGTAGCTGTCATCTGAATCCACACTGGAGGACACACACACACACACACACACACACACACACACACACACACACCTTTAGTGCATCAGAGAGTTTGGGCAGGGAGGGGAGAGGGAAGGTTCCAGGAGAGAGCCGCTCCTGCCGCTGGCCTTAGCATTCTGCAAAGACCAGTAGCAGTGCCTCCATCCGCACCTTTGTTTGCTCTCCATCTCCTCTCCCCTGCACGGGCCTTCCTATCCCCAGCCCCTGCTCCTGCAGCGGCAGCAAATCCTTGTCAGCAAACAGCACATTAATTGCTTCTTGGCCACATTTCAAATGATATCACAGAATTGGGCTGCTCAATTTGAGCAAATGGAAAGGAGGAAGGAGGGGCACCTGGCAATTCGTGCGAGAGCCAGGGATGATGGGTAGCTCCAGTTACTAATTAATTGACTGCTCAGATGGAACAACTGAAACCCCAACAGGTTGGGCAAGTGAGCCCTGGGCTCCCTGCCAGCTCTTTTCATCGGAGGAAAGCAGAGCTCTAGTCCTGACCACCTTTGGGAGGAGTCCTTTTGCCCACTGTCCCCAGGAGCCCACAGAGGCTAGGCCAGGGCCTGTGTCCTGTCCACAAGGCTTCCTGGCCCATGCATGAAATCCCTGTCACCCATTCTATAGTGCTGCGTGAACTAGACTAGGCCCCAGGAGGGTTCACCACTGCTCCAGGTCTGAGCACAGAGCCCACATAAGACAAAAACAAAAGGTGCTCAATATGGACACACCAAGTAAAGCAAGAATGAAACAAAGGACCGAGCATGGTGCGAGGCCCTGAGGATACATTACTACACAAAGCCAGCGCAAGGCCTGGCCTTGGGGCGCTAACATTCTAGCACTGGGATTGCTATTAACCAAATGGCCAATTAAGGCTAGTTGGCTAGGTAGATAGATCTATAATCATATATATGTGACTAGGTACTGAACCCAGGGGTGTTCTACCCCCAAACCACACCCCAGCCCTTTTTAAGTTACTGAGGGTCTTGCTCAGTTGCTGAGGCTGGCCTTTAACCTACAACCTTCCCCTCTCCAATTAAAGAAGTATTGCAACCATGATAAGTGCCCTGAAGAGGAGACCTACAAGTCCAGAGTGATAGCAGTGGGGCGCATTCCCAGCAAGGAGGCCAGGGACCCAGGCATTGAGCACGAGGAGGAGTGGCCCACCCAACCCCATGCTCCTAGGACTCCCCACCCCTCACCAGAGCACCGCCCACCCACTCAGTGGCCTCACTGCCCACAGGTGGGGCAAGGTGTAGCCTGGGGATGGGATTGGCTGGGGGACACTTCCTAGGAAAGGTGGGCCTCCGTCCTGCCTGCTGCAGTGGGGTCACAGGCATGAGGAACACACAGGGACCTCCAACTGCTGGGCAGGTTCCCTTGTAGCCAGGTCCTGGTGATGTTTGAGGATACCCAGGCCACCATTCCCAGAGAGGGCTCCAGGCTGCTCAGTGGTATACCCACCATTTACATGGCACCCCTGGATAGGTGTAGTTTGGAGGTAAAATACCCCTGGGTTCAGTACCTAGTTACATATATATGACTATAGATCTATCTACCTAGCCAACTAGCCTTAATTGGCCATTTGGTTAATGGCAATCCCAATGCTAGGATGTTAGCGCCCCAAGGCCAGGCCTTGCACTGGCTTTGTGTAGTGCTGTATCCTCAGGGCCTCGCACCATGCTCGATCCATGCTGGGATAGGGTGAGACACAGGCCTGAATTTGAATCTCAGCTCTTCTTCCTTCCCAGTGTGAGACCTAGAGAAATTTATTCAGCCATTGCTTTTCTGTAGAATGCCAGTAAAACTATCAGGCAACCATATAGAAATATTAGGACTCACACAAACCCCTGCTAATGTCCACTCACAGCTTCTATTCCCTTGGCTTCCTTTTCTAATTAGCATTGGAATAGGGAGTGGAAAATCACCCTGCACCCCAATTTCTGCTTCTCCCTACAGGTCTTTTCACCGGTGCCACCTTTTGTGGCCCAAGTATGTGTGAGATCAGCTCCCACCTGCTTGAATCAGGAAGCGGGTATCCTGCATCCAGGACCTTTCCCATCCATAGCTGCCTAAGATTTGGAAAGGGGTAAATTATTTTGAATATTATTGTCTGTACCAATATTTTTTGTTGAACACAGGAGATACACCCTCAGCCCTATTTTTTATTCTTTATTTTGAAATAGAGTCTCATTAAGTTGCAGAGGGCCTCACTGAGTAGCTGGGGCTGGCTGTGAACCTGCAATCCTCTGTCTCAGCCTCCCAAGTCCTGGGATTACAAGCACGTACGACCACACCTGGCTTCTACCAATATAAATGAGTAACACCTCCAGAATTTCTAAAAACAGGTTGCAAAGTGGCCATCTGATTAGAAGTGGTACTAAAAAGATATGGAATCAGCCAAAAAGATATAGGATCATCCATTAATGGAGGGATGATAGAGAAAATGGGTACATATACAAAATATGATTCACTCATAAAAATAAAAAATGAAATCCTGTCATTTGTAGCCATGTGGATGGAACCATAAGACATTAAGTGAAATACACGAGAAACAGAAAGACAAATATTGCATGTTCTTACTTATTTGTGGATCTAAAATATTTGATCTCATAGAATAGAGTACAATAGTGGTCTCTCTAGAGACTGGGAAGGGCAGAAAGTAGCAGCAGAGAGAGGGGTTAGATTAAAGGAATCAAAATACAGTTAGATAGGAGGAATGACTTCTCGTATTCTATAGCATTACAAAATGACTATGGTCTACTTATTATGACATATTTCAAAATAACTAGAAGAGTCTAACGGGTCCCAAAACATAGAAATGATAAATGTTGGGAGAGATGGAAATGCTGGTCACCCTGATTTGACATTGTATGCCAATACTAAATTATCACCCATGTTCCATTATATTCATACAAATATTACATGTCTATTAAAATGGAAAAATAAAAATATGCCATGGAAAAATGGGGCTAATAATTTGTCCAGAAACTGCATTTGTCCAGAGATTACACTGTTTTAGCATAGATATATCTATTTGGGATTTCTTCAGGACAAAAACAATAGCAATAACCACCTTTGCTAATTGTACCAAGCACTGTGCCAAGGTCTTTACATGCATAGTCTCATTTAATTTTTTTACCAACCAGTGAGTTGTTACCTCCATTTTACAGGTAAGTAAACTGAGGTTTAGAGAGGCCAAGTAACTCACCTGAGATCCTGTAGCTGGCACAGGACAGGGCCAAGATTGGCACCCTGGTTTGTCAGATGCCACCTCCACTGCTGCCATTAAACACAACCACCGCCCTCCTCCCTGCCACCGGCCGATGATGCTCCACTCAAGGACACCAGTCCCCCACCCCGACCACCCAGGCCGCCAGCCTGCAGCTGGAGGGCTTCAAACTTCAAACTTCCCTCAAATGGATTTCTGCACAGGATCATCTTTTCTTTCTTTTCTTTTCTTCCTTTCTTTCTTTTTTTTCCCCCTGGCAAGAGGCTAAAGGACTGCTCCTCTTGGTAACTGCTGTGTTGCTGTGTCGGGCTTTTGAAAACATGAGTGAGGCTTAGACCAACTCAGGCAGCCCATAGATGCCCACCGAGGTCAGAGCCCCGTGCTCAGGGACCCCCTGAGAAGGGAGGGGCAGGGGCTTCTCTAAATTCCCCCTCCTGGCCACACCTAACAAGTTCTCCACCACTGTGGCTGGCCCAGCCCCAGGCTGCACTGCACAAAGAGCCCCCCACCTGCAAAGAATGCCTACAAATCCTGGGGCTCTGCGCAGGGCAGCAAGATCGCAGGGACTGGCAGCAAATCCCAGGATAAAAGCAGAAGCCATCCTGTTGACAATTCATTCACATTTCTCCCCCAAATCCATCCACAACAGAACTGTTAAGCTCATGTTTCCTCTCCTGTTGCAAACAATTGTAAAAATGATTGGTATCCGCCTTGGGTACAGAGCCTGTCTGCTTCATCCCTAGGCTCAATCTTTCTGGAAGGGCTACACGTGTGAAAAACGTGCATTCCCAAGACATGTAGATAATGGTTTCTCGCAGAGACCCTAATCACATGGCTCAGAGGAGAGAAATGCAAAGGCTGGTCAACATAACCACAGACTTTCTGGAATCCGAAGGCCCGCCACAGACACCAGGCGGGGCACAGGACAATTCAGGGTTGTGTCTGGAGACTGAGTTGTCCCGCAGGATGTCTTTCAGCTTTTCAAGCTCCCACGATGAGTCCTCTAGCCTCCTCCAGGCGAGACTGTCTTTGCCTGTGACCCTAACTCTCTTCTCAAAATAGAAATGACGTCAGGGGAGTGGAGGCGAGTATAAGGAAGAGGGTTCAGGTGGTGGCCAGGACATGTGTTTCTGATCCCAGCTCTAACACCCCCTGTGTATGTTCAGGGAGGAACCTCCACATCTCTGGTCTTTGGTTTTCTCATCTGGACATTCAGAATAAATGACTTGAAAGTTTCCAGCCAATTGACATCCCATGAGTGACATGTAGATTCAGAGATATGTAAGCCAGACAGCAGAGCAGAGCCCGGGGTCAGCTGTCAGCCCCCAGCCAGGCCAGGAGCTGGCATCTGCGCAGTAGTTGAGTTACAGCTAGCCATATACATAGCATGAGACTGCACTGACAGATGGACAGGGCTCACACCGACAGACAAAGGAGAAAACCTCTTTTTAGCCTGAAGGAAACGAGAAGCACTGCTCTGATGCACAGGATGCTTTCAAGCATTAAGTTGCTAACAATGATGAACAAACTTGTATTCTTCCCCATATCCATCTCCCCTTCGCCCAGCAAGAGCTCTAATTTTGTTGGAGGTTGCATCTCTCCCACGTTTCCCATTCATGTAGGGTGGGATGCATGGCCAAGTAATTAGTTCAGAGGAGGGGGATGACCAAAGCCAATCCAGTCAGAATGAACCATGAGACCTCTGCCAGGAATGCTGGGATGGATACTCTCAACCTATCCCACTGGACCAAATAAGATAGGATGGAGGGATGAAGTTGTTGCAGCCATCTTTTAGCCATTCAGGGACTGAAAACAACTGCTTAAAGGAACCAAGGGATGAAGAGAAAGTTTGGGTGCTGGGTCAAGCCACAACTGATCTCCCCATGGACTACTCAGAAAAAGAACATTCAGGAACATCACATCTGATCCTCGCATTAAAGGAGTACTTTGTTAAGATGTCACAACAGACCCACCAGCACATCCAGCCAGTTCTCTGGGCTGTAAATGGAGTCTCCTAATCACCTAATGATTCAACAAATGTTAAGTGAGCATCAAGTTTATACTATCAGTGATGATCACAAAACAGTCCCTGCCCTCGAGAACTCTCAGATGTGAGGGACAAACTCATATACTGGCACTTTTGTGGCAGTGTGACAGAGGAGAATGAGGGACTATGGACACAAATCTCTAACCCGGTGAGGACAGGGATCCAGGAAGTCTTACCAGAGGACACTGAAAAGCAAACACAACACCTCTTAGATTTAGATCTGACAAACCCTCACTCGTCTCAGCAGTTCTCAAAGCAACCCTGTGGCAGAGGCCAGGCACAGATCACTGTCCGCACTCTGCAGAGAAAGTGTGGCAAAGGCCAAGAGTTCAGGGAGGGCTAAGCAAGGAAGGAGAATCAAATACCAAAAATGTCACCCTATCTCATTTCGCCACAATATTCTTTCAGACTTGATGACTGTTTAAGACCCCATAGGGGTCAATCAAGAGAATCAAGACCAACCATGTCTGGGAACCAAGACCAGCAAATGTCTAAGATCCATCAGAAAGGCACAGCAGGGAGTCAGAGGCAGGTCACACTCCTACTGGCCAGAGTCAGGGCTCCATGTGCCCACGGCCACAGCAGAAGCCCTTCTGGATATATCGCAGACCCAGGCCAAACCCCCAGGTGGTTTGGATCTAGAATTTCTCCAAGACCTCACAAAGAATGGGTAGCCATGTTGGGGTGGGCTTGGTTGAGAAGGGGTCCCAGAGGTATGGCCTTGAGGCTTATACAAGGTGCTTCCTCCCCTTGCCCCCTCTCTTGCTTCCCACCATCACATCCTGAGTGCCCCAGAACCAGCCTGACATGGACGGAACCCCTGAAATCTCCAAAACCTGTGAGCAAATAAATCAACTTTCCTTTAAGTGGTGAGGTCGTGTTTATTGGGTGATAGCAGTGAGGGTTCCGGCCAAGGCAGGCGTTATCTCACTTTCCCATCACTGGGGAAAGTCCCACCCACACAACCAGAGCAGAAGGACAGAGACACACAGGCCTCCTTGAGGGCAAAGAGGTCCAGGAGGCAGATAGAATGAAATCCTCTCTTGTCTCTGTACCATAATATGATTGAAAACCAGATAAAATAAAAGCAATTTAAAAAGACTAAGAACTTGGATTCAAAAGGTCTTGAGTCTGGTATATTTACTGATCTGTGAAATATGTACCATAAGTAATAGTTACAATGGCAAATGAGAACTACTCCGGGTTTCTGAAACTCATTGCTGCAACTGTAAAATAGACATAATATCTGCCTCCTAGAGCTCAGAGAGAGTACAAGAGGCCCAGAGTAAGTGTTGAGTTAGCTTTTTTAGTAATTATGCAAGTAGAAATAACTTTTGATTATTTCACTACTCTCCCATAGAGATGGCCACTCCCATCCCCATACACAACTACAGAATAAATAAACTGGAGACTCACTAAGGAAAAATAAGAGAAAGAGCCTGGGGTCTAGAATAATGCTCCCTTATAAAAGCAAAGCATGGGGGCAAGAAGGATCATTTCACAAAGCAGCCGTGGCCCTTACTCACTCCCAGGGCCCATGACTAGAAAACTGTGGCCTCACTCAATACCATAACTGTCCTTTGCAGCTAAGTGAGGCCCACTCCCACCAGGGATCACAAAGCCACAGCTCAGAACCCTACTCTTCTCTGCCTGCGAGAGGCTTGGGCTTAGCGCAAGGGGCCTACAGCATTCTCAGAACACTGGAGCCGCATTGGTCCCCAGTCATAAAACACCAAGTGTCCTCAACCCTGCAGCCTAACATTCCACCAAGCCGAGGGTCACAGACAGCAGGCTTCTCACATGAGGCCTTCAAAAGCCACTCTTTTCTCCTTTTGGTCTTCTCGAAAGTAGACGTGGCTGCCCATGATGTCAGCCTCACAGGGGCACCTTCCAGAAGGCTGTCACAGCTGGGTCACTCCAGCAGCTACAAGAAGACCGCCTGGAGCGCAGCTGTGTGGCCGAGGGCAAGCTCTGCAGATACGAACCTCAACTTACAACTCACACGTCACTGGGCCCAGAAGGGCAGGCCAGAGCCTTTGTGGCCTGGCAAGGCCTCAGATACCCACCATGCCTGCTCACATCTTCCTCAGGACAGGTGGGTGCAGACTGCAGGCAGCCTGAACTCCCAGCACCACCCTTCTCCTGGGTGCCCCACAGGGGTCTCTCCCTAAGGCATTCTGAGTTCCTTGGGCAGGAGCCTCCACTTGCCTCGTACCTCACTGGTAGGCTGGGTCCTGGCTGGACACAGGTCCCCCCTGGGTCTGTTTAGCATCTTCTCTACAGTGAGCGTATCCAGCAGCACACATGGCCTTGTCACTCAGAATCTCAGTGTCATACCTAGCACCACCAACAATGCCGATAGCATCACAGTAGCTTTATGAGGCTTCCTCCATGCTGACCACTATGCCAGGTGAATCTCACATTTAACCTTGCAACTACTATGCAGATGTGTTAAATGTGAGGAATCCACTGAAATATCATCCCCAAGAAGAGATAGTCAGGAAGTGATAAAGCTGATACAATGAGTCCAGAATTGTTTCTGTAGGAAGAACACTGACCTTGGGATTGACCATTTGCACTATTATTTGTTCAACATTTTTCTTCAAATACCTTTAATGACTGTAATAATGACAGCTAACACCAAACAAATACTATATGCCAAGCATTTTATAAATAGTTTCCATGTATTAACTTACTTAATTCTCACATGAATCCTAGAAGGTAGGCTCTATTATCCCCACATTAGGCAGGAAGAGGAAGCAACAAGCCCAAGGGCTCACAGTGTGGGGTGGCAGAGCCAGGCTTCAAACCAGGCAGCATGGCCCCAGAGCCCTGTCTTACCAACAGACCATTGCCATTCTTACTCCAGTCTTATTCTTAGTTCTAATACATGAGAAACACAGGTCTTGTGTTAGTTAGCATCTTGTATACGTCATACACATGATTTCTAATAACTTTGAAAAAGTCCTCCGGGTGTTCATGGGCACCACTGCAGAGACCTTAATTCAGGAAGCCCTGCTCAGGAGGAAAGGCCAGGTCAAAGGACAAAGTACTGAGCAGCCACCGCAGGCCCTCCTGACCCTGGTGCTGAGTGGCCAGTAGCCTGCCACTTGAGAGTCCAGCGGACAGTGAGAGAGGGAAAACAGTGAGCAGGCAGAGAACAAAGAGTCTAAGTGCTGGAACTCCACGTGCAGTCATGGCCTGCCCGTGCTGGGCTCTGAGGGGGCTTAGCCTCACAGAATCCAGGATAGAGACAGAGGGGACAGAGGTTATGAGACCACCCCACAGCATTGCTGGGCTGCACCTAGGAAAGTCCAAAACCCTGCTGCAAAGTGGAAGCATGTATTTAAATTGGAAGAAATAGCTAGGCGTGGTGGCACACGTTTGTAATCCCAGCGCTTGGGAGGCTGAGACAGGAGGATCGCGCAGGTTCAAAGCCAGCCTCAGCTACTTAGTGAGGCTCTCAGCAACTTAGTGAGACCCTGTTTCCAAATAAAATAGAAAATATGCCGGGTGTGATGGCGAACACTTGTAATCCCCGCTCTTGGGAGGCGGAGACAGGAGGATCGCGCTGGTTTGGAGCCAGCCTCGCTGGCTTAAGAGACCCTGTTTCCAAATAAAAAATATTTTTTTAAATTGGTCTGGGAGTGTAGCCCAGAGGTGGAAGGGCTTCCAGGAACCCCAGAACCCCAGTACAAAAAAAAAAAATAGAAAATAGGTCCGGAAGTGTAGCTCGGAGGTAGAAAAGCCCCTGGGTTCCACCCCCAGTACCACCAAAATAAATAAATAAATAAATAAATAAATAAGAAGAAATAAAAAGGCTAACATTATTACATCTACATTTTTTTTATCATCCCAGGCATCCTGATGTTCCTGTGTATCAATATATTCTTGGGATTCAACAACCTCTTTGTCTCCATGTGTTGGGGAAACATCATCTCCCCAGAAATCCATTCAGCAGTTCTGGAAGACTCTGCTTACCCCAACAACTCTTCTAGCAGCCATAGACTCCAGACTGAATGTTCCCCTGCTACTCATCTAGTAGGAAGAATCAGCTCTCTTTGGCTAAATGTACCCAAACCAACACTTTCTAAAGATCTTCAGGCTCTCCAGATGACGTCTCAAATTTGAAAATGCTAAAAAAAAAAAAAAAAAAAAAAAAGGCAGCTTATTCCAACCTCATTAGCACCACTCACGCATTAGTCTCCTCTCACGCAGCTCTTCAGCCTGCCTCCTCCTCGCTGGGTAACTCACCACATACTGGGTAGCAATCCTAGCATGGCCAAAGGGCTTCCAACCAACCAACTGATTCTCAGGCCCATCAAAGTGTTGTCTGCTTATGAGACAACACAGGTCAGGGCTGAGACACAAGTCAAGAATCTGGTTCGTTTGCACGTCAACCTGGGGGAGCTCAATCTGCAGGCTGGGAACATTCTGTGGGTGGCGCCCACTTCCCGATGAGGAACCTTGGAAACGCCAGGCAGAGGGGCTTAGAGTGACCTCAGTGCAGTCACTTCCTCGTGCTCCAGATATGGCTCCTCTGGGAGTAACGCTCTTAGCCACGCGGGGAACATTTGCACCAGGATTTGAAAGGAAGATTTGTCTAAACACTGGATTTGAACAATGAAAGGTCACATTCTGGCCTGTTCTCTCTCAGCACCAAACACCATCCTAGGCACAGAGCAAAAACACCCAGGGCAGATTCTTCAGCCAAAACCTTAGTCTCCAGGGAAAAGGTAACAAAGAAATAGATCCAGCACCCATGCCTACTATACTAATATAATGGCTAAAGGCCCATGTCCTGGGGCTGGACTGCCTACGTCCAAATCAGCCTCTGACACCCTGCCTGTGTGACCCTAGATAAGATAGGGCTACCCATACCTAGAAAATGCAGGTAATATCAACCTCATAGACTGGTTGTGGGGGTTAAATGAACTAATATTGTAAAGTACCTGGAACATTTTCTGTCATACTTATATGCCCTGTTAGCATTCTAATTTAATTTTTATTTGAATTGTTATTACCACTAGCCCCTAGAACAAAGCCCCTGAAATAAATGGCCTCCGAATTTTCAGCACAAAATCCTAACGTGTGTGTGTGTGTGTGTGTGTGTGTGTGTGTGTGTGTGTGTGTGTTTACTGGAGACTGAACCAGGTGCATTCTACCTCCAAGCTACACCCCAGCCCTTTTTTAATTTTTTGTTTTGAAACAGGGTCTCACTAGTTGCTGAGAGACTTGCTGTGTTGCTGAGGCTGTTCTTGAATCTGCGATTCTCCTGTTTCAGCCTCCCAAGTACTGGCATTACAAGTGTGCACCATCATGCCTGTCTTAAAATCCTAACTTCTGTCCTCTTATGGTACCTTAGAAGTCACACTGGACCACTTGCTGCCCTGCCCACCACCACTCATTCCTCTTACCTCCAACCCAACACTTGACACAGCTCTGGGCATATATCTGATGCCTGGTCAGTGTACTCTTAATGGAACCAATGAGATCCCAGCCTCCCTCCCCATCCCAAAACCCATGAACTTCCTCTAGGTGTTACTTTTTGTCTGTCCCCTGGAAAGTGGAGCACCAAGGTTTATGTAGTTCCTCTACTTCAGAAAACGCTTAAGAATAATAAACATAGCAAATAAGAAAATAAAACTTTGGGAAACGAGATGGTGATCATGAATGGAGCCATGGAGACAAGCTCCAAGTGTCCTTCTTCACTTGAAAAAGTCACAAGGGCTGTCTCCTTGAAGGAGAGACAGGTTTAGGGAGTGAAAGCGAAGCCCCAGGAACCAGCCTGCAGCATCGCACAGCCCCTCCCCTCCATGATCCTGACAAGCCATGCAGGGGCATGGAGCTGTCTGTGGGCTGTGCAGGTGCCACCCCCAGAACTGCTGCCCCAACAGAGACACGCAGGCTGGAGAGCGCCAGGAGGAGCTGCGAGTGCCCACACGTCCACACCCTGCAGTAGGAACCGAGCCTGTCAGTGTGGAGGCCCTACATTTGTACAGACAGGCAACTGCGTGTTTACATAAGGCCTATAAGCCCTTCTTGCATGATAAACGATGCAGTGCCAGCCGAGGTTTGCATTGCATAGGAACTCCTAGGGCCAGACCAGGGGCTGTGCCTCTCGTCCTTATTTTACTAACTCATGGGGGTGCCCAGGAAGTTATGTGGCCTTTGAGTTGGATGAGCCTTTATAAAGCAGCTGGAAGGCCACTGCCCTTAAGAAGGGGCCTCTATCCCCTTCTCACGTGCCTTTCTAAGGGCTCCTGCCTGAGCATTCAAGTGTCAGCAAATACACACAGAAAAGGGAGCGACAATGAACGCCCTGGAGTCACAGCCCAGCTTCTAGATCAGTGAGAGCCCAGCACAGGGAAGTAAAGCCATGGGCTCAAGCTCTAAGAAGTGTCCTCGAACTTGACCTTAACCCTGCTTGGACCACACGATACCTCCTAAGAAGTGCCAGTTAAATATGCAAAACTGAGAAATTGCAAGTAGTAGAACCCAAGTCTTTGCCATTTTATTCAAAAATGTTTACTTCATGTTTCCCTATTAAATATAAGCAACCTCCCCCTTGTATATATTTGCACCACATTCACACAATGTGTTCCCCATCAACATTTGAATTATGGGCACAGGCCCTGAAATGTTAGTTTTGTGCTAAGATAAATATTGGACTAATATTCGCTCTGCTTTTTTGAAGTAGTCAACATCACAACTTGTGATTGAAGAGCTAAGGCACCATTTGCTTTGTTAAATAACAAAAGGATAACCAAGCAATCCCCTCGGGGGAGACAGACCAAAATGCCCTCCCAGAACACTTCCACTGCTTTGACATTGCTCTAGCTGCAAACAGTGGACCAGACACAGCTTTTGTGAAGTCACTAGAGCCAGAGCCTCCGTCGGGATGACAGCGCCCACCGAGTGCCCAGCACCTGCCACCACTGGCCCAATCAAGTATAGCTGAAGCCCCAGCTCCATCAGCAGACCCAGAGTGGGTCTCCTGGTGGCTGCACAGAGCTCTAGAAAGAAAATGGGAGAGAGAAAAAGAAGGGAAGAGAAGGAGGGCCTACTGATGGCCTTGGGAATAAATCTCCCATTCCTATTTGGGGCACTGTGGCTGGGAAAGTACCAGTCCCCCGCTTCACCTCCCACTAGTGGTTTGCCCAAAGCGTGCCTCACAGGGAAGGCCAGTGTGAGCAGGGAGCACCAGGGATCAGCTCAGGAGTGTGACACCTTCTACTCTGCCACTCAGGATCCGGATGGTGGCCACGTACCCGGGGAAAGCCCTGCAGCTCCATCCGGGCCACCCATGGTCATCGCTCACCCCCGCTCTGGTGATTCTCATCATTCTGGTCATTTTGAGGAGCTCAAAATGCTGCCAGGGTTGAACGGGGCAGCATCCCTCCCATAGGTGGCAATCAGATGACAGACAGTGCCCTGCTGAGTCCATACACTGGGGTTCTCTCCGGGGCGATAGACTGCAAGGGAATTAAGGTAGGTATAAGGATCCCCACTTTAGAGAAGCGGAAGCTGAGGCTCAGAGAGGTTTACTCAAGCTCAGGTGGCTGGTAACAGAGGTCTCCTCGTGGCCCTCCAGCATCTGGGCTACAATTGCTTCACCAGAGCCTTCCTCTGTGCTCTGGGAAGTCCTAAATGCCTGCCCCATCCAGGGCCTGTCAGGAACAGCCTATCACATCGCTTCTCGGGAGCTAATCCCTTCAACTGTAAAGCGAGGGGCTGCCCCAGCTGTTGCTGCAGCTCCTGCTATTCTCAAGGGATCGAGTTCTGTGGTCCCTTGGCTTTGCTTTTGCTCTTACCCTGATCATCCTTTAAAAAATGTACAGCGAGCAGGGCGTGGTGGCGCACGCTTGTAATCCCAGCTTTCGGGAGCTGAAACCGGAGGAGCACGGTTCGCAGACAGCCTCAGCTACTTCGTGAGGCCCTCCGCAACTTAGTGAGACCCTATTTCAAAATAAAGAATAAAAATAGGGCAGGGGGTGTGGCTCGGAGGTCAATGTGTCTGGGTTCCATCCCCAGACCCACAAAAAAATAAAATAAAATAAATAATAAAATAATAAAAATGCACAGCACCATGCCCAACACCCACTACCTGCCCCATTCTTCTCACAGCCCCTAAGCGCTCCCAGCCTGTGGCCGGCACCCCTGAAAGTCAACTGGCAGAAGCTGCGGGGCCCACGGCTGGCAGCTTCTCTCCACCCTGCCAAGCTCACTGCTTCCCTGTAGGAAAAATATGGCGCAGTGGGATCCGACTCGGAGAGCATTAGGTGATGATCATTTGCGCTCCGTTTGATTATTCCCATGAAATGCATGTGCAGAATGCCACAGCTGGTGGGCTGGATGCTCGTTGGGAAAAATCAGTGGGATTCTATTTCAAACTGGAAGACATCTCTAACCAAAGATCCAAACCAATGAAGTAACTTTAGACCTCTTCCTCTCGGCGGTGCCGCGCTAAGAGGAGAAATCTGCCTGCCTCTCCACAATGCAGCCCTTTCTGCTGAAGGGCTCTGCTTGAACCCAGCTAATTAAATTATGTCACCACCACCTCACTCCTAACCGGGCAAGAGGGGGGGGCCGTAAATTACGCTGCCCTGAGCGCCCCACAAATTGCCTCTCCCCAAAGAGGGCTTCGCATTTGAGGGAAAGCGTCCAGAGGCAGAGGGAGGCTGTGAGGCCTGGTAATTGGCCCTCCCACTCGCTCGCCAGTGGAGAAATAATGAGCCTCCAAAGCTTGAGGAACTCACAAAACAGGGGAAGAAAGGGCTTGGGCTCCAGCACTTGGGCCAGCCAGGCCTGCCTTTGTATGCCCCAAGCGCCTGGGAGCCCGGGGCCTGGGGGCCACAGAGGAGCGTCTTCTTGGTGTAGCATTGATGCCTCGTTTGGCCCACAAGCCACACTAGCAGGTGGCAACTAGAACAGCAGACAGTCAGCAGGTCCTCTAGATACTTCCCCAAAGCCCAGCCTGCTCCATGGGACCGTGAACTGCACAAACCTGGGCTGCCACATGGGAACAGGAGTGGCCCTGGCATCAGGCAGTAGGAGAGACCTGCACCCTGAGCCCAAAGTCATGGATCCAACTCTGCTCATCAGATTCACAAACTGCTGCAAAATAAACCAGATAAGACTTTCTGGAGGAAAAGAAAGAACAGGAATGGTAGGATGTGGCGACACACTCTTGAAATCCCAGTACTCTGGTGGCTGAGACAGGAGGACTGTAAGTTTGAGGCCAGACTCCGCAACTTAGCGAGACCCTCCGCAACTCAGCGAGCCCCTGTTTCAAAATAATTTTTTTAAACGGCTGGAGGTGTAGCTTGGAGGTAGAAAGTCCCAGGATTCAATCCCTACTGCAGAAAGAAAGAAGGGAGGCAGGGAGGAAGAGGAAGGAAGGAAAGAGAATGACTCTCTTTTGGGAAACCCACCAGTTACCTAGAGGGACTCCTCCCACCTTCGCACAGCTCTCCACAGCCCTTCCCCAAACACTCAGGAAGACAGAACAGATACAATCTGCTGGAACAGAAAACGTCTCTGCCTCTTTGTGTTCCCAGCAGAAGTTACAATTTTCCTGCCAAAGCAAAGGAAAAAACTCTCCATCATTTTAGCGATGGGAGTGGCCCCATTATGTACAGGGAAATCCCCCGGGTGTGTCAGGGGGAAGATCAGCAAGAACTGTGCAGCCGGGAAAGTGAAAATGCAGGCAGGCCTGGGATGGGAAGTTTGCAGCGCGCTAATCCCCCGCACCGAGGGACTGATTTTAACAAGGCAGGCTGTTTGCGAGGTGATGCGGGTGGCTCACATGTGCTGTTGTGGCAGGCTCTTCTGCTTTGTTCTGTGTTCAGAATTTTCTCCTTTTAGGCTTTTTCATCTCCCAAAATGACTGTGCTGTGAAAACCCACTATGTTTGGAGCAGCTCTTCAATTTAAGGGACATTTTTCAAAGTCACTTCTCTGTAGCGCACTGCCACTCAAAAAAGCAGGGTGAAGAGGATAGAGTCAAGCCAACCCCCCCACCCACATCTGCCTCTACTCCCCGCTGAGCTGGGGGACACCCTGGGGAGGGTCTGAGGAGCAGCCAGGTAATTGGGCTCTGCAGCTAGAGGGCTGGAAGGCCACAGGGGAGCCAGGGCAGGTCCCTCCCCACACTGCTTTCTAGAAGTGCTCTCCCAGGACTCGGACAATGGCTATAATAGCAGACGTGATGGCGCACCGTGCCTCAGGTGCTTTACATGCACCATTTCATTTAATCCACACAGCAACTCTGGGAGGTGGGCACCATTACCCCCTCTTACAGACAAAGAAACTGAGGCTTAGAGGAGTCAGGAAGTTGGCCAAGTTCCCACAGCTGACCAGCACAGGGCTGACTCCCAAGCACTCACGTCTCAGCTCGCCTGCCTCTGCTCGGCCCGGGCTGGGCTTTGGGAGGCAGTGGGTGCAAAATGTCTGGCTGAGAAGAACTGATGAGCCCAGAGGAAGAAACCATGGCTGCTGGCCTCCCTCTTTCCTGATAAGCCAGTCCCAACATGTTGCTGGGAGCGCCGATTCCCACGTGCACCTTGGACAAAACTGCCACGCCACGGTGCATCGGCACCCTAGTTGGGAAACAGTGTAAGGCCCTCCGTGGAGCCTGAGGGGCAGTGTCAGGCTCAGAGCCCAAGGTGGCAAGGATATCAGAAAGTTGTTCCCTCTACACCACACCGCCAGGTCTACCAGAGCGCCAGGGGCAGCCGGCTAGGCCACTTTCTGAGTCACAGAGGGGTGTGGGTGATGCCAGGAAGCCAAGCTGAAAATTGACCTTCTCCCAGAGGTCACTGCCAATAGAGCACTGTCACACAGCAAGCACTTGCCAGCGGGTGAACCCATTACGGAGGAGTCAGGGCAACCGGGCCAGCGTGTGCCATGATCAGCACTACAAAATCCATCAGCCCCTTCCTCAGCAAGTGGGAACAGCAGACATCCTGGCAAAGCCAACACCACGTGACAGAGGCCAAGCCCAAGCAGGGTAGCTGCTCTGAGGCCTCCAGGCCATAGCACACCAGGATAAGGCAGCCATACCTTCCCAGCCCGCACCACTGCTCAACCCCCTAAACACTGATTGGCACGAGCTTTGAAATCTGAATCTCAGGGATGGACACCCAGGGTTGTAAGCAATCAAACTTGGTTATTTTTGTCAGGCATCACCCACAGGACGGAGCGCGGCTCTCAGGGTGTGGCCGCCATCAGCCAAAGCAGCCACATCTGCTTGCATTTCATCACCAACGTGGTAAAGTTTGACTTTCAGCTGACCTTGAAATTCACAAACTCCAATAGGGGAGGGTAGAAGTGGGGATAGGAGCCAAGTGAAAGCCCCTAAAAGGAAGCAGAAATAAAACAAGCTGGGGCTGCCCTGTGCTCCCCCCCCCAAATTAAAACCAAATGAACATAGCAAAGGGTGCTTTTCCCAGCTATTTGGGCTCCAGCATTCTTCATCTTTAACCAAATCCTTGGGAGAGAAAGCCTCAAGTGCCCAAAATTCCCTACCTGCCTTCACCTGCTAAAGCCTGAATCTGGGAGTTATTTGGGGCTGGCTTTCCCCAGTGCACAATGTCTTCTCCCCACGCTGAGCCTGCTCCCTGGCGCCTCCTGGCCCTGGGGATGGCAGCCAAGGAAAGGTTCACATCCCCTCTGGGGTGCTGGAAGGCCCCAGAGAGGACCTTCTTGTAGGCCCAGGCTCAGAGGGACCAGGTCGTCCAGGCAGAGGGCATAACTGCCACTGCCAGGAAGACATGTAAAGTTGAGGGTGCTGATTAGCAGCCTTGGGGACACCTTGCCTTCTACCGTGTAGTGTTTCCAGAGGGCAGAAACAACTGGGATGAAGGGGCCTCTCCCTAAGCCCCACCTCCCTTGCCCTCCATTGCAGCAGGACAGCAAGACCGCCCCAGCCCTTACTGGAGATACTGGGGGTTGAGCCCAGGGGCATTCCACCTCTGAGCTACACCCCAGCCTTTTTTATTTCTTATTTTGAAACAAGGTCTCACTAAGTTGCTGAGGCTAGCCTCAAACCTGCGATCCCACTGTCTCAGCCTCCCAAGTACTGGAATTATAGGTGTGAGCCACCATGCCCAGCAGTCCTATCCCTTTCTGATTCCTAAGTGTCCCTTCAGCAGAACAAGAAGACTAGCTGACCTCAGAAATGGAAAATTTCACACATGGCCTCATGTGATGGGTCATAGTAAAGGCAAGTGCATGATAATACAATGCATTAGCCATTAGCCAGGCATGGTGGCACACGCTTGTAATCCCCGCGCTTGGGAGGTGGAGACAGGAGGATCATGCAGGCTCGAAGCCAGCCTCAGTGGCTTAAGAGACCCTGTTTCCAAATAAAAATATAAAAAAAAATAGCTCTGGGAGTGTAGCCCAGAGGTAGAAGGATTTCCAGGAACCCCAGTACCACCAAAAAAATATATATTTTTTAAAATAAATGTGAATATATATATATATATATATATATATATATATATATATATACACAGTGCATTAAATTGCTTTCAGGCTCCGTGTATAAAGATGTATATGAAACATAAATGAATTTCATATTTAGACTTGGGTCCCATCCCTGATATATTTCACTATGTATATGCAAGTTTGTTTTTTTTTTGCAGTACTAGGGATGAAATCCAGGGGCATTCTACCTCTAAGCTACACCCCAGCCCTATTTTTTAATCTTTATTTTGAAACAGAGTCTCACTAGGTTGGGGAGGGCCTCATTAAGTAGCTGAGGCTGGCCACAAATCTATGATCCTCCTGTCTCAGCCTCTCAAGTATTGGGATTACAAGTGTGCACCACTATGCCCAGCTATGCAAGTATTCTTAAACCCCAAAACTTCTGAACTCCCAGACACTTCGGGTCCCAATAATTTTGGATAAAGGATACGCAATCTGTACTTTAATTCTCATTTACAGATTTTTTTATTCATTCAACAAATGTGATAGTTTTAGTGTGTTAACCACTAAAGGAGAAACTCAGGGCTCAGGGAGAGAATCAGTGACTTACCCAAGACTCAACTTCCAATTAGGGCTCAACCCTAAGTATACCAATGTCATTTGGGGATGAGGCCACAAAAATATTCCATCTATGCTTTCTGGCACACCAAGTGAGCACAGCATCTTAGTAGCTGACTAAGAGGCACCTCAAGGGGGTGGGGTGACGCCAAGAAGAAAATGGCGCTGGAGAGACGGACAAGAATTAACTGAGCACCTACACGGTGCTGGAAGGACTGGGGAGACACCAAATACTCAGAAAGCAGCCTGTAGCCCTGCAGCACTCCAGCTCGGTGGGGTCTCCCTCCCAGAGACAGATGCCAGCCTCCGCACAGTGCCTGAACCCACTGAGGTTCAGCACCAAGCCCCCAAGGCGTCACTGGCTGTCAGTCAAGGAAAGCCCTGAACTAAGCCCTCCACGTGGCTCTGCCTTCCAGGCTGAAGCGTAGGGTCCAGCAGGCCTCTAAGTTCTGGGGTTACCTCTGCCCAGCCCCCAGACAAACTCCTGCCACAGTCCTGGAATACTTCTGTGAGAATTTCCATCCAGAGGTCTCAAGGGGATGAGGGTCAGGTGGAGGTGCAGACATGGTGCGGAGCAGGAAACTGGTTGGTCCTGAGAAGTTAGGAGCCCGGGAGGCCCCATCACATCCCCAACCAAAACTACCTTCCTACAGCCAGAAGTACTGTGGGCCCCTCCAGACTGGTCAGGCGAGCCTTGAGCCCACAGGAATGTGATGCTGTGCCCCAGAGGAGGTAAAGATTAGTTTTCTCTCTCCTGGGGACTCTACAAAGTGAGACAATGCAGGAAACGGGACATACCTGTCCCAAATTCAAGTCCTAAGTCTGTCACTTAAGCAGCTTCCAGCAAGCTACAACATCCTCGATGGAAATTAGTGACCACTGGTTCCTGTGAGAAGCAGAGAAGATGAAGAGACTGCCTGCTGGGTGCATCAGGCATACCTCCCACAGCCCCACCCTCCTGGCAGCAGGTCACTGCATCCAGAGCACCAGGATGGATGGCCCTGGGGCCAGAGTATAACATTTTATAAGCTGAGCAAGAGTTGAATCAAGGGCCCTCAAGCGGGGTCCCATTAGGTGGGTACCCAGTGTGCGAGATTCCTGGGTAGGAACCAGGCCTCTGCAGGGGATCAGAGTCAAAAGGCAAACCTTGGCCCTGGTGTCCTCGGGACAGGCTTTCTGCTTGGATTCAACTCCCTGCAAAGAGGAAGGAACCAGCCCTTCTCCCCTAGGCCCCCAGCAAGCCAGTATGCATCTGCCAGGACCAACTTCCACAGGCTGCAAACTAGGGCGCATCAGTGGAGACCCAAGTGGCATCTGCAGGAGACGGCTTCTTGACAGTTATTGGCAGGGCCTCACCACCAACAACGAGCGGGGGCAGGGGAGAAGGAAGAAAAAGCCAATTTTGTTTCCCAGGGAGAAACAATTGCTGACAGCTGTCCGTAAGAAAGCGGAGGCGCGTGCCCATATAATCTAAACTCAAGCAGCCCAGGTCTCCCCTCAACCCAGAAATGAGCTTGTTAGAAGAGTCTGGATCCTGGCCGTTTCCCTTGACAGCTTCCTTCCCCTAATACATGCAGCAAATTGGCAACCTGTCCTCGGGCATTTGCATCTGGTGTCCCTGGAGGAAGATATCTCTATTATTCTGTTTTGGATAAAGGAGGCTGTTTGAGATGACAGGTAGCAAACGCCTCTTTAATAAACCACACAAGCAGCAGGAAAGAGCAAGGCTGTGGAGAGGGACTTGACAAATCGGTAGATTTGCAGCCAGGGAGCATTAGCAGGGCCGGCTGGAACAGTGAGCAAGGGAATGTTGGGGCGTGAGATAAATCACCCCCTTGTTATTCTGCTTTAACCATCTCCCTGCTGGAGCTGCTATCAACTCCCCCCACACGTGCACTGAGCACACGCACTCGCGCGCGTGCACACACACACACACACACACACATGCCAGACAGACTCAGGAAATGGACTCACACGCACCTTTCTGGCCCAAGACTTGCAAGCTGCGACTTGATTCCTGAGCTCATCGCCTGCTATGGTGCGGGGAAACTTCCACGTCAAGTTACAGATCTTTGAATTCTGGCCCTTGCCCTTCCCTCATCCCTAGCCCAGTGTGTGCTGCTGCTAAATCTGATGCTATCCTCTCAATAAGTCCCAATTTTAAGAAAAATAAACATGTACTCAGCATGAACCATGTGCCCTCACTGTGTTGCCTAAGTCACAGCAGCTTATTCGCGTTTGTGTTTCATTTCCCTTGATGCAACTATTTACTCCATTAAACAAACAGCTTCCCATTCCGTTTTCTCTCCCTGGGCTCTATCTTCTCCCTCCTCCTTAACCCAAGGAGCTGGGTCTAGTGGTTTGTGTTCTGTCCGGTGGTGTGCTACTAAGTGTTTAACAGACAGCTCTTGGAGAAAATAAATAAAACCCCGACTTGAAGTGTTTGCCAATTGTTATGGTGTAAATACTCCCACAATGGCTGATTTCAAGTTTCTGACAAGATGTCACTGAACTCAGAATTGGGAAGAAATATGTATAACTTGCCCATGCTTATTTCGTTTCTCTTTGGTTCCATCTCCTTCCCTTCTGCAAAAAAGAGACACTTCCAACTCTAAAATTTAGTGTACATACACACACACACACACACACACACACACACACGCATACAGGCACACAAAATCTCTCTTCCCGCACACTTCTCCTGACCTCGAGACCAACACAGATTTCACTTCAGACACCCGAGATTCAAATCACTCTGCATCACTTAAGAAACCTTGTGTTAAAAAAAAGAACCTTTGGGTACACATCATAACCACTTTAGTGCCTTAGTTTCCATGTCTGTAATTGGAGCTCGTCAGGGAATGTGAAGGCTAAATGATGCAATGCACTGTGCAATACCTGGCACACAGTAGGTGCTTAATAATGCAGACACACCCTTCCTCATCGCTCGCCTGACCAGGCATCTCCAACATCAACGTAGCAGCATACTGCCACTTCCTTGCCCAGGGGTCTTGCCACACTGGGGAGGGCTGCCTGAGCAGAACTGTGGGCCTGTTTGCTCTCAGAGGCAAATAGATGCAGCTAAAGGTTGAGCTCAGGGTAGAGCCATGAACTCCTCCAACACCAGCTCTCCTGGTGCTGCCCAGGAGTGGCTGTTTTCCACTTCGGTGTGCTGAAAATCACACCAGAAGCTTAACCAACGACTGATGCCTGGATTCGCCCCACCCCATCCTGACTTAATAGGTTCTCCTGAGCAGCAGTATTAGTTTTTTAATCTCTCCAGGTAACTCTATTGTGCATCCAAGTCTGAGACCATGTAGAGACTGAAGAGCAGGACTACTCAAAGTAGCAGGTCCACGGGATGTGAGATGGCTGCTGTGGTCTTTGGCCACCAGAAGACCCCGGCCCTGCATCCTCTCAAGTCCCCGAGCCCAGGCCAGCCAGTTCCTGGGGCTGGAGTGACCCACAGAGACCGGGTTGCAGAAGGGATTCCAACAACCAGCAGAGCCCACGCCTGTCAGTCTGAAAGGGACTCCTGCCCAGAACTTCTCCAGTGCCTACCTTAAGTCACCTGCTCTAAGAACCAAGGCAGGGCTGGAGGCACAAGAAAAGCCCTCATAACTACACAGCGGCCTTGGCCAGGGTCACATTCCAATGTCAGGACTGTCAGGAACAGTCCTTTGGAGCCCTCCCCAGGCACTGTTTAGACAGGTGGCCAAAATCTAAACTCTCTCCTATACAAAAGGGAGTGACATTGCTACCTACCAATATATTTCCCACAAATTGCTAGTTCTCTGGGTGTTCATCAGAAATTGGGAGGGGTAGGCTTAGATTTGAAGAGAACTAGACAACTAAATCAGTTTCTTCATTGCAGGGCTTCTCAGAGTCTTGATACAATAATGTACATGAGGACTCTTTCCAAGAGAGAAGATAAGATGCAATATTTCCCATGATATCTCCGGGGGCAAAGGTCTACAAAGTGTGTCTGGCAGAGCCTCAGAAAGATGACAAGGCTAACACAGGTCCTGCTACATCAGGCAGAATATAAGCCTCCTGTCCCCATGTCCACCAAAGGATGGTCACCAGGAAGAGAAGCTGCTCCGGAAGCAAAGGAGAAGACTCTAAGCCCAGGACCACTCCAGATCCCAAAAATGGGCTTGAGCAGCCTTTGGCAAAGCTTCGATTATGTAAATATGCATTTAGGGACTTTTTAAACACAAATTATTCACCCAATTAGCTCTAATGGCCCCTAGGAGCTGAGAGAGACTATTGTGTAAACACGTGGGGCTGAATGCAGCCTTGGCCCCGAGATTTCCTCAAAAGACAAGGGTTTACGAGTCCCCCATAAGGGTTCCCTCTGGGCCCAATCTTGGCAGATAAGTTCATTGCCAGGAAGGGAATTCTTGCCTAAAATATGAAAAGAGTAAGAAGAAAAAGAAGGATCCAGTCCCTTTTAAGCAAGCAGAGAGCTCTCTGGATACAGATTTTATATATTTTTTCAGTTGCCATAAAACATACGTTCTATGACACAGAACATGTGGTAGCCTCACTTTTTCTCAATAGGAGAAATTGGAGCTTTCTCTCCAACACATATTCCAAACGTTTCCCACTAGACACGCCACAGACGGGAGGGAAGCCAGCCCATACTCACCTCAGGAAGGCAGTGGGAGCCCTGCGCCCAGCTGGCCAGCACACTGGTCCTGGCTGCAGTTCCTGGGAGAAGCTAGGCCTCCTCAGCAGAGAAGGTAAGGCCAATGCCCCGACGTAAAGAGCCTTGGAGTCCAAGGAGACTTGTCCATAGTCAGGTCTGTGACAGATGAAAAACAGGGGCTAGCTTTCCAACCTCAACCAGGAACAAGTCTTCCAGAATTCACCTGGGCCCTTGGGGCCTTGCCCAAAGTCTGAGGGTTCATCTCACAAACCTGTGAAGAGCTTAGCTGAGGCCAGTCCTCCCTCAGTTTCAGTCTACTCTTCATCCACCCTAACACAGGAGCTGAAACCGGAGGATCATTGTTTTCCTCCCTCCTTCTCACTGATGCCTTCTCTCTCCTTGACCTCCAGAGCATTTCCCAAAACCCTCCTGGGGTCCTCTTGGTAGTCACAGCCACATCGCTCTATGGCCTCTCCTGCCTGGTCGCTCAACTTCTCTGGCCCTTCTCTAGCCATCATTTTTCAAAAGGCAAACGTGATTTTGTCCCACCTTGGCAAAGAATCCTTCCTCCATTTCATAGTAGGGTCTTTAACACAGTGCATCAGACTGAGTCCCTTCACCCTGTTGCTGGCGCTGCCTAGAACTCTTCCTTCCTATCTTTCCCAAGTGTTAGGGTTTAGCTATGTAATGTCCCCTGAAAAGCTCATCTGTTGACAATGTAAAAATATTCAGAGGTGAATAACTGAATCATGAGGGTTCTAGTCTCATAGTGGATAAATCCACTGATGGGTTAATAATTTGAATAAATTTGTTGGGTGGTAGTTTAAGTTAAGGAGGGAGATCACTGGAGGTGAGGCCCTGGGGACTATCTGTGTCTCTCAGTGCCTCCCCTTGCACTCTTTCTTTCTGCTCCCAGCACCACTATGTGGGATCTGTGTGCCTCCACCATGCACCCTGCCGCCACCACCATCACAGTTTATTCCTCCTCTGAACTGGCCCTATGGACTGAAATCTCCACAACTCTGAGCCCCAATAAGTCTTCTCTCCTCTAAGTTGTTCTTGTTAGGTATTTTGGTCACAGTGATGGGAAAGCTAATGAAAACAAATTACTGCCTACTTATCCTCCAGAGAAGAAAATAAGCTTAATAAGCAAATAGGCTCAAACATTACTTCCTCCAGAATCCTTCCCTGATCTCCAACTACCAACCTCTCTCACCATTCTGGGTTCTCACGGCACCATGTTTCTTCAGGCTTTCTCAGTGGCAGACCAAAGCTAAGACGGAGAGAAGCAAAGCGGCAGCCTGTCCTGGCATACTGCAGACCCGCTCTCCCTCCATTAACCCAAAGCCCCATGAGGTCCGCACTATTGTGTTGCAAACTAGTGGTGAAGTCAGGACTTGCACCTGTCTCTAGCAAAGCCCATGCTCTTTCTCCAACAGGAATCTACAGGAGTCTGATAAGACAACTCAGGCCTAGTCGTGCTAACAGGTGGAGGAGGGACAAAGGTCCAAGCAGAGGACTTACCATGACCCAAAGCATGGCAGTGGGAGACAGCCCATGGGGGTAGGGGGATGCAAGTAGTTCAGTAGGACAGGAGGAAGACAGAGAACCAAGAGTCCAGAGCAGCCTATGGAGCCCAGGGGAGGAGTCCCCTCCTACCAGCCTTAGGAGGGCTGGGCATTATCCTAGGTGACAGAGAGCCATGAGCTTACGCCTGTCTTCCATGCTGGTGACAGTTACCAGCTGCTTCAGCACTGTACGTCTTAGCCCCGTTTAGACCTTTCGATGAGCATCACATCACCAGGCCCAGCACAGAATGGACAAGCAAATGTATGACACATACAACATGCTTCTCTTTGAAACACAGACGCTGGATTGGCATTGACAAGTAGCATCCCTTTAGGATCCGAGGGGAAAATAATCCTGCTTCTGGTATAACCCTGTGTGTGTGTGTGTGTGTGTGTGTGTGTGTGTGTGTGTGTGTGTGTGTGTGGGTGGGTGGCACTGGGGATCGAACCCAAGGGCATTCTACCTCTGAACTACATGGCCCTACTTTATTTTTTGTTGTTGTTGTTTTTTGTTTGTTGTTGTTGTTGGTGGTGGTGGTGGTGGTGGTGGTACTGGGGTTCCTGGAAGCCCTTCTACCTCCGGGCTACACTCCCAGACCTATTTTTTTACATTTTTATTTGGAAACAGGATCTCTTAAGCCAGCGCACGTGGCTGGCTTCGAACCTGCGCAATTCTCCTGTCTCTGCCTCCGAAGCACGGGGATTACAAGCGTGTGCCACCACGCCCGGCTTACTTTTTATTTTGAAACACAGTCTTACTAAATTGCTGAGGATCCTCCTGCCCCAGCCTCCCAAGTACTGGGATTACAGGCCTGTGCCACCATGCCAGGCTCTGGAACATCTGAGCACTCGCAGGCCTGGAGAGAAAGATTTCGACCTATAGAGAGTCCTTGAGAATGAACTACACCCCACTGCCTCATCCCAAACCCCTCAGCCCTCCTCCAGAAAACCTTCTAGGGGCCGGGCGTGGTGGCGCATGCTTGTAATCCCAGCATTCGGGAGGCTGAGACCAGAGAACCACGGTTCGTGGACAGCCTCAGCTACTCATGAGGCCCTTTGCAACTCAGTGAGACCTGGTTTCAAAATAAAGAATAAAAAAAAAAATAGGGCAGGGGGTGTAGCTCAGAGGTCAAATGCCCCTGGGTTCCATCCCCAAACCCGAAAAAAAAAAAAGAAAAGAAAAGAAAAAGAAAACCTTCTAGGGAAAAGAGCATCCATTTTCCTAACTGGATGCCTGAAGGTCCCCTCCCACAGCCCTCTCTCCTCACCCACAGCCTGCGCACCCCGTCCCACCTCACAGCAGAAGGAAGCACTCCCGGCCGTTTAACGCAGATCCTTGTCATCCTATTAATCCCTAGTCCTCAGTGTTCTCTCTGGCCATCCTCACCATGGCTTCTCCTGGATTATAACCTCCTGCAGGGCCGAGGTGGGCCCACTTCACCCCTCAGAGTGGCGGCCAGCATGCGCAGGCAGGCGACTAATGCCCACTTTGGCCTGAGAGCATTTCAGGTTGCGTTCATGTGTTGGCTAACTCCAAATCCAGCAGGCAGCTGTTTCCTGAGGGCCCACTGTGCTCCAGACACAGATAAGAACACAAACAGGTGGGAGATCTGAGTTCATCACCCCACTGGGTCAACAAGATCTCAACTTGTGAAACATGGTAACAATATGGTCTGTACAGAAAGTTCCAGAAAAGGGGTATTGGAAGGCAGCATGAGCTTGAGCACCATGGGAAGGGCACAGAAGAAAGATGTTAGTCTTTGGAAGAGGGAGAGAGCCAGAGCTTCAGACTAGGGTGAGGAGAAGAGGCCTCATGCAGGAGCCTTAAAAAACAACCAGAATGTTGACGTGTAAAGAAAAGAGAGTCATCGATACAGCTAGGCAGAAGAGTCAAGGCCCTAGCACTGCAGAGAGCACCACTATAAAAGGCAACTAAGGAGGAAAAAATGGGGCCAATAGATCCCTGCCGAGTGATTGGGATTGCCCCAGACAACCCTGTGGATTCCAGAAACTCGCAGCTCTGCGCATGTGCGTTCCTGCGCCCATGTACACATGCGCCTACTGCACCACTGGCCAAGGCGATTATGCAGATCTGAGGCTAGGCCTCTTCTCCCATGGGAACCAGCCAGCAGGCAACACCCAGGTCTCTGGAAGTACAACCAGGAGGTGCCAATCTCAAGGGCGATGCTTATGTCATTCTTGGAAAACATCCATCGTGTCAACCACGAAGACCTTAGGACGGGGAAGGACCAGACAAGGAGCCACAGTGCACCATTCTACCAGCACCTTCCTACAGGCATTTAGCAAGGCCTGTCCTCAGGGCCAGCCCGGCATTCCAGGAGATAAGACTGCGGTTCTACCTAACACCTTCATGTCACTGTCCCTGGCAGCCAGGGGCTGTTTCAGCTGCTTGCTCAACGGGCCTGTGTGGATTTCGCAGTGTGCCCAAGCTTACCACGGCATCTAGGAAAGTTGATGTTGCTGCCCATTTGGTAGAGAACTTGGAGGGGAGTTCTGTCCCCTCTCTGGGCATCAACTTCTTCAACCAAACATGGCAGAGTTGAACTATGTGATCTGTAAGAACCAATGTATTCTACAAGTCTCAGACTCAAGGGAATCATACCATTCCCATCTGCTCAGCAATGGGGCCAGAGTTCACCTGGATACCAGCGGACCTGCCTATTCCCAGCAGGGAGACCTCCAGCCATGTCTACAGTGGTACTTGTGTAACAACCCTGAGACTAGACACACATAATCCCACTCCATGCCAGCGGTCAGTTCTGTTTTGACACTGGTTTCAGGAGGTGAGGTCAGTGGGCTGAGTCTCACACTTGGGCCTTATTATGACTTCAGTCACCCCCAAAGCTCATGTGTTGAAGGCTTGGTCAACAATGAGCAGTGTTGAGAGATGGGGCCTTTGGGCCGTGACTGGATCCTACGGGCTCCGACCTCATGAATGGATGAATCTATTTATGGACTCATAGATTAGTGGGTTGGGGGAGGGACCTCGTTATGAAAGGAGCTCCTCTCTGCTGCCTGGCCACCATAAGTGAGCAGCTTTACTTCACCACACATGCCCCACCATGACGCTTGCCTCACTACAGACCAAGAAACAACAGGGCCACGTGGCCATGGACTAGGACCTCTGAAACCGTGAGCCAAAACGAATCTTTCCTCCTTTAAGTTGATTTCCCAGGTGTTTGTCACAGGGGCAGAAAGCTGACATGCCTTTCACCATGCCTGTGGTTCAGGGTAAATCTCTGTTTCTCGTGACCTATATTTTTGGTGATGTGCAATGGGAGCTGTTTTTCAGCTGGTATTCTCTAAGCCCCCTCTCCATCATGCCCCAAAAGGTAAGAGAAGGAGTCACTTAGGGGCAATGCAAAGGACATGAAGAAGGCATACAAAAAGGTAGCTGGGCATGGTGCCACATGCCTCTAATCCTGGTACTTGGGAGGCTGAGACAGGAGGATCACAGGTTTGAGGCTAGCTTCAGTAACTTAGTAAGACCCTGCTTAAAAATAAAAATAATAATAAAATAGGGCTAGTGGGCCGGGCGTGGTGGCGCACGCTTGTAATCCCCGTGCAAAGACAGGAGGATCATGCGGGGTCCAAGCCAGCCACGCGCGCTGACTTAGGAGACCCTGTTTCCAAATAAAAATGTAAAAATAGGTCTGGGAGTGTAGCCCGGAGGTAGAAGGGCTTCCAGGAACCCCAGTACCACCACACACACAAAAAATAGGGCTAGTAGTAGAGCCCTCAGTTTCAGTCCCCACTACCACACACACGCACACGCACACACACACACGCACACACACACAAATACAAAATGGTTACCAATAATCAAAGGTATGTAAATGAGCCCAATAGTATATGATCTTCCACTACAGTTGAACCTCACCCTTATTCATTTCAGTTACTCATGGTCAATTAAAATCTGAAAGTATTGAATGAAAATCAAATATTGAATGAAAAATTCCAGAAGCAAATAATTCATAAGTTTTAAGTAATATGTCATTCTGGTAGCAGGATGAAATCTCATTTTATCCTACTCCATCTTGCCTAGGATATAAATTGTTCCTTTGTCCAGTGCATCCACATTGTATATGCTATCCACCTGTTAGTCTTTTAATGGCCATCTCTTACTATCAGACCAGCTGTCATGGTATCACAGTGCTTGTGTTAAAGTATCCTTTATTTACTTAGTAATTGTTCTAAAACATAAGAATAGTGATGCTAGAAAGTCAGATATACCAAAAGAAGCCATAAAAGTGCTTTCTTTAAGTGAAAAGTTGAAAGTACATCATAATACCAGCTACTTGAGAGGCTGAAGCAGAAGGATTACAAGTTCAAGGCCAGCCTGGGTAACTTGGCAAGACTGCCTCGAAATAAAAGGAATGGGAGTGTATCTGAGTGGTAAAGCACCCCTGGGTTCAGTCCTCAGTACCACACAAAAAAATGTGAAAGTCCAAAATATTTTGAGAGCAAGAGAAATCACATCCCCACAACTCTTATTACAACATATTGATATAATTGTTCCATCTTATTATTATTGTTATAAGCCTTTTACAATATCTAATTTATAAATTAAACTTTTATCATAGATATGTTCGTAAAAAATATGCTATCTCTTATTACTATATATGAAGTAAATTAATTACAGATATATATAATACATAATACATACATACACATATTTACATATACACACACATATATCTATATGAGGTTTGGCGCTATTCACAAGTTCAGGCATCCACTTGAGGCCTCGGAACATACTCTTCCTGGACAAAAGAAAACCAATGTACCAATTTGGCTAAGAATAAAAAAATGAATAAAACCAGGTTGGTCATGGTGCCAGAAAACATATCTTTAGTGCCAGTGCACCATATAGGGGGACAATTTGATATTATCAAAATGATGAGTGTGCATACCCTTTGCTCCTGCAAAGAGATGTATCTGCAAAGATATTTGCTAAAGTTTGTTTATAATAAGGAAACAATAACCAAAATATAGAGGAAGGGAAGCCTGGCCGAGGAAACTATGATGTTCACAGAATGCTCTGCAACCCTATAAAACAGCCATACTAGCCAGAAGCCATAGCATACACCTGTAATCCCAATATTTAAAATTGGAGAATCACAGATTTGAGGCCAGCCTCAGCAATTTAGTGAAGCCCTAAAATAAAAAGGGCTTTGGATGCAGTTCAGAGCTAGAATTCTTCTGGGTTTAGTTCCTAGTAAACACACACACACACAAAGCCATGTTCCTTCTGAGGCCGAGGTGATGAGAACATTCACTGGCTACCCTCCTCACCTCTATGACTGAACATTTTGCCATGGGCATGTCCCACATCTGTAAGCAAAACCAGGTGTTCACAATATAAAATAAGCTACAAAAGCCAGGTACAGTGGTAAACACCTGTGATCTCAGTACTTGGGAGGCTGGGAGGCTGAGACAGGAGGATTGTAGGTTAGAGGACAGTCTCAGCAACTTAGCAAGACTCTCAGAAATCTAGTGAGACCCTGTTTCAAAACAAGAAAAGAAATAAAGGCTAGGGGTGTAGTTAGGTGTAGAATGCCACTAGGTTCATTCCCCACTACCACAAAAATTAAAAAATAAAGCCAAGCGTGGTGGCGCATGCTTGTAATCCCAGCATTTGGGAGGCCGAGACAGGAGGATCGCAGTTCAAGGACAGCCTCAGCTACTTAGTGAGGCCCTTTCCAACTCAGTGAGACCCTGTTTGCAAATAAAGAATTTTGAAAAAGTAGAGTTGGAGGTGTTGCTTGAGGTAGAATGTCCCTGGGTTTCATCCCCAGTACAGCAAATAATAATAATAATTATTAATAATAATAATATCTATAAAAATATGATCTCAATGAATATGTAAAATCTACCATAGAGAGTGTATGAGGGTGAAAAGCAAATTATAAACAGCATGACACACTTATTTTTTATTTCCTCCCCTGCCCCATGGTACTGAGGATTGAACCCAAAGGCATTCCACCTTCGAGCTACACCCTCAGCCCAATTTTATTTCTCATATGGAGACAGGGTCTCCCAGGATTGGTGTGAGTTTCACTACTTGCTGAGACTGTCCTCGAACTGTGATCCTCCTGTCTCACCCTCCCAAGTACTGAGATTACAGGCACGTGCTACCACTTAAGTGCATGTTCATAGGCTGTTCATCAAAATTTCAACATTTCAGCCAGGCAGGGTAGCACATACCTATAATCCTAGTACTTGGGAGGCTGAGACAAAAGGATTGCATAAGTTCAAGACTAGCCTCAGCAATTTAGCAAGACTTTGTTTCAAAATAAAGACAAAGGGCTCAGAGGTACAATGCCCCTGAGTTCAATCCCCCGTAGCACCCAAAAAAATCAAAAATAAAAATAAAAAGACAAGCCACCAAGGTCAAGGTCACAGAGTATTCAACTGGAATTCAAACCCAGGCTTCACAACTCCAAAGCCCATGCTCTCACTCACTGCGGCCTCAGGCTGGGAGTCACAATGCCGCAGTCACAATGAACGGGGAGGGGGCGTGGCATGTTTGAGCCAGGACAATGAAAAGACTCAATTTTGCTCACTCTGTGAGGGTTTTGTTGGGGTGACAGAGACTGGCATCTACTGGGCACTAGGGACCAATCCAGAGGGCAGGCTGTGCATGCCCAGCAGGGCCCACCTCCATGCTCTAAAATGAAAGGGAGTCTCAAGAGTCTCGCCCTGGTTGCCCGCCCTCGCCAGGGTGGAGGGCAAGGGTGTCTGACTGTGCTTTTGCTCCAACATCTCAGTCCAGAAGACACCCCCCATACCAAGTTAATAGACACTGAGGGTCTCCAGCCTGTGGGTGAGATACTGAGGCTTAGGAGCCACACCAAACCCCTGAGTGGGGCCGCGGTCCAGGACCCACACTCGAGCCAACACATACAGGATCCACCCGCTGGGCTGGCCACGCCTGAGATCTCCAGACCACTTGAATCCAAGCTTTGGTTTGGAGTCCGCCGGTGGCGAGCAGAGGACACGGACCACCAGGCCTGTAGCACTGTGGGACAACAGTATAGGCCAGGGAAAAGACAAGAAGGAATCCAGGGCACCAAGCATCTGGAAGGGAGTTTAGGAGACCAGATTGACTAGCCCAGGATCTTCAGTTCTTCTATAAGAAGGTCTAAGCAACAGAGACCCCTGTTCAAACAAAAGTTCAGGGGAAACCCCAGGAGGCAATTCCCGGGGCAAGAGGGATAGGGGCCAGGGGCCCTTGTGTCGGCTCTGAACTTGCTCTCCTCTGAGAAGAAACAGGAAAACACGAAGTCAGCTTGGGAATGCAGAGAAGGAACCGCTGCAGGGCAAGACTGAGAGAGGCCCTGCTAGGAAGTGGTGGAGCCCATCGTGGCTGGAGCAGGGCCAGTGATCGGACAGCGGATAGGGGGCAGCAGGTCTAGACCCCAAACACAGAGAAACTGGGGCGAGCATTATTCACTAATCCATCTTGTACTAAGCAAATCCAGAGCTGGGCCCTCTGGTTCCCGCCTGGCTGTGCATGGCAGCCCGCCTCCCTCCCAGCCATGCTGGGTTGCTCCGGGAATGGATGTGGCTGCGTTTCAGCACGCACGGGGAGAGAGCAAAATCAGTACTCCTGGGTGGCATTTGGAGCCACAGTGATGTGGGCAACCAGAGGACAGACCCCAGAGTGGGTCCCAGTGACTCACCTCCCAGGAGAATAGGCCCTTCCAAACCTGCAGAGGAAGACACGGCTGCGGGATCTCATGGCACATGCAGCTCCGGGGGAGGCCCTGAAGCCTCCGTGGAGCTCTGCAGAGGCCTGGCCAGGCGAGGAAGAGGCTCGGCAGGTGGGGCGCAGTGGGGCCAGATCTAGGCACAGGCCCTCCACAAATCATCCAGAGATATTCAGCCAGGCACGGTGTCCCACACCTGTAATCCCAGTACTCGGCACACTGAGACAGGAGGATCGCAGGTTCAAAGCCAGTGCATAGCAACTTAGCAAGATCCTGTTGCAAAATAGAAAATAGAACTGGGGATGTAGTTCAGAAGTAAGATGGCCCTGGGTTCAATCCCTAGTCAAACCACACACACACACAATATTCGGAAGCAGAACAATGACCCCCATACTCTCCTCCCACCCCAGTGATGGAAACCCAGGCCTTTTTATTCTCTCTCTCTCTCTCTCTCTCTCTCTCTCTCTCTCTCTCTCTCTCTCTCTCTCTCCACACCCTTGGCTAAGTGGCCCCCAAGAGGAAACTTTCCATGTGAGGGCAGCAGGCCTGGGTGCGTCCACTATGGGGCAAGACAGGCACTGCTGCCTGCACGCGTGTCTTCACACATTTATAACCTGGGCTTGTCTTTTCCAGGTCCTGTCCTCAAGGTGAGTGCTAAGCTCATGACAGCACACGCAGTCACTCACCTGAACTGACCAAGTGGATGAAGGATGCCCAATGGGCAGCTGGAAGTCTTGTGTCTGAAGTTGAGGAGAGAGTTACTGTCTAATAGAGAACCCGGAGTCACAGCAAAGAACAACAGCAGCCCACAATTCCTGAGTGCTGACCTGCTGTGCACTGTTGTAGAAGCTTTGCAAAGATTATAAACACTGTTATCACGCCCAGTTTATAGAAGAGGAAACTGGCTCACAGAGAGGTTAGGCCACTTACCTAAGGTCACACAGCTATGACATGGTAGAGCTAAGACTCGACCCATCCATACTGGCCGTTCTTAATTGCTATGTCATGGACATTGAGGCCAAAAGTACAGAGAGAGAAAAGGACCAAGGACAGAGCCCGGGCCACAGCCTGAGCAGGGAGCAGCCTAAGGAGGCAGAAGCAGCAGGGGGAAAGCAGAGCAGCAGGGAGCCAGGAGACTCTGCAGCTTGGGCCAGCTGATGAGAAGATGAGGTGACGGAGGGGAGCGAGTGATACAGACAAAGCAGGTGGCTGGGGGAAAGTGTGGTCAGTGGTGCCTCCCTGCAGAGGCAGGAGGGCCCTCCAGCCCAGCCCTTCCCAGCCTCCTGAGCCTGGTGTGCAGCCTGGGGCCCAGGACTGGGTAAGAAAGGCCTTGTTTCTCTCAGCACGCCTGCAAACAGCTGCTTTCTCTCTATCCACCAGATCCCGCCTCCACGCCAAGTCCTTTCGAGTACCGAAAGGATTTGCTCCCCAAACAGTTCACAGCTATTTCTAAAGCTCACACTGTAAGACGTTGCCTATTTATAACCAGAAATTCCCCCATAGCCAAACTGGACTCCCAAAAAAGTGGCAACTCCATATCATCTTTGATTTTGTTTTAAATCAGAAGAGCTCAGAATTGCATCTTTGACTGTATCCAAGTTGCTCCTTTTCCCCATATATGGCCAGATCCACTGTTTGCCAGAACAAGCCATGTTTTCCTTATTAAGCAACACATAAAGTTAGCAAACAGAGACTGACTGCTCACTGCCCCACACCCCAAGCCCAGTAGTCGCAGCTGGAGCAAGGGCCTGACCAGGCTGTGGAGTGTTGGAAGGCCCCGCCACAGTGGGAAACAGAGCAGAACACTGAGCTGGGAATCTGGAGCCGGTCCCAAGGGCAGCCCTGGGCATCAACAGCTGTAGTGCATGCAGGGTGCCAAATTCTAAGAAAAGTCATGCGGAATCTTCCTCACAGCCTGAAGGTGGGGTATCATTGTTTCCATTTACCAATGAGTAGAGTCTATGTAATTTGCTCAAGGTCATCCAGCTGGGATGGCAGAGGCAAAGAGACCCGTTTCTGTCCACCCAGCACAACATCTTTTGACATCACAGGGTCATCTTTCTTCACTGGGCCTTGGCTTACCCATCTGTAAACTGAGATAGGCAGGAAAACTTTCTCAAGCCCTCCAACTCTCACATGGACACTGGTTCTAGTAACATACTGTAGAAATGATTGCTCAAAGTATATAGTCTTGGCACTGGATCTCTTACAGAGTGTTAGACCCTGGGCCCTTCAGTCCAGGTCTAGAAGAGATGATGGGTAACAGGTGCACAGAAACATACTTCTGTCCCTTTCTACTCCAAACCAGATTCCCAAGGCAGCTGTGTGGAACAGCAAAAAGGGGCCCACCTAGAACTCAGAATAGTCCCATTTCTCTCTGCTGTGTGCCTCTTGGCTCACAGGATTTTCCCAAACCTCCAAAGCCTCCCCCTCCAAAAGGCCTTCTGCCCTATGCAGCCTCCACCACATCCACAGCCTGCTGTCTGAGCCTCACAGGCCTGTCTTTGATTCCTGGCCAATGGTATTTGATACCAGAGACATATGCAGCCAAGGGAAAGCCCTGTTCCCCAAGTGTATGGATCCCATGTGGCCCTGAAACAGACAGGATCCGTGCCCCACTTGGCATGTTTGGGAAATGCAGTACCAGCCTGACTACTCCAGAGGACAAGCTCCTCCTCAGCACTACTTGGGGTGGGCAGCTGGTCACCTGCAGGCTGCAGGGCACCAGCTCGATATGAATCTCTGGGGTGGGCCCCAAGCCTGAATGCTTAACCTGCACCCAGGATTGTACAGTGACACCAAAGAGACTCACTGTCCCAGAACAAAACATGCCGGCTCTCCCCTGTCCCACCCCCTCGCTTCTCTGTCCCCACCTCCTGCCCCCTCCTCTTCTACACATGTGAACACAAACACACTGCCTGTGGGAGCCCTACAAAATGCCACAGGCCTGTGATTGTCTTTTATAAGTTGCATTTTTTTAGTGCTTTTCACATCAATCTGGCAATAATAAACATAATAAACCTGTACTACAAGCTGCTTTCCATACCCCCAGGAACTATAGCATCTTAATCCATGTGGGGGTAAAAAGCAGATTCTAACTCACATGCCCTCCGCAGCCCGCCTCCTGTTCATTACTTTCTGATGTATGTTCTGCTGAGGTTAGTATCAACAGATTCAATGAACACATGAATAAATAGGTAAACTTTGAGCAAGCCAGTCTCAAGCAGTTGATTTATTTCACATTGGTAAAATTTTGAAAGATTAGCAAATGTTCCAAGACATGACTACTACCCTTGGAAAGCAGAAGGGTTTTAATCCATGATGACAGTTTGTCTTGTATTATAACCTGACATACCATTTCCAGCCTGGCGTTGCCTGGGTGCCGCAGCCTTCCTCTCACAATGTAGCCAGATAGCCCTGGCCCGCTACGCTTCAGAACTGCTCCTTGGGGCTCAGCCTTGATCACCATCTAGGCTACTTCTGACACTGTCTTGTTGTTGTTGTTGCTGTTGTTGTTTAGAATTAGAACAAAATGTTTATTTCATTAGTAGCATATTTTTATAAAAATTCCAAATGATTTTTTTTTTTTGGTGGTACTGGGGTTCCTGGAAATCCTTCTACCCCCGGGTTACAATCCCAGACCTATTTTTATATTTTTATTTGGAAACAGGGTCTCTTAAGCCAGCGAGACGGGCTTCGAACCTGCGCGATCCTCCTGTCTCCACCTCCCAAGCGTAGAGATTACAAGTGTGTGCCACCACACCCAGCAAAAATTCCAAATGATTTGAAAGTGCACATGGTAAAGCATGAATGCTCTGAGCTCAAGTGGCACGCTTTGTTCTTCTCAGAAACACCTCACAGTCCCCAGCATGCTGATGGCTGACTGGAAGTCACTGAGTACTTAACAGCTGGCACAATCCAATTCCAGCTGCTATTCCTGAGTGTCCAGGAGTCACCTAGTGCTGGGCTGCCCTCAGGTGCATTATCCTAAACACCAAAACATCAGAGGTTGACACAGGAGGATCACAAGTTCAAGGTCAGCCTGGACAACTTTGTGAGACCCTGTTTCAAAATAAAAATTAAAAAGGGTTAGGGGTGTGGCTCACTGGTAGGATGTCCTGGGTTTAATCTCTAGTGCCAAAAAAAGTAAAAAAGAACAGAACATCTTGCTTGGCACCCCTCTCCACCCCAAACCATCTTAACCCACGGTGCCCAATGACCTTTCTTCAGTGTTTATGTTGGTTTATCAAAAACAGCAACGTGCCTCCTTGCTCCAGGCTCCAGGCTGGTAAGACTTCTCTAGCCCAGAGGGAGTCTTTTCATCCCACCAAGACCCGCACTTACTTTCCCAGACATGGTCTCCTGTCTCACTTCTGTGCATTGTCAGAGCCTCCTTGTATCCTTTCTACAAGCCCCATTTTCCTGTCTTCCTAAAGTTGCTCAAGACTGTTCCCACTGGAAGCCTTCTCCACTCCAACTTTGCAGGACAACTCTTCCTTGAATGCCAGGACTCAAGCCACAGGCTACCTCCTCCATGAAGCCTTGCCAGATGTTCCCTCCTGACAGCAGTGATTACTCCCTCTTTAACTTCTAGAGTACCCTAAGGAGCCATTCCCACTATGGCCCTCAGGTAGCCACGAACATCATGGAGACAGAGACCACGTATCAGCCTTCCACAGACTCTGGTGACAATAAGCACATAACATAAACATAAATAAACAACTCAAGGACATTGTGTGGACCGATCAACATGAAGTCAACTTGAACTGCAAGACAGATGTAGTTAAGGAGCATTGTGGAAGATGGAAATTGCCAACAATCACAATTTTGATGAAAGGTGGAAGAGCTCAGCATTGCAAGCAAAGTCTTAGAGGCAAATAATAGAAAGTGAGAATGGGGAGCAAGGCAAGTTCAGAGGACTCTAGACCCAGGAAAGAAGTTTAAAATCAGACTGTGGGCAACGCAGAGCCACTAATTCGATTTCTCAACCAATGGGTTGAGTTGAAGAAAAATATATCTCACATCAGCCCAAGACTTTCTTTCTGCCCAGTGACCTTCCTTACTTTATATTTAGTACACGCCCTTCCCATACTACAGAGTTCATGCAAAATTTACCTGCTCCACGAAGCCAGAGACTGACAACTAAGGCATAAGATCTCAGGAAATAAAATACCAAAATAAGTGTCTGATGAGAAGACTAATAGTGTTTCACCAACCTTTCTTTTTTTTTTTTTTTTTTTTTTGGTAGTACTGGGGTTCCTGGAAGCCCTTCTACCTCCGGGATACACTCCCACGGCCTACACTCCCAGACCTATTTTTTTACCTTTTTATGTGGAAACAGAGTCTCTTAAGCCAACAAGGCTGGCTCTGAACCAGCGCGATCCTCCTGTCTCCGCCTCCCAAGCGCGGGGATTACAAGCGTGCGCCACCACGCCCGGCTCACCAACCTTTCTCAGTGTGAAAAGGTCATCTTAATTCACTTTACCAATATTTGCCAACACACAGCATGTGGCAGATGCTGGTCCCCAACAACTGGAGATACAAAGTCATGCCAAATGAATCAGTAAGAATGTGAATGCAGCGTAAATTAAGAAGAGAAGGAAGAGGTGGCTTCCTCATAAAATGACAATGAGTTGAGATCAAAAGGATTCATTCAACATTTATTTACATTTACATAATTAAGAAACATGTAAACTCCTCTAAGCACAGAATACTTGGCCATGCAGAGGAGATTAGGATGGGAACATTCTAGGTAAGAGAAACAGAAACTGCAAGAGGTCAAAGGCAGAGTGCTGGGATCGGGCAGCTGCACTGGGTGCCAAGGGAGCCAGGGGCAGACTCCTTGGAAGGCAGAAGTGAGATGCAAAATGAACCGAGAGGCCGTGGTGGCTTATGTTCAAGAAGTGGACTCTGCGGGAGCAAGTGTGGAAAGTCAGAGCCACCCGTACCCCAAGCACTTGGCTCTCAGATGAGCTATGCCGCCTCCCTCACGCTGCCCCAGGCCCAGTCAGGAGTCATGGCTGATGGCCCTGCATAAGCCTTCTGTGTGAGATCCTCCTCTGGCTTCCTCTGCAGCCTGGGTCCACCCTGCCAGTGTGCATTCTCCCAGCCAAGCACTACTATGATAAAGGACAAAATGTGTAAAAATCTTAGCCCAGGAGCCATCCTAGGGACTTTTCGGGCATCACACCACTTGATATGGCCATGCATGAAGCCTTCTCTTCTCCTGCAAGCTGGATCTAAGTCCATATTGTCCACAGACTGGCAAGGAGTTGGAGATAGAGTTGGAGATCTAGGGTGATTGATCCTAAAATACCACCCACACCCAACTTAAATTGGATTTGGCATGGACTGCATTGCACCTCATACACCAAAGTTCTACCCCCCAGAGAAATACAGGCTGAGGCTCAGAATATAACACCCCCTCCACCCCGAGATGAATGCATCTATCACACACAAATCAGAAGGCAGAGTTTAAAGCCTGGGACAACTCTTCTCTTGTCAGCCAATGCCAGTATTACATGGTACAGGTGTAGTGAGTCTAACTTCACACAGAAAATTCTCCTTCCTGAGCCAGGTCCCACCTCACTCCTGCTGGATCCTACCTCCTCTGCTGTCAGCCCTCTTCAGCCTATCCTTGAGCTGGAAGAATCAAAAGCCACCTCTTCTACCCCCTGAGGAGCTCATGTATTAATGTTCAGAGTTGACATAATTAAGTGATGAGGGCTGTGATTTCATCAGTGGATAAATCCATTGTGGATTTATTGAGTGGTGACCTAGACAGGTGGGGTGTGGCTGGAGGAGGTAAGGGACTGTGCTTTTTCTTTGCGTCCTCTTGCTTATTGGCTCTCTCTGGCTTCTGGCCTCCATAATGGAATTCATTCTCATTCTCTCTCTCTCTCTCTCTCTCTCTCTCTCTCTCTCTCTCTCTCTCTCTCTCTCTCTCCTTCCTGTTGCTATGCCCTGAGTTTCACAGATGTAAACAGACTGACATGGACTGAAACTCCAAGATCTCAGAAAAACTGTGGACAAATAAATTTTCCTTCCTCTAAGTTGTGTGGTCAGTTGTCTTGAATTATGCAGTGAGAATGTTGACCAAAACACCACCCCTACGTACAGGTAAATACACACATGCACACTTGACACACACACTGGTAAACACAGGCAAGCCGTGCCTGGCTCCTGGTCAGAGCTTGGTCCCCAGCCCAGACCTGTCCTCTGAGCTCCACCAAAGGCTACTCCATACCTCCTTCTAGGTGACCTTTAGGAACCTCCCAAACAGAACTCACACAAACAGAACTCACCTGTTCCCCATTCGGACCTGCTCCTCCTGTAGCCTCCCCCAACTCCAGGATGGCTCCATCACCAGGGCCCTCCTCTGCCCATTCCCTCTGCAGGGTTATGGTTCCTTCAGCAGGGTTACAGTTGGGATTTTAAATATCCCCCAGACCTCACATGGTAAGTGAGGCTGCCATGTTGGAGGTGGGACTTGGGTGCTGGGGAAGGTCCTGGAAATGTAGCTTCCTGCTCTCTTCTCTCCTTTGCCCCATGGGCTGACACAAGTTCTTACACTTCTTCTCTCTGCTCCCAGCCTCGATGCCCTGAGGACCTGCAGCTCCAGCTCCTGCTTGGACGCTACAGTCTAGCATGGACTGATATCTCTAGAAGCATGAGCAAACTCCTCGCTGCTCTAAGTTTTGTGTGCCCGGTGTTTGGGTCACAGCGGTGAGAATGCTGACTAAAATAATCAGCAAGTCCTGTCCGCCCTCCCCCACTGCCACTCCTCCCTCTGGCCCCACCTTCCTGACCCTCCGCCTCCACACAGCAACCGCAGGAAGGGAATCGTTTTCATTGTTGTTGAACTAGGGATTGAACTCAAGGTATTTCTATCTCCAAACTAGACCCCCGACCCCCTCCCCCCTTTTTTCAGGGTCTCACTAAGTTGCTGAGGGTCTCCATAAGTAGCTGAGGCTGGCCCTGAACCTGCAATCACCCACCCCCCACCCCCCATCTCAGCCTCCCAAGTACTGGGATTACAGGCGTGCACCACCACACCCAGAAGGAATCTTCTTAAAATGCACTTCTGACATGCCGTGCTCATAGCCAAAGCCCCTCCGTGAGGCTCGCGGGCACCCACCTGCCTCTCCCTGCTGCACACACTCTTCCTCAGCCCTGCTGCCCTTCCTTGCAGCCTTACACGCCTGCTCCCCCATCTCCCTCACTGTCCAGGTGCCTAAGCCGGGCCTGGGTCTGAACCCTGCACATCTGGTCTCAGGCAGGAAGCTCTCCTGGCCATCACTGCTCCACACCCAGCCCTGCTGTGATAAAGGACAAAATGTGCCCGCCTGCCTGGCCCCTGGCCTCTCCCTGCACTGCCCGGTGCACAGAGGACATTCCCACCCTCGTGGAACCTGGACTGAGCATCCTCCCTGAGGATCATTGGGCCCCAGAGGGAGGCACTTCTGTCTGTCCTTCTCCTTGCAGCCACCCCATGCCCTGCAGACAGGAGGACGCTCCATGGGGCTGAACACAGCAAGGGGTAGCTGAGGGCAGGGCAATGTTGGGGGAGGGAGATGCCCAAGCAGCAAAGCTGAGAATCCCTCTAGAAGAGGGAAAACACACAGCAGATGGTTCACAGAGGAGTCACATGGCCATGGATGACAAAAAGGCTCAGTCCTACTATTCAAAGAAATACAGACCAGAGCAGCAGTAAGAGTCGATGTTCACCTAACTAAATGGCAAAAAGTAGTAAGAACAGGGGCAGGCATGGCAAGGAGCCCCCTCCTATACCAAGGAGTAGAACCAAAGGCAACACAGCTCTCTGGATGGCCATCTGATCTGCCACCGGTGTCTTACCTATGCGTGCCCATCCAGCAACTGCACTTCAATGAATAGCTTTAGCTGTTTCCCAAGACAAAAGGACAGGTGTGCAGAGATACAGGTATTCTGATATTCAGAGTGGCATGCTTTACAGCAACAAAAAATGGGAACCACCCTAAACACCGTTAATAAGAGATGGACTGGATAAGTTATGGTATGCCAGAATACAATGACGCTTATTAAAAAGAAAGCAGTAGTTCCCTATGTATGATGGAAAAGCTCAAAGTTCAGTGTTGCGGGAAGAGTGCTTCCAGAGTAGCAGCATACAGCATGAGCGCGTTCACATGTGCACAGTAGGCATGTTTACATATATGAGTATTTGTTCCGGCATCCACATGCATATAATTCACAAAGGTAAAACTATCTGGAATGGTAGCTACTTAAGAGTAGATGTGAGAAGGCAAATTATGAGGGAGGTTCGCTGCTGTGGTTTATTTTAGCTTTTCATAATGATCATGTACTATTAAAAGACATTCTATTAAAACACTATGAAAGAGCCAGGAAACTTAGTGAAACTTTGTTTCAATTTTTAAAAATTAAAAAGGGCTAGGGGCGTATTTCCAGGATAGAATGCTCCTGGGTTCAATCCCTGGTACCACTGGGGAAAAAAAAATCTATGTTAAGAAAAAATTGCTCGTAAATCCAGGAGGATAGGAAGAACAAGAAAGAAAACAATAGCAACAAAATTCTCGAAACTGAAATAGAGGAATGAGAGGAACTGACTTAACAAACCTAAGTAAACTAAATCCCAAGTCAGAAGTGAAGAAAGCCAAAAAGCCACCTAATGTTCACCATAGAATTATACAAAGCCCTAGGAATTAGAGGCACCAGGGACCTGTGAAGGTGGGGCTGTGAGCAGCAGGGCTGGCTGGAAGTCCTCATGATCAACCTTCAGAGTTCACATGTCTCCAGAGCCCGGAGGCCAGGTGGTGCACCTCTGCGCACTGACAGAGGCTACAGGATTATTTTCTGAGAAGGGTTAAGTAGAGGGACTCTGGTTCATGGGACACCAAGCACAATTGAGAGCATGGGTGTCATACAGGGAAAGAAGGGGATCAAGTGAAAGTTTATGGTCAGAATATGAAGACATCCTGACCCACTGTTGCTTCCCCAGCAAGTTCTCAGAATGCTGGCAGCCACGGGAACTTCCTCAAAGCTGCAGAATGGAGGAGGCTACTCTGGGTCATCTAGCCAGCCCTAGACAAGAAAGGTAGAAGTTCTCCCCAAACATTGCTGTTCTATGAACAGGAGGAGAGAGAAAAAGAGAAAGAAAGGAAAGAAAGAAGAAAGAAAGAAAGAAAGAAAGAAAGAAAGAAAGAAAGAAAGAAAGAAAGAAAGAAAGAAAGAAAGAGTTTTAGTAAATGTGAAGGGATAGTCAAGGAATACCAGACATTAGAGACATTATTTCATATCAAAGATAGAGGGCCATGCTAGACATGGTGACCCACACCTGTAATTCCAGTACTTGGGAAGCTGCCAAAGGAAGATCACAAGTTCAAGACCAGCCTTAACAATTTAGCAAGCACCTGCTTCCAAAATAAAAATGGCTGGTGGTGTAGCTCAGAGATAGAATAATAGTCCTGAGTTTAATCCCTAATATAAGACCAAAAGAATAGAATAAAAAAGCTACTGGAGGAGAGTAACGAAACAAGGAGAGGAAAACTTTAAAGAACAATAGTTAATGCAATAAGAAATTATACTGAGGGGGAGAAGGGACTGGGGGCATAGTTTAGTGGGAGAGCCGCGCTTAGCTTGCACAAGACCTTGGACTCAATCTCCAGCACCAAAAAGAAGGAGAAAGAAGAGAAGAGGAACAGAAGAGGAGGAAAGCTGTTGCTTCCATGAAACAAGATAGGATGCTACATAGCAACAATGACATGCAAGTAATTAAAAAGAGTTCTTAGACAATAAAACAGGATAGCAAAAACAAAAATAAAACTCAGTAGAAGGAATGATAGATAATGTAAAAAGAATCTCCCAGAAAGAACTATTCTAATAGGTCCAACATCCAAAGAATCAGATATATCATTTATTGTTGCAATAACTGTAAATAATAACAAATCCCAGTGGCACACAACAGCAACCATCTATGACTCAATGTATCTGGGCATACGGAGGTTTGGCTCCACCTGCCTCTCACCCCCTCCTGGAATGGGTAGGCTAACCTGACCTTGTCTTCATGGTCGTGGTGGCAGGCAAGGGCACAGAGGCTCAGTCACTCCGTGGACCTCAGGTCTCTAGCTCTATCATTATTTCCAACATCCCACTGACCTAAAGCAAGGCATATGGCTAAACTCAGAATCATCAGAGGAGGGACTACAAAGTTACATGGCAAAGGATCTGGATACAGGTTGTTTTGTATCAGCTACACACAAGTTCAAAGAAATGATAAAGGAAATGGAGAAAAAGAAACGGGAGATAAATAAGACTAGTTGATTCCCCAAAAATAAAGAACGTACAGGAGGATCGCACAGGTTCGAAGCCAGCCTCAGCTACTTAGTGAGGCTCTCAGCAACTTAGTGAGACCCTGTTTCCAAATAAAAATATTAAAAAGGTCTGGGAGTATAGCCCGGAGGTAGAAAGCCTCTGGGTTCCACCCCCAGTACCACCAAAAAAATAAAAATAAAAAAATAAAAAACATGAGTTTCCAGATTGAGTAACCCACTGAGTACCTACTAAATAAAACTAAATCAAATCATATCAAGATAATTCCAAATAAGAATTTCAGAACACAGAGAACAACTTAAAAGTTCCTAAAGCCTCCTCAGAGAAAACAGACTTCACACCAAAGATCAAGAATTAAAACAGCATCTGAATTCTCAATAGCCACCTCAAAACCTAGAAGACAGAACACAAAGCCCTCAAAGCTCTCCAGGAAAACTCTTTCCAAATTAAAATTTAAAGCCTGGTATGATGGCACATACCTGCAATCCCAGCACTTGATAGGCTGAGACAATAGGATCACAGGTTCAAGGTCATCCTCAGGAACTTAGTGAGACCCTGTTTCAAAATAAAAGATAAAAATATTTTAAAAACTGGGAGGGTATGCCGGGCGTGGTGGCACACGCTTGTAATCCCCGTGCTTGGGAGGCAGAGACAGGAGGATCGCGCAGGTTCGAAGCCAGCCTTGATGGCGTAGGAGACCCTGTTTCCAAATAAAAATATAAAAAAATAGGTTTTGGAATGTAGCCCGGAGGTAGAAGGGTTTCCAGAATCCTCAGTACCACGAAAAACAAACAAACAAACAAAGCTGGGAGTATAGCTTGGAAGCAGAATGCCCTGGATTCAATTTCTAGTACCAAAAAAAAAAAAAAAATTACAATTCAAAGCTGGGCATGGTGACACACTCTTGTAATCCCAGCATTTGGGAGGCTGAGACCGGAGCATCGCGGTTCGTGGGCAGCCTCAGCTGTTTCATGAGGCCCTTTGCAACTTAGTGAGACCCTGTTTCAAAATAAAAGATAAAAATATTTTAAAAACTGTGAGTGTAGCTTGGAAGCAGAATGCCCCTGAATTCAATTTCTAGTACCAAAAAAAAAAAAAAATTACAATTCAGTACCCAGCCAAACTATCAAATTAAGTGTAGTGGGAAAATAAAGAGTTTATAACACAAACAAGGTTTTGAAAACATTACCTCTAGTGCACTCTTTCTCAGGAATCCCCAGAGAATGTGCTTTGACAAATGAGGAGTAAACCAAGGCAGAGGTAGCTACTGGATTCAGGAACTAGGAAATCCCATCCAGAAGAGAAATGAAACTAATTTCCAGGATAATAGTGAAGGAAAATCTTGGGGAGACAAATGTATGCCAAGCAGTAAAGGAAACTAGCCCAGACCAGAGCAAGTTAGAATGTTCAAAAGACTAATCCCAGTACTTGAGAGGGTGAGACAGGAGGATCGCAGGTTCAAGCCCAGCCCCAGCAATCTAGTGAGGCTCTCAGGAAATTAGTGAGACTGTTCCCAAATAAAAATAAATAAAATAGGCCTAGGTAGTGTAGCCTGGATAATAGAATGTCCTTGGGTTCTATCCCCAGTACCACACACACACAAGAATGTTCAGAAGATTTTGTCAGGAACACAAACCTGGTAAATATCTGATATGTCTGAATATATGGAGAGAAGATTTACAGAACTGGGAGAGATATAGAAATAAAATAATTATAAATGCATAGAAATTAGGCAAAGCCAGGCGTGGTGGCGCACACTTGTAATCCCAGCATTCTGGAGGCTGAGACAGACTAAGGATCGCGGTTCGTGGACAGCCTCAGCTACTTAGTGAGGCCCTCCACAACTTAGTGAGACCCTATTTCAAAATAAAGAATAAAAAATAGGAAAGGGAGTGTAGCTCAGAGGTCAAATGCCCCTGGGTTCCATCCCCAGACCTACAAAAAAAAAAAAAAAGAAGAAGAAGAAGAAGAAAAGTAAGCAAATAACAGTTATTAATTGTGGGGTTAAAAGTTTATGTAGCCAAAAGAAAGTGCCCACAGTTTAATAGGACATGACCACGTGATGACAGTATGGGGGGTGCGGTAAGTAGGAGAGAAATATAAAAGACAAGGGTGTTCACCTTCCACAGGGAGTCACTAGAGAATGCTGAAAAGTGATAAAACTGAAAGATTGAAATATGGATATCTTCAGTACAATTATAGATTATTTTTGTACTGGGGATTTAACCTACTGGCATTCTACCTCAGAACTGTACCCCCATCCCTTTTTATTTTTACAAAATAAAACAGGGTCTCACTAAGTTGCTGAGGCTGGCCTTAAGCCTGTGATCCTCCTGTCTTGGCCTCCTAAGTACTAGGATTATAGGCATGCACCACCTTGCCCGGCTAGAAGTAAATACTATTAAAAAGCAAATAAAAGGGTTGAAATGGCCTGCCTCTGGAAAGTAGAAAATGGGGTAGAGGAATGTGTGGGTAGAATGGGGACTTTCTTGTGCATAAGTGTTGTATGAGTACTTAGTTCTTTATATTAATATAAGGCTTTGGCAATAAAAACCAAATGTGAAAAACAGAAGCAAATTAACTTCAAAAAAGAAAAAAGAAAGGATTCTTCTAAGATACCGCTGAGAGTTCAGAAACCAGCAGGGAAAGATGGCAACTGAGAAAAGCGGGGCTTAAGAGTCCCGCTAACAACCAATCTCCATTACCACAAAATCAGCGCCTTTCCTAGCCAGAAAACACCATCACCAGAGAAACAAAAAAACCACCAGGCTCCACAGAGAAAGCGGACTGAGAACAGAGCTCAGAGCCACAGAGGAGATACACCAGCCTCACCCCCGAGGACGCGGCAGCAACGCCATATTGCCGGCGGCAGCGGCGAATTCACCGGACGGCTACAGCAAGTCGAGGTGAGCTGCTGCGGAACAGCCAGGCAGGATTTTTCAGCGCAGGGAACATCTAAAGTTCCCAGTGGCTGAGCTCAGCACACGCTGCAAGGACTCAGAGTGGAATTCAAAACCAAGAAGAAATAAGCCAGCCTCACGGCCAAGGGCGTAGCAGCGGCGCCATATTGCCACCGGCGGCAGCAGCAGCGAATTCAACGAGTCCAGTACAACTACATCTGCGAACTCAAGAACAGTGAGTCAAACAGAGGAGAAATCCCAGTACTGTACTTCCTGGGACTTGACCCAGTGGGGGAGTGGCAGTGGCAGAGATATCACACCATAGGAGAACGTGCAACCTGGCACCCCCCCATAGTTTAAAGCAGCCTCTATCAACTCCCTGGGTCGGAGACTCTGTGATACAACCCAGTAAAGGAGTAGTGGGGTCTGAGATACTACAGACTCAAGATCCAGAGCACCTTAAGTGAAGTCATAGTGACCCAAGGGAAGAACCCAGAGAAGGCACAAACTTCTGAAATCATGGGAAAGAGGAATAACACTGGAGCAATGAATGCCCACAACCCCACAACATCAGAACCCGATAAAACTGAAAATCAGAGATTTCTAGAAGATCAAATCAGGAAAATAACTGTGGAAATTATAGAGGTGCTTCGAAAGAACTCAGAGAGAGCCAAAAAGAGATAAAGGATGCAATTAATGAAGTAAAGGCCTCAATTCAAAGCACAAACAACTGATTAGACCACATGGAGAACAGAATCTCACTCTTAGAAGATGATCATTCCAAAAATGAACGCATAGTTTCTAATCTAGAAAAAAATATCCGACAGCAGGAATCTGATATTGAAGAAGTATGGGCCCATTTTAAGAGAGCTAACCTAAGAATAATTGGAATAGAGGAGGGAAAAGAAAGTGAAACCAAAGGGATCAACAATCTCTTCAAGGAAGCAATAGCAGAAAATTTTCCAAACATAGAGCAAGAGGTTGATACACAGGTCCAGGAAACTTATAGAACTCCCTTTAGACAGGATCGGAGAAGAGGATCCCCACGCCACATAATTGTCAAAATGACCAATGTGGAAGCCAAGCAGAGAATCTTAAAGGCAACAAAAACAAAGGGCCAAGTGACATTCAGAGGCAAACCAATTAGAATCACTCCAGACTTCCCAAACCAAGTCATGAGAGCCAGAAGGGCTTGGAGTAACATATTCCAAACTCTGAAAGAAAACAACTTCCAGCCAAAAATTTCCTACCCAGCAAAACTTTCTATCAAATTAGATGGAGAAATAAGAAGCTTCCATGACAAACAGAAACTGAAGGAATTTATGTCTTCAAAACCAGCGCTAGAGAAAATACTCAAAGAGATTAACTACAAAGAAGAAATAGGTAACACACACCAGAACCAGAGAAACAAGATTTTCCATCCAACAGACAACTAAGATTGGTTATGTGTGGAGATTCATTATTTATGTTAGTCTTTTACCTATCTCTAAATGGTATTGTTTACCTTTATTGTTGTTAATTTTTAGGATTTCTAGTTGGAATATTAATATACCTTCAGATATAGCATTTGGAAATATTTTATCCCATTCTATTAGTAACTTTTAACTCTGTTTACATTGTCTTTGGATATACAATATCTTTTTTATTTTTTAGGGAGTTGTATACTCTTCTGTTGCCTGTGCCACTGAAATCATATCCAAGAAATCACTGCCAATTTCAATGTTGTGAGGTTTTATGACCCAGATTTTCTCCTAAAAGTTTATAGTCTTAAGATTTATATTTAGGTCTTTTATCTATTTTGAGTTAATATTTGTATGTGGGATTAGGTAAGGGTCTAATTTTATTCTTTTCCATGTAATTATTATTTTTCAACAATATTTAGTTAAAAGATTATTATTTCCACCACCAAATGTTCGTGGAAACCTTGTCAAAAATAACTTGACAATATAGGGAAGAATGTATCTCTAGGCTTTTATTTAACTCCAATGGTTTATATAACAGCCTTTAGAATAGTACTACACTGTTTCAATTATTGTAGCTTTATATGGTTTGAAATTAGAAAATATATATCTTTTAGCTTTGTTCTTTTTCAAGATCGTTTTGGGTATCTAGAGTCCATATTCCATATTAGGATAGATTTTTTTTCTGAAAAATAAATATATAAGTATATGATAGTTTCACCTAAAAAAATAGAAAAAAATATTCTCTGGTAAGAAAGAAAGTAAAAAGAAATATTGAAATGTTATCTTTAAGTCATCAAAAGCTTGGTATCAGACAAATGAAACTGTTATGTGAGATTATCATTTTTAATTTTGGATAAATTGCTATAATACTAGATGTCAACCACTAAGCCAAGCATGGGAGGGAGGGATGGGGAGAGAATGGGGTGGGGATCGGGTGGGAGCTAACTGGGCGATGTGTGCATGTATGTCTACAAAAGTTTGTATCCCACTATGATGTATGAATACACTGCACCAAAAAAAAAGATATATGACTACAATGCACCAATAAAATTTATTTAAAAAAGAAGAAGAAGAAACCAGCAGGGAAGAAACTCATCCGTGTCCAGGACAAGGAGAGGAGGGAAGACGAGGTGCAGGCAATGGGACCAGGGGAAAGGGCTTCCCAAAGCTTCCAAGTGGCTTCCCAAAGACTTCCCAGAAGAAGGTGACCGATCATTTCCAGCATGGACTTAATGTGTTCCAGAATTTTTCTATTCATCTCACAGAGACCTTCTGAAATATATTATACTATTTGCAATATCATTTGGAAAAAAAACAAAAAAAAAATGGAACCATCTCAAATGTTCATCAATAAAAGCCTTGGTTAAATAGAGTAGAAGATGCATCCAATGGAACCTGAAATAGACGTCTAAAAGGCAGTGGCGCTCTGTGTGTGACGTCTGGAATGATGCCCAAGACACGTTGTTAAGCGACTACAGAACAAGATGTACTGTATGAGTCTGTAAATGTGAAAACGCACACACTCAATGCTAGGAAAAAACGGTGAAAGTTTATTCACCCAATTATTAACAAGGGCTGTTTCTGGGAGGCAGACCAAAGGAACTTACACTTTATATATTAAATTAATTTGTTCTTCAAATATTTATTGAGCACTTAAACATATTATGCACTGTATTGTTTGGAGTTTTCATACTGTTAGCAGAAAAACAGATATTTAAAAATACAAAAAATCGGCCGGGCGTGGTGGCGCACACTTGTAATCCCCACGCTTGGGAGGCAGAGACAGGAGGATCGCGCAGGTTCGAAGCCAGCCGCGCGTGCTGGCTTAGGAGACCCTGTTTCCAAATAAAAATGTAAAAATAGGTCTGGGAGTGTAGCCCGGAGGTAGAAGGGCTTCCAGGAACCCCAGTACCACCAAAATAAAAATAAATAAATAAATAAATAAATAAATAAAATAAAAATAAAAATACAAATACAAAAAATCAGTACTAAAATAAATAATTCAAACATGTTTTAATTTTTAAAAAGGAAATAACACCCAGAGGATATATGAGAATGTGTGGCCCGTTGACTTGGGGTAGGGAGGGACCACTCTAGAGAGCTGTGAGTGGGTCCCTCTGTCTGCCTCCTGACCTAGGAGGCACATTGGAAGCAGGACACGATGCATGGACATGAAGCCGGACAGCTGCACTCCAGAGGCTCCTTGTGGGGTACCTGGCTAGGAAGCTAACTCACTGGCCTGGACCAAGTGCGACTGCAGTGATGGCCGCCATTGTCGTTAAACAGAGGTGCTCTGGAAACTGTCTCTTGCAGGCTACATGCATCTTTCCAAGCTTGAGTAAAAGAGCATCCCTGATGGCAGGTTTCTAGAATCCTATCAGGTAGAATTGAGGATCCATCTGTTTTCAGCAGCAGGAGACAGTAAGAGGAGGGCAAACCTCGGGGTGTGTCAACTCTGAGATGTGCATCCCCTGCTCTGTGGCTCTATGAAAGTCCCTCAACCACTCTGAACCTCTATGAGCTGGGGTCATGCTGCCCTCATTCCGGCCCTCAAGGAGACTGATGGAGTGATCCATTTGAAGTAGCCAGTAGAAGTACATGGTAAGGTGCTCAACAACCCCCCTACCCACTTCTCAGAGAGGAGACTAAAACTAACCCACCCTCAGCCAGCCAGAGAGCCGGGCATGGTGGCGCACACTTGTAATCCCAGTACTTGGGAGGCTGAGACAGGAGGATCACACAGGTTTGAAGCCAGCCTCAGCTACTTAGTGAGGCTCTCAGCAACTTAGCGAGACCCTGTTTCAAAATAAAATATAAAATAGGTCTGGGAGTGTAGCCTGGAGGTAGAGGCCTCTGGGTTCCATCCCCAGGACCACACACAAAAAAAAAAAAAAAAAAAAAAAAAAATAGCCAGAGGTAAACTGGGCATGGTGGTGCACACCTATAATCCCAGTACCTAGGAGGCTGAGACAGGAGGATCGCAGGTTTGAGGTCAGCCTCAGCAACTTAGCAAGAGCCTGTTTCAAAATAAAAAGGACTAGGGATGTAGTTCAGAGGTAGAATGCCCCTGGGTTGAGCCACACACACATCAAAACAAGTCAGAGTTCACTGTGACCACAAGTTGTAGGGGATGGAGAGGTCAGGAGGGTGTGGGGTAAGTGAAGATGACATATTAAAGGGTGATGACCTTGAGCCAAGTACATCAGGAGGTCCAGTATCAGAAGAGGCTTGTATCAGACGGCACTCCAGAAACAGGCAAACCACGAGTGCACACTCAGAGATGAGGACCTTCCGCAGACTTCACCAGCAGCCACTCAAGGGACATGGTGCTGGCTAGAAGGCCCAGGCAAAGCACACCACAAGATGTTTGCTGGAAGCACCAGCTCGGCTGTGGGCAGGACCTTCTGCAAAAGAACGATGAAATGCAAATTAACATGCGAACGCCCAATGCTTTCTTTTTACCTAATAAATTGACATTTTTAAATTAATAATCCAAGCCGGGCGTGGTGGTGCACGCTTGTAATCCCAGCATTTGGGAGGCTGAGACTGGAGGATCGCAGTTTGCAGACAGCCTCAGCTACTTAGTGAGGCCCTCACAACTCAGTGAGACCCGGTTTCAAAATAAAGAATAAAAAATTGGGCAGGGGGAGTAGCTCGGAGGTCAAATGCCTCTGGGTTCCATCCCCAAACCCGCAAAAAAAAATTAATTAATAATCCACAGTGTTAGTGAAAGATGTGAGAAGTGGACACTCTCAAACTTTGCTGGTAATTGTATAGATAGAACCTTTCTGTAAAACAATTAGCTAATACAAAAGACAATTTAAGACACTTTGATTTAGCAAAGCTATAAAAATTGTAATCTAACTCAGCAATTCTGCTGCTAGCATTTCTCCAGTTACACTTGCACAGCTGGGCCAAGACATAAAGATGTTCACTGCAGCATTTTTATACTGATTTGTATTTTTTAAGAGTTCATTGATAAGAAGCTGGTGGAGATATATCATGAAGCTGTCTGCTATTGTGGGAAGTTGCTTAGGATATGTTGAGTAGAAAACTCACTGTTCATATTGTTATGAAAGTTATGAATCAATTTACATTAGAAAGGTGCACAAATACACACACCTGCTGGGAAGACAGCTCAGATATTAAGTGATTACTTTAGAGAGGAGAGGTTGATGGAGTCTGATTTCCCACTAGATTCTCTCCTGCACTGCCAGAAATTTTTACCATGAGTGCGATATTAAAAACAAGCTGGGGTAGCCGGGCGTGGTGGCGCACGCTTGTAATCCCCCCACTTGGGAGGCAGAGACAGGAGGATCGCGCAGGTTCGAAGTCAGCTGCGCGCGCTGGCTTAGGAGACCCTGTTTCCAAATATAAAATGTAAAAATAGGTCTGGGAGTGTAGCCCGGAGGTAGAAGGGCTTCCAGGAACCCCAGTACCACCAAAAAAAAAAAAACAAGCTGGGTACTGTGGCACATTCCTGTAATCCCAGACACTCAGGAGGCTGAGCCAAGACAACCTGAGACCAGTCTGGGTGTCTTAGTGAGAGCCTGTCTCAAAACAAAAAGGGCTGAGGGTGTAGCTCAGTGGTAGAGCAACCCTGGTTCAAATCTCAGCACTGCTAACAATAATATTACTACTACTAATAGTAATAATACAATTTATAGGTTTGGGATATAGCTCTGTGATGGAACACTGGCCTAGTATGTGTGAGGCCCTGGGCTTGATATCCAGCCCTACAACACAAATGCACACGTGCAGCTTAGCCCAAAAGTCCATTGGAAGAATGTATCCCAAGGAAAACATCCTTCACACTCAAGAAATATTTGTTAAATTATAACTGTGTCAGGCACAGTGGCACACACTTGAAATCTCAGTACTTAGGCGACTGAGACAGGAGGATTGAAAGTTCAAGGCCAGCACCGGGCATGGTGGCACAGGTTTATAATCCCTGCATTTGGGAGGCTGAGACAAGAGGATCACAGTTTGTGGACAGCTTCAGCTACTTAGTGAGGCCCTTTGCATCTCAGTGAGAACGTGTTTCAAAATAAAGAATAAAAAATAGGGGCCAGGAGTGGTGACACACGCTTGTAATCCCAGCGCTTGGGAGGCTGAGATGGGAGAATCGCACAGGTTCGAAGCCAGCCTCAGCTATTTAGTGAGGCTCTCAGCAGCTTAGTGAGGCCCTGTTTCCAAATAAAGTATAAAAATCGACCTGGGATTATAGCCCGGAGGTAGAAAAGCCCCTGGGTTCCACCCCCAGTACCATCAGGAAAAAAAAATAATAATAAGGCTGGGAGCCAGGCATTGATGGCACAGGCTTGTAATCCCAGTATTTGGGAGGCTAAAACAGGAGGATCACGGTTCGAGGACAGCCTCAGCTACTTAGTGAGGCCCTTTGCAACTCGGTGAGACCCTGTTTCAAAGTAAAGAATAAAAAATAAAGCTGGGATATAGCTTGGAGGTAGACTGCCCATGGGTTCCATTCCCAGTGCCACAAAAATAAATAAATAAAATAAAATAAAAATAAATAGGGTTGGGGGTATAGCCCAGAGGTAGAATGCCCCTGGGTTCCATCCCCAGTACCACAAAAAAGAAAGTTCAAGGCCAGCCTCAACAACTCAACAAGAACCTGTTTTCAAATAAAAAGGTCTGGGAGTGTAGCTCAGAGGTAGGATACCCTCAGGTTCAATCCCCATTACCAAATAGCAACAATAGTAGTGATAATAAATGTGAGCAGACATTCAGCTACGGGGATGTTCACTGCCACCTTATTGCAAAAAGCAGAAAGCTGGAAACAGCTCATCTATCCATCTGCAAAGGACAGAGGTCCTGGCGACAATCAGGAGATCTGCTGCCCCAGGATGATGGGTAGGAATACTCCAAGACAGCCACAGGCATTGACAATAAAATCAGAAGGAAAATTTGAGTTACAGAAATGTTACATAGTTAGCATGACCCCATTTTGTTTTACATACAAAAGGGGTGAGATGATTAGAACTTTTTTCCTTCCTTAGTATTTCCTGACTCTACAATAACCGTACTACTTTTTAATAGGGAAACCATTTTTCTATAAGTAAATGGTAAGTCTCGAACAAAGACCTGCCTCTGTATAAAAGGAATGATCCTATAACCTCAGAAGTGATAAAAGTCAATCAATCAATCAATAATGGGATGTGATCAGATATGGCCAGCATGTCTCACAGCCCCAAAGGAATATGCAACTGATACCCCAGCTTTGATAGTGGCATGCAACCCACACCTAGAGGTGGTCTTGAAACAGACTCTGCATCTCAGAAGTCCCTGTGTGCCTGCCACTTGAGCCCCCAGGAAGACCAAAGGCCACAGACCAGGCTGGGCACCTGGGCACACGTCCACTGCACAGACCAGGCTGGGCACCTGGGCACACGTCCACTGCACCAGGGCTCCAGGCTGGCCCTGCTCTGGCCACATCCTCTCTCTGGCTTTCTTATTGTTACATCCCATGAGAACCCCTGCCTACAGACAAGAGGGCTAATGGAAGGAGCAGAGATGCCCACTGCATGCCAATCACATCCTGTGTGGATAGTCCTTGTCCATTCCACTGCCAACTCCCATGGAGCCAGAACAACCCCTGGAGATGGCCCAGGAATGTGCCAGGAGCGTTTCCCACCAGGCCTCCTCTCCTGCCCCACACACGCTCCCCCGCCACCTCTCGGAGGTCCCAGCCACACACACCTGCTATTCCCTCACCACATCTTTCAAGGAAGTCAGAGTCCCAGAGAAAAGCAAACCCCTTGGGCAGCTGCTGGAAGCAACAGTAGCCCTACTGTCCCAGTTATGAGATCCCTCTGCAAAGAAGGTTTTTACAAAGAGAAAGGCAAAGAGAAAGGGGGGGTTATGACAACAGAAGGGCAGAGCAAACCATTTCAAGTCCTGACACAGGCAAACTGGTTCTGAGAGTCACCTGTTTCTGAGCAGGAACGCAGCTCTGTCCTGTCATGCCACACAGCTGGCCGCTGCGCCCTGCCAACTGACTTATGTAAGCTCATGAAAAAAAGCCCATTCGTTTGAGTTCCCTGTTTGTGCAAATAGTGTCAGGGCACATCCAAGCGCCCTGGCCATCCATCACCACAGTGCATTCCCTAGGCTGGCGATGACTCGCCCCGGGTCAAACCCACGCAGCCAGCACAGTGCAGGCAGCTTCTGTCCCCTGCCTGTCTATCGGGTCCACAATAGTTCCACCGGTGACGATGAAACTCTCAGTACTTAAAGGGGGGAAGAAGAAAGTCAAGCAACAGAGAGAGAGGGAGAGGGAGAGGGAGAGGGAGAGGGAGAGAGAGAGAGAGAGAGAGAGAGAGAGAGAGAGAGAGAGAGAGAGAGAGAGAGAGAGGAGAGATTTCATCTTTTGACCCAGGCAAAGTTCAGACATTCAAAACCAACTTGAGCAGCTCATTTGCCCTGGAGAGAAGAGTATGAGTCTTCAGCTCTTCTTGCAGGCAGTGCTCAGGCTGGCCCAGAGTAAGAATGGTGAAGGGAGAGAAATCTTGAGGACCTTACTCTCTGCCCCCAGAGCTCCTGGGACAGTGAGACTTGAAGATTCCCCAAGTCAGCAGCTTCTAAGTGTGACAGGTGTCTCAAAACCTGTCTTAAAATGTTATCCCGACCGAGGCCAACACATCCACAGGATGTGTTGTCTGTCAAGATCGATGCTAAGTCAGTTATTTAACCCCAAACAAAAATTCTTTTCTAGAAGCCCTTTTTTTTTTTTTTTTTTTTTGGTGGTACTAGGTGTGGAACCCAGAGGCTTTCTACCTCCGGGCTATACTCCCAGACCTTTTTTATATTTTATTTGGAAACAGGGTCTCACTTAGTTGCTGAGAGCCTCACTAAGTAGCTGAGGCTGGCTTCGAACCCGTGTGATCCTCCTGTCTCAGTCTCCCAAGCACGGGGATTACAAGCGTGCACCACCACGCCCGGCAAAGCCCAGTTTTTTAAAATGCAGGGGATGGAGCTATACCTCAATGATAGAGCAAGCACTTGCAAAACATGTGTGATGCCCTGTTCAGTCCCCAGCACTCCCTCAAGAAAGAAAAGAAAATGCAAACATGCCACTGGCAGCATCAGAGCACAATTTCCCAGGGACCAGAAAGGGTTCAAGTGCATGCGCTACAGCCAGCCCATTCTGCACCCAAGGGTGGGATTTATGCTGCCCGTCAAAGCTCCATCTGCATCCATGCACAGTGGCGCACACCTTTAACCCAGTACTTGGGAGGCTGAGGCAGGAGGATGGTAGGTTCAAGGCTAACCTCAGCAACTTAACAAGACCCTCAGCAACTTAGCATAATCCTGTTTCAGAATTAAAAAGGACTGGGGATAGAGCTTGGAGGTAGAGTGCCTCTGAGTTCATTCCTCAGTACCAAAAAAGCCCCATTTTCACCCCTCATAATGAGTTATATGCAATTATGTAACATGATCTCAGAAAAGCAAGTGATGCAACATATGTCATATGAGACTCTAAAAATTTATGTTTTAAATGATCAGCACATACTAATCTCTGCTAGTTGTGCACATAAACAAATACAGACACATTTAGACATTCACAACTAAAGTAGAAACTCTAGCTAATGTTGACACTAAACCCAGTGATGCTAGCACTACCCAGTGAGGCTGGAAGTGTTAAACACAGATCCGCAGCACGGTTCTCATAAAACTTGTGCACTTAAAAACTAGCAGTCTTAGCCAGGCATGGTGGCGCACGCTTATAATCCCCGCATTCGGGAGGCTGAGACTGGAGGATCATGCTTCGCGGGCAGCCTCAGCTACTTAGTGAGGCCCTCTATAACTTAGTGAGAACTTGTTTCAAAATAAAGAATAAAAACAGGGCAGAAGGTATAGCTCAGAGGTAGAATGCCCCTGGATTCCATCCCCAGTACCAAAAAAAATAAAAATAAAAAATAGCAGTCTTGCTTCTGCAAGTCCCAGGACAACAGAACTACGTAGGTCTACCTGGTGAGCATGGGTCCTTTCTCTCTTTCTCCCCTGGGAGGAAGGGATTCCAGGAGATTGGGGCCCCCAACCACGAATGAACATCCAGGGTGTGCCTTTTATTCCAACCAGGAAGACTGAAAGCAAACCTGGTTATGGCACCATGTCCTGTTTACTATCCTTGAGGTACCCCAGACAGGTACCCCATGACAGCCAGTGTTTGACATATCTAAACATCTCACTGTCTAAAACTGGTCATCTCTAAGCCTCAGATCACCTACCCCAAATCTAGGGAGACCTTGAAACATCCCATAAATCTTAAGATGTTCCTATAGATGCCCTCAAGAAGGTCATGCCTAGAATTAAAACTGTTTCTTAGAAAAACATACCACCAGGGCTGGGGATGTAGTTCAGTGGTAGAGTGCCTGCCTAGCACATGCAGGGCCCCAGGCTTGATCCCTAGCACTGCAGAAATGAGAGATGGACAGAGCGGGGGAGAAGAGAGAGAGAGAGAGAGAGAGAGAGAGAGAGAGAGAGAGAGAGAGAGAGAGAGATCACCAGGTAAAGATAACTCTTTTCTGTGAGATCTAAAGCATCCAAAGGGAGGGGAATTACCATGCTTTTCTGGGCATAGACAGTGGGGCCTGGTTTGGCAGAAGTCAAAAGGGACTCCCAGTGCAGGACAGTTCTGCAGAGCTCAAAGACAGAACTCTGTCAGCCCTGCGGGGCCAGGGAAAGCAACACACCTCCCTCCTGTCACATGCAGGTGGACAGACAGAGGAGGACAGGGGCAGCAAGTGTCCCTGCTTGCTTTGTCTGTAATCGCCAGCCCAAGTCCTCACCTGCTTGCCTTCTGAGGGAGCAGCCCTGCTCACCTGGAGAAAGGTCAGCCTCTGCTCTCTCAGCATATCAGGCAGAGGCGGAGCTTCCCCAGATCCATTCTCAGTCTCTCTCTCTCTCTCTCTCTCTCTCTCTCTCTCTCTCTCTCTCTCTCTCTCTCTCTCTCTCTCTCTCTCCTCTCTCTCTCTGTCTCTCTCTCTCTCTCTCTCTGTCTCTCTCTCTCTCTCTCTCTCTCTCTCTCTCTCTCTCTCTTTCTCTCTCCCTCTCTCTCTCTCTCTCAGAGCTGGATATTGGACCCAGGCCTCATACATACTAAGCAAGTGCTCTGCCCGCCCAGGCTTTTAATCATTCTCCGGTTCAGCTCCCAAGAAGCCAGGGACGGGAGGTCTAGCCAAGTGTGCCCAGAACTAAGATAATGTGTTTTCTAACCAGAAAACACATCTCAGCTGGTTACCACCTCATTCATCTGTCCAGAGTGGTTATAATTATAGTATTCGTTTCATAATTGCTGCCTATTTGCAAATACAAAATCCCTGAATCTTAAAATAAATTACAGTTCCCTTTTCCATGTAATAGTCATTGTGCCGCTAGTTTACAAAGAGATGATACCTCCGATGATTATTTTAATAACAAGCCTAAGGTGAGCGAGGTTGGAGTTTTCAGAAGGTGGCATGACTTATTAGTACAAAGAGAACTCTTGAAAATAATTGTATTAAACAGCTTAATTGTGGATTTCTCAATTCTGGGCTCAGGGACCAACAAGAGCAACATTTGATCTGTCCTGTCTCTGGCTGCTGACCTCAGCTCAAATGATTAAAACAAAAAATCCAAACTCACTGTGGGCAATGTCACCGAAGGAATGTTCAGTATCAGTGACTTCACCTAGTAACTTTGATTATTTAATTCCTAAAGAAGGCTTTCAACCAGGCACAGCGGCACTTCCCTGTGCTCCTAGAACTTGGGGGGGGGGGGGCTGAGAAAGAGGGCCACAGGTCCCAAACCCGTCTGCAGTGACAGTCTCTGTTTCAAACTAAAAAGTAAAAAAGGGCTGACAATGTCATCGCTCAGTGATAGAACACCCCTGGGTTCAAGCTTCAGTACCAAAAAGAAAGGCTCTGGACTTTTCTGGAGAGAAGAGTGTACAACACAGGATGTTAGTTTGCGTTCAGGGGCTCTTAAGGAGCCAATAGCGAGTTGGGCACTGGATGTCGGCACTAATGCAGAGGACAGATAAAGCCGCTGGGGTCTGGGCAGCAGGATCCTGCCAGCCAAGAAGGTAGAGGGCAACAGATTTAAATGTTAATTTCTTTCTTCTCTTTCTTTCTTTCTTTTTCTATTTTTGGCACCAGGGATAAAACCCAGAGGCATTCTACCTCTGAGCTACTTGCCCAGCCCTTTTTTATTATTATTAATTTCATTTTGAAGCAGTCTTGCTAAGTTGCTACGACTAGCCTCAAGATTTCAGACATGTGCCACCATGCCAAGCTTTCAACCTTATTTTGACATGTCTTTTGCCTCTGAGTGAGGCCAGCAACTGACACAACTGTCAGAGCCCAGATGAGAATGTTCTGAAGGCTCCGTGCTGCTATGCAAAGAGGAGGGCCGTCACTCCCAGCCCGCAAGATGTTTGAGGCAGGTGTGCCCAACAAAGGCCGCACCGCTGTGCCCCCACCCAAAGAGCCCGTGTTTGCTCACCAGGCAGACGGGAGGGGCCTCCTAGCCTAGAGGAGCCAGGCAGAGGAAAGGATGCCTTACCTGCTGAGCCAGCCCTCGCCTCCTTCCCACCGCAGCCCCATTCTCCCGCGTTCTCTCAAACCACATGAACGGAGGAGGCCTATCAGAGATCAGAGAGATGGCGTTCCCACTGCCCTGCTGTCCCCATGAGGCCTGACACAGGAGCACCTCACACTGCTGAGCAGCTCTCTGCAGGGGCTACCGCGCGCCAGGCCACGTCCCAGTGCTGGGTCTGGGGATGTCACTGACAGGTGACGGAAAACTCACAGGACATCAGCCAGGCTCAGTGAAGCACACCTGTAATCCTAATACTTGGGAGGCTGAGACAGGAGGATCAGAGGTTCAAGGCCACCCTGGACAACTTAGTGAGATCCTGTTTCAAAATAAAGTGTGTTGCCGGGCGTGGTGGCGCACGCTTATAATCCCCACGCTTGGGAGGCAGACAGGAGGATCGTGCTGGTTCGGAGCCAGCCTCGCTGGCTTAAGAGACCCTGTTTCCAAATAAAAAAAATATAAAGTAGATCTGGGAGTGTAGCCAGGAGGTAGAAGGCTTCCAGGAACCCCAGTACCACCAAAAACAAACAAACAAAGCATGCTAGCTGGGCGTGGTGGTGCACACTTATAATCCCCGCACTTGGGAGGCTGAGACAGGAGGATCCACACGTTCGAAGCCAGCCTCAGGTACTTAGTGAGGCTCTCAGCAACTTAGTGAGACCCTGTTTCCAAATAAAATATAAAATAGGTCTGGGAGTATAACCCGAAGGTAGAAAGCCCCTGGGTTCCACCCTCAGTACCACCAATAAATAAATAAAGCATGCTAGGGGTGTAGCTCAGGGGTTGAATACCCCTAAGTTCAACCCCCCAGTACCACAAAAGAAGAAAGAAAACTCATGGGGTGTCATTCACAGAGATGAGCATCTTCTGTGCCCCAGATTCCAAGTCAAAAGCCAGTGGCACAGGAGAAAATGGGAGACAGAGTGGCTGATTCACTGTCCTCAAAGAGTCCGAGATGTGGCTGCAGCCCCCTGCTCAGGCCAGCCGCAACCTAGCAGTCTTAGCCCGCATCTGAAGAAGGCGACATAAAGACTGCTTACCGATCAAGCACTTGCACCATAAGAGGCAGCCCAGCAGAGAGGCAAAGGCAGGCTGCCTGGGTTTGACTCCCAGCTCCACTCCATGAGCTGTATCCCAGGGGGAAGTCAGATATCTGTTCTCATGTACAAATAGCCAAAAGAATGATGGCTAGGAATGTATCTCAGAGGTAGAGCACTTGCCTCAGGTACACAAAACCCTGAATTCCATTCCCAGCAGGAAGATGGAAGAGGAGGAAGAGGAGGAGGAAGAGGAGGAGGAAGAGGAGGAGGAGGAGGAGGAGGAGGGAGAGGAAGAGAGGGTGAGGGGGAGGAGGAGGGGGAGGAGGAGGAGGAAGAGGAAGAGAGGGGGAGGGGAGGGAGAGGAGGAGGAAGAGGAAGAGGAGGAGGAGGAGAAGGAAGAGGAGGAGGAGGAGGAGGAGGAGGAGGAGGAGGAGGAGGAGGAAGAGGAGGAGGAGGAAGAGGACAAGAGGGGGAGGGGAGGGGGAGGGAGAGAAGGAAGAGGAGGAGGAGGAAGAGGAGAAGGAGGAGGAGGAGGAGGAGGAGGAGGAGGAGGAGGAGGAGGAGGAGGATCCTCACAGGTCTGATATGAAAAGAACATAAGTGAGCAGCTATGACATGCTGAGAGCACTGGCTGCCCAGGCTGCTGTCCACTGCGCATCGTTCTGCAACTTACTGCCATCATATAGCACATGGGGGTAGAGACCCGCCTTCTCACTGAGGGATGTGGACTGCCTGTTTGCTTGTTTAGCACGTCGTGATCACTGGCCCCTTGAGAGCCCAGGGGAGGTATCCTTCCCAGTCTTGGTGAGGATCAGAAAGAGCCCCCAGGTCAGAGGCATCCCAGTTGAGAGCTGAAGGCTGGTGAGTGTAAGCCAGGCCAGGCCAAAGGGGTGGGATGGACAGGCAGTCCAGGCAAAGGGAACGGCAGGGGCAGGCGGCATGGGGAACAGGCAGCTGGTGAGGGTGTGGGGTTCTTGCTGGCAGGTGAGGGGACAAGGGGATCTGCCCACCAAAGGGCCCTGAGAGCTTGCCCACTGTGCAAATGTTGGGCAATGATTGCCCACTGTTCATTTTTTATTAAACTCCAAAAGAAGCATCTAGAGGACAAGGCAGTGCTGGGCTGGGTCCTGCGGAGCAAGTAACCTGATTAAGACCCTGTGCCTGGCTCGGGATCCCAGGGTCCCCACCCAGACCCCAAGCTGGGGCAGCACCTGCCTACTTCAGACAAGGCACTCACAGATATGAGACCCAGCACTCTAGCACCTGCCTCTGAACACCTCTCTCTCTCCTCAGCCAGCGCTTCACAGGGCTTCCCCACCACAACCCCTGGCGGATGCCTACTACCAGATGTCACTACATGGATGTCACAGGGGCTTGACTGTTCTTTGTTCACTTGGAGTTTGGGGCTCATGTTCCTAAAACAGAGGTATTTTCTACCCTATAGGTATTCTCAGAGCAAGTAAACATCTCACTACACCTGATTTTGAAAGAGGCAGGCAGCCAAGGGATGGGGAAGGAAAGCTGAGCCTGGTGTCAGGCAGTTGGCAAGGGAGGGATAGAAGCTTCTACACCAGAGACACTGACACCCTCCTGGCATATGTAACCAGAGTCTGCCCCTGAGCACTCCTGCTGGTTCTTGGTAACCAAGGCAACCAAGAAAGGATGCTGGTCAGCCCTCAGAGCAGACCAGACAGGAGAGAATCTGGTCCCTGAGAGCTCACTTCCCGACCCGGGCTACCACCTCCTCGTGTTATCTGAGACTTATCACTTGCCGTCTTTGTACCTCAGCCTCCTCACCTATGAACAGGATCCCTAATAACCCCTACCTTAAGAAGTTGGCTGAGAAGCCGGGCGTCGTAGCGCACGCTTGTAATCCCTGCGCTTGGGAGGCTGAGACAGGAGGATCTCATAGGTTCCAAGCCAGTCTCCCCTACTGAGTGAGGCTCTCAGCAACTTAGTGAGACCCTGTTTCCAAATAAAATATAAAATAGGTCTGGGAGTATAGCCCAAAGTTAGAAAGGCTCTTGGTTCCATCCCCAGTACCACCCAAAAAAAAAAAAAAGTTGGCTGAGGATTAAAATAGTGCACATCAGGGGCCCATCAGGGTCTGGCACTGTCTGGCTTTCAGTACTATCAGCTACTATTTACTCTGATTATTTTCTGGAGGAAAAAACTCCAATGAAAAAGCTGTTCTTTGACACCTCTAAGCAGTATTTCCTATTTTCTTCCACCCCAGGCACACTCAGAGGCAAATAGAAATAACACTAATTAGATATTGTTTAGCAGGGACAACTCAAAAAAAAAAAAAAGAATTTCTTCATTAAAATTTTTGTGGCCGGGCGTGGTTGTAATCCCCCAGCTTGGGAGGCGGAGACAGGAGGATCGCGCAGGTTCAAAGCCAGGAGCGCTGGCTTAAGAGACCCTATTTCCAAAAATAAAATAGGTCTGGGAGTGTAGCCCAGAGATAGAAGGGCTTCCAGGAACCCCAGTACCACAAAAAAAAAATTTTGTGGATACGTTTTTGTTTTGTTTTTGTGCTGATACTGATGACTGAATCCAATGAAATTCTACCTCCAAGCTACACCCTCAGCCCTTTTTTAATTTTTTTTGAAATAGGGTTGCACTAATTTGCTGAGGATGGTCTCAAACTTGCAATCCTCCAGTCTTAGTCTCCCAAGTACTGGGATTTCAAGTGTGCACAAGTGCACCTGGTATATGGTACTGGGGATTGAACCCAGAACCAGGAGAATTCTTCCTCTAAGCTACAGCCCCAGCCCTATTTTTTTTTAAAACAGGTTCCCACTAAGTTACTGCACCCTGACATCAAACCTATTTTTTTTTTTTTTTGGTGGTGGTACTGGGGTTCCTGGAAGCCCTTCTACCTACAGGCTACACTCCCAGACCTATTTTATATTTTTGAAACAGGGTCTCTTATGCCAGCGCGGCTGGCGTTGAACCTGCACGATCCTCCTGTCTCCGCCTCCCAAGCATGGGGATTACAAGCGTGCGCCACCACGCCTGGCTCAAACCTATTTTTTAAAAGAGACTATTCTAATGACTACAGTCAAATAAATAGCAGGCAACATGGAGTGCGATGCCTATGACGACTAATATCTGTTTGGAAGCCAATTCCGGCTCCGGCAGAGCTGTTTGGGGTGCACTGCGCACACTCGTGATCCTGGGGATTACCGTGTGTAATGAATGTGAACGGCACATTCACACTCATCTGAAGAGCTGGGTGTCTATCTCCGCTGCAACTCATGCTGACAAAGGCTTGGGCTTGGTAGGCTCTTCATCTATGATATGCTGTCGCTCAGGAGCCAGTGGTCTATATCCTTCACATCTGCATCTGAAGAACAACAAAGTCTCCTTGAGAGGAGGGGTCCAGGACCACAAAGCTCCAAACAGACGTCAAGCACAGTGCTACATGCTGATAATCCCAGGAGTTGGGAGGCTGAGATAGGAGCGTCACAGGTTCGAGGCCAGCCTCAACAACTTAGTGAGACTGTCAGCAAGTTAGCAAGACTCTGTTTCAAAATTTAAACAAAAATTAAAAGGGATAGGGGTATGTAGCTGGGAGGTAGAATGCCCCTGGGTTCAATCTCCAGTACCAAATAAATTAAAAATAAAAATAAAATATTTAAAGGGCTGAGGATGTAGCCCAGAGGTAGAATAATCCTGGGTTCATTCACCAGTACCAAAACAACAGCAAAAAGCCCCAAACAGAGAGGCTCAGCCAGATGTGCTGAGTAAGAGCTCACAGCACTGCTGGGAACCACACTGTGGTCTACAGAGCAGGTCCACATCCCCAGAACACACTCCTTGCCTGTGCCAAAGAGCCCCACCAGGAGCTCTGTGCCTCACTCCCTGGGTTGCAGCAGAGGCCAGCCCGAGCTGATAGTGCTTGGGATACATGCATTATCCCCCTTTTTTGTTTTTATTTTGGTTTTGTTTTGATACTGGAGATTGAAACCATGAGCATTGTACCTCCAAAAGGCACCCCCATCTCTTTTTATTTATTTTGAAACAGAATCTTGCTAACTTGCTGAGGGTATCTCTAAGTTATGGAGGCCAGTCTCAAACCTGAGATCCTCCTGTCTCAGTCTCCCAAGTTCTGGGATTACAGTGCATAAATAATTTGCATGGGTCTCCATGCAAAATGTGCAACTTAACTACATACCCAGGTACTCTCTTCTCTGGCGAACTCTCACCCCAGTGACAACACAAAGAAGGATTATAAACTGACTGCCACGGGCCAATGAGGTCAGGCCTGCATCCTCAAAGTGCACAGGCTGCTGAAAGCTGCACTCAGTGTGGAGAGGTGAGACCACCATAAGAGACAAAGCAGGACACAGGCTCAGCATCAGCACCTGCGTCTAGTGCTAGGTCTACTTCTGCAACGCCTAGCAGCAATGGCAGCATTCTGGTGCAGAGAAGCAGGGCTGGCACCTGCACCCCTCTCACCTTGTCTGCATGGTGTCAAAGCCCCAGAAGACAGCCGCCACAGCTCACACCACTGTCCTCCGCAGGCAAGGCCATATCATGGGGCAGTGGAAGCCACCAGCTTTGGCCTAGAAATCTCTGCACTGAAGGGCCACAGCCTGACCGCAGCATCCTTGGAGCAAAGGTGCAAAACCCTTGTCCTCGGGGAAGCAACGGGGAATTGGACTGTTATGGGGGGAAAGATGCAGTGACTATCTCTACTGGACAGAAGAAATCAGCCACAAGAAGTCCCTTCTCCAAAAAGCTGAGATCCTTTCCAGCCCACCAAGGCCCAATACAGCTGTGAGATGAGACCCCTCCCCTGGAAGCCAGAACACAGTGTTCAGAGATTGAACCCAAAGATGATGGCCCCCAGTACCCCACAACTCCCTGTCTTGGAAGGGGCCTGGACCTCCTTCATCACACCTGGAAGCACCTGTGGCCAACTCCTAGAGATACTGTACAGAAGGCCACAGAGAGACACGTTGTGTGATGTGGACAGTACATCTCTGCCTGTCTACCAAGTCAGGAGTCCCCGCTTCACTGCTGTAACTCACTGTGGCGGGCACCTCTCCCCAGGCCCGTGCTGCAGTACAGAGGCAATCGGAAAGAAACGACTGGGCGTTCCCTTTGAACCAGTTCACCCCAGTGTTCTATAATGCCCCCAATCCTAGCCCAGGTCTCTAGGAGAAAGAGAGGAACCCTAACCTTCAAGGACCTGGTCTGGTTTGCTCACAGAAATAAATGCACAATCACTCATACCAAAGCAAATGGTCCCGAGTTGCAAAAGAAAGCCAAGGGCAGCGGCATATATTCACAACTGATCATAGCACTTGGGTGCAAAAGAAAGAGAATGGAGCGGGACAGAAGAGTCGAAGAAGAACCTACCCGGGGCGGGCTTCAGCAACGCTGCCCTACCATCCAGAAGCAATTAGCTGGAGCTGTGGTGCACCCTTATGCACCGCACAATTCATCCCAGTATTTGGAAGGCTGAAACTAGAGGATCACAGGTCTGAGGCCAGCCTCAGCAACTGTTTCAAAATAAAAAAGGGGTGAGGATGTAGCTCAGTGGTAGAATGAGCCTGAGTTCAATGCCTAGTACCAGACACATTAAAAAAAAAAAATCCCAGCAGCAGTAGCAGCACTGTTTGTCCAGAAGGCAAGAAAATGTGGATTCAGATGTATGTCCTACCGCTCCTCACCCTACAGCTCACAAACCCAGAGGGTGGCGCAGCGCCCTGCCCACCTCGGAGAGACACAACAACAGTGTCTGGGCTACAGATGTGAGGAAGAGGCCTCTGGACCAGTGGCAGGGTCTCTGGATAAGGGAGGACTCCACTTTAAGAAGCCATAGACCTGGCAGCCTGGTGCCCTACTAGACGCCCTCAGCCAGGCCACCTTTGTGTGTCCACCAGCCAGGCAGCCTCGCGCCCTCTGCACGCCCAGGCCTGGCCCTGCACCATACTGTGCGGTCCACCACGGCAGCCAGGGCCTGGTGGGCACCCAATCAGGGCCTTCCCAGGCAGTAGCAGGCACAGCAGATCTAAGGGACAGAGACTTGCCTGGCCCAAACTTCATCACCTGCCCATGCCCAAGCTGGGGACACCGCCCTGCCCCTCAGGACAGGTACCTCCAGAGCCACCAATGAGCTGCATCCCAGGAGAGCGCAGCAAGTCATCCTTCCCGGCATGTGACAGAGGCAATAACACCACCTCCAGGTTTGTCTCCTCATCCCTAAAATGTCCCTTAGGGTCCCACCTCAAAGGGAAGGAAGAGGACACAGCTCTAGAGCACCCTGCTCAAAACACACTTTTCTCCTCCTCCTCCTCCTCCTCCTCCTCCTCCTCCTCCTCCTCCTCCTCCTCCTTCTCCTCCTTCTCCTTCTCCTTCTTCTCCTTCTTCTACTTCTCCTTTTCCTTCTTCTTCTTCTGTACTAGGAATGAACCCAGGGGTTTTCTACCTCCCAGCTATAGTCTCAGCCCTTTCATTTTGAATTTTGAAACAGAGTTGTTGAGGTTCTCACTAAATTTCTGAGGCTGGTCTTAAACCTGCAATCCTCCTGTCTCAGCCTCCCAAGTGCTATGATTAGTTGCGAATATATGCCACTGCACTTGGCTAAAATATACCTTTTGATTTTTTACTCTGGGGCCTTGAGTTTAATACATGTGTCTCTAGGCTATAGCTCAAAGTAAGTGCCAAAATTTGGGAATAATTTACCACATCTGTGGAGCTGACATACATTTGGCTGTACCCCATTTATGGCTGGCTACTTTCCTCTGCTCAGTGGCAAGGGGAGTGGGGGCCCCGGGAGGCCAGGCCTGGGGAAGACGGCATGTGGGGGCACTACCAGGCACACAGCGGCCTCCCTCGGCAGAGGCAGCAGGGCGGCCCAGTGGTGAGGGTCTCCCTGGCTCCCAGTCCCAAGGGCCCCACAGCTCTCGCCTGCCACATCTAGTCATCAGGAGAGTTACTAGATCTCGGCCTTGGTGTTCTCATCCTTCAAATGGGAACCACAACAGCACCTGGCCCTGGGGCCTGTGTGCAGAAAGCCCAGGAGGAGCCTGCGGCCTAAGCCTCCACAATGCGGGCAGCCCTGCCCCCACCCGGAGGACCTCTGCTGGGCAGTATCTCCTCGGGAAGGCTGGCATTCTGCAGGACCCCCTGCGTGGCCCCCAGACCACAGTGGGACATAGAGATGCTGCCCGCAGGCTCCCCACACCCCTTCCCATCCTCACCATGCTCTACTTCGGGCTCTTTTAAAAGTCAGGATGGCTGGGCATGGTGGCACACGCTCATAATCCCCGCGCTTAGGAGGCGGAGACAGGAGGATTGCGCAGGTTCGAAGCCAGCCACGCTGGCTTAAGAGACCCTGTTTCCAAAAATAAAATATAAAATAGGTCTGGGAGTGTAGCCCGGAGGTAGAAGGGCTTCCAGGAACCCCACTACCACCAAAAAAAAAAAAAAAGTCGGGATGGACAGAGACAGGGAAATCAGAGATCAGTGATGAACTCAGATGAGAGAGCTCTACAGTCATCGGTCTCAATGGTGTAGGGCCAGGTGTCTGAGGGACTCCAAGAGAAGGGGCCAATGCCTGTGGGAGAAGAGTCCAGAGTCCCAAGAGGCAGTGGGGGATGAGGCATAGGCGTGCTAAGTATAGGAGCCTTCCAACAATCACATGACATAGGTAGGATTTCACAGAGGAGGCACAGAGAGAGCAAGTCATCTGCTGAAGGTCACGCAGCAATGTGACAAGGATCCCAGTAGAACTCAGGCAGTCTGACCCAGAGCACTTGTGCCAAACCACTGCTCTGCTATATCTTTTCAACCCCTTCCTGCCTGCCTGCCCCTTGGCCTCGCCTCAACCCACCCAGCCAGGAGGTGGGCAGAAGGTGCCAGGAGAAGCTCTAACCTGTTCCTTTCCTCCATCTAGGGGTTCCCAGACCTATATGGCCCAAGCTGGGGCCTAGGCCCCATTCCAGCTCCTCTCACCCACTGCCACCTGGGGGAGTTGGCACGCTCAGCCCTGGGCAGAGTGACTCCATTCAGGGGCTGGAAAAGGGGCCAATGGAACCCAGGCCTGGGCCCCCACCATGACGGGGGAGCCAGCCACCTCGAAGTGCTGCTGCCAGCCAACAGGCTCAGAGCAGTGCCACACAGAATTCGGCAGCGGGCAGGGCAGGGTGAAATCCCTCTTTATAGAGTTATTTTTGCTGTGGAATTTTCACTGGCCTGTAAAATATTTTTATATTTATTACACGTTTAACAGGAGCTCCTAGAACCAACAGGGTGTAAATAATGAAAACTAGGGCCGTAAAGGCCCCAATAAAGCTCGCGCCAGCCCTTTGATGCTCCCAGGAGCTCCAGTCTCTCCTTCCTCCCAGACCCCATCCCCTGGCCCTGAAGCAAGCCCAGAGGCCAGGGAACCCTCAGGAAGTCCATCTTCAGCTCCCAGAAATTAAGCTCACCCATTCGCCAGCCAGTCTACCGCACCGGCAGAGCCCACTGAATGTGCTGACCAAAAAAGGGCCTACTGTGTGCTCAGCTCATGCCAGGGCTTTTAAGAGTTGGGTCATGAGAAGATGTCTGTGAGAGCCTCCATCTTCCAAGAACTACAACCTCAGATGATTCCCATGACCCCAGGTCCCAAAACAGAGCAGACACACATGATGTCTTCACATTCCCAAGAGCTCAGGGACTCATTTGAGGACCCAGAAGGCTTAGAGTGCTCAGTGTGTCAATACATACCTCCACAGGCTCTGCGGCACCCTGGCTTAGGGTGCCTGATCCTGTACTTCTATACCCAGGAAAGGCATCCCAGAATTCCCCCACTTCCCATGCCTCCTTAATACCACTCACAGGACAAAATCCCAGGGAAGCAGGCCATAGACCCCAGGCAGGCGCAGAGACAGAGGAGACCTACCCAGAGGGTAGGTGCCAGTTGGTAAGAGAGCCAGGACTAGCTAAGAGCAGAAGGCACTCTGCCCAGGACAAGAGGTCTAGCCTGAGTCTCTGCCCAGACAGGAATTATATCTACACATGTCAACAACAACCATCCTACCTGTGCCCACCAGGGACCCCCAGTGACCAAGGGCTTGGTCCTGGCAACCCAGCCTTCTTCATTCTGGGTCATCTGATGGTCAGCAGCTGAGCCTAAACCTTCCTCCAAGAGCTGCCTCTTCCTCAACATGTCCACAGGTAAGCATCCCTTCCCGGGCCACCCCAGGCCCTACAGCAACCCCACATGAGGAAGCACCAGCTCCCTGCAGCTCCAGACCATCTGCACCTCTTACAAGGAGGACTCCCTCCCAGGAGGACAACCTGTCCCTTCACCCAGCCAAGACACCCAGCATCAGCCATGCATCTGGAGGTGGCCTTCAGAGATGTCTGGTAAGCAACCATAGCCTAAGGCCAGCTGACTCCAACCTATTAGCCCAAATCCCTGCTGTTAAAGGAAATTGATTTCCTGAACCAAGATTCAAGACTTTGCATTGATCCTGGGAGAAGCCCCATGGCAGGCCATGGCCACCACCACAGACCCCTCCGCGCACTCCTTATAGGCGGAGCACGGCTCCAAGACCACACGGGGTGCCTACCCTTCCTCTCAGGCTCCCAGAGCAGCACCAGCCACACTCCATACCCACAACAGCCATATTTCTGCCCCAGGGGGGGCCACAAGCAGAGGGTGAGACACTCCACCCCAAGACTGCAGTCAGATAAACGCAAGCGAGAAGGCAGGAGCCCCGGCTCTTCAGACACAGGGAAGCTGACTGGAATGGCCGGCCTCTGGGGACAGATCGCCGGCAGCTCCTGCCTGCAGCTGCTCCAGCACCGGATTCTTGTCTCTCAGCCCCCAGTAATTATAGTCCCTGGCGCTCCGTTAACACCCGTGTCATTGCGGGGTGTTGGAATAAGTGGAGTCATTTGATGAGTGGTCCGTCCCCTACAGCCCCGCCCTGAGCCAAGCCAAAGGCGATGGTGACTAACCCGGCCCACCACAGAGGAGCTGGGACCTCAGTAAGCAGGCACAGGGGTCCGTGTAGAGGAGCCAGGAACGGGAAGGGGGGAGCCAAGGCCTGGAAAGCAAAGTGCTGAAAACACCCTTCTTCCAAGGAGGCCGGCAGGCCACAGCTTCCATATGAAAGAGATGCCGCCTGGACATCTGCTCTCTACACAGAGCAGACACAGGAGCAGAGGAAGACATCTTGCCAAAGGAGACCTGCTGCTGAGCGTGGTGGCGCGCGCCTGTCATCATAGTACTTGGGAGGCTGAGATGGGAGGATCAAAAGTTCGAGGCCAGCCTCAGCAACTTAGTGAGACCCTGTTTCAAAATAAAAAAAATAAAGCCGGGCGTGGTACCGCACGCTTGTAATCCCCGTGCTTGGGACGCAGAACAGGAGGGTCGCACTGGTTCAAAGCCAGCCTCGCTGGCCTAGGAGACCCTGTTTCCAAATAAAAAATATAAAAAATAGGTTTGGGAGTATAGCCTGGAGGTAGAAGGGCTTCCAGGAACCCCAGTACCACCAATAAATAAATAAATAAATAAATAAATAAATAAATAAATAAATAAATAAACAAACACCGAATACCCCTGGGTTCAATCTCTAGTACTAAAAAAAGTCATCTACCCACCCTCAGGTGGCCTGAGCAGGTGGACACCTGGCCCCACTGGAATGCAAGTGGCTCCCCATTGCCCCCGCCCTCCTGTCTATCTATCTCAGGAAGAGGCTAGGGAGATTTGGGGGTTGGGGTAACAGTGCCAGGGCCCTTCTCAACCCCGACTTTCCCATCGGGTCCCACAACTTCAGGAGCTGCAACCCAAGATGTCAGTGCTAAGACCCATGTGTGCTTGGGTAGTCTTCACCCAAGCCACAGATCACAAGAGGACTTGGTGCCAAGCACTCTACCTCGATTTCCTGCTCCATGAAAGTTTCTGGGTCTGGCAGTCAATCAACAAACAATGATGGATGCCAGCCTCACTGGAACAACTAGTAGCAAACCAAAGGTCCGCGGAACCCTTCCCCAGGCCCCATGCACATGTCAGCTACCCACACAGTCTTGCTATCATAGTCTTTCTCTACAGGACTAAATCCTGTCTTTACCCTGAGGACCAGAGACACGGCCAACTGAGGCCTGCCGCCAGCAGGGCTGACTCCAGCAGTGGCTGCAGCTCCCCCTCTGTAAGTGAGAAAACAGGCAGCTCAGGGCTCAGCGACTCGTCTGAGGGACAGACCTAAAACTGAAACCCAAATCTGACCATCCCCAAATCCCAGAGGACATCTGAGGACAGCCCAAGTGTTTGACAAGGGGCAGCCAGCGAGCCCTCCAGACAAGAACCCTGAGCTCCCTGTTCCAGCCCAGGCTCCTGCCGCTCACTCGCCCTCCTGTCCCAAGTTACAACCGCGGATCAGGGAGCAGGGGCCGGCTCCCCCCTAGATTCCGCCCAAAGAGAAGCACTGAGCAGACTTTGGTTCCCAGCACCCGCGGTGAGACCTAACACATGTTCTGTGCTCCCTTCCCCTCGGGCTCCCCAAACATGCTGGAGATATTATTATTATTTATTATTTGCTGAGTGCTGACAGCATGCTGAACATCAGGCCCAGGAGCCCAGGCCTGCCAACACAGCTTGCAGTCGGCCGGCCACACAACACGGCTCCCCAGCGACCCAGATACACATCCAGCCAGCCGCCAACTTCCAGCAGCCTCCTCTCTCATCCTCAGCCCCAGCAGCCCATGGTTCTTAGCCTCTCCGCCACTAGGCCAGTGTCTTCAGGCCAGGCAGCTAGGCCAGTGTCTTCAGGCCAGGCAGCTCAAAGCCAGGCCTTCCACCCCAGGAGAAGTAGGAGGACTCACTTGGGAGGTACAGGAGGAGGAGGCACAGGAGAAGCCCCAGCCATTGTGGCCTCTTCAGCTCAGTCCACCGAGACAGTCATGTTGCCAGCCCTCCAGTCCTGCACACCCAGCCTATTCTTGCCATTCTCCTGGAAGCTCCTGGGCAGGGAGAATCCTCTGAGTCTCTCCCATAAAGCAGGGCTAAACCTAGGGCAAGCAAGTAAGACACAAAAGTTAAGGGCAGCCGTCACCAAGTATGGTGGCCCATGCCTATAATTCCAGTACTGGAGAGGCTGAGAGAAGAGGAACTCAGGTTCAAGGTCAGCCTCAGTAACTTAAAGAAGCCTTGTTCAAAAAGAAAAAAGAAAAAGGACCCCTGGGTTCAATCCCTAGTGCAAAAAAAAAAAAAAAAAAAAAAAGAGTTAAGGACAGCCACAAAGAAAAAAACTCATGAATCAAGATAAACAATATTTTCATGCAATAGCTTTAAAAATAAGAATTAACATAAAAATCCACGTAGTTAGTCAGATTTTCATCACTGTGACAAAATACCTGAGAGAAACAACTTAAAAGGAGAAAAGATTTATTCGGACTTAGCAGTTCAGAGGTTACAGTCCATGGTCACTTGACGCCGTATCTGTGGGTCAGTGGTGGGGTGGAACATTGTAGTGGAGAGGGTGTAGCAGAACAAAGCTTCTCACCTCCTGGCAGCCAGAAAGCAATGAGAAAAAGACAAAGACACTGAAATAGAGACAAAATACAGCCTTCAAGGTCACAAACCCAAGACTTACTTCCTCCAAACCAGCCTCACCTCCTAGGTTTCCACCACCTCCCAATAGCCCATTAAATTATGAATCTATCATTCATGACATTATGATTCATCCATTCATGAGGATAAAGACCTCATGATCCAATCACTTTCCTAAGGCCTCATCTCTGAACACTGTACCCTTCAACACATGAGCTTTTGGGGTCATTTCAGGTCCAAACTATAAGCCATGATAAAAATATTTCTTAATAAAGACAGAAACCCAGGCGTGGTATATATCTGTAATTTCAGTTCTTGGGAAGCAGGAACAGGAAGATTGCAGGTTCTAGGCTAGCCCCAGCAATTTAGCAACACCCTCAACAACTGAGGATCAAAAAATAAAATGTAGGCTGGGTGTGGTGTCACATGCATGTAATCCCAGTACTTGGAGGCTGAGACAGGAAGGTCACAGGTTCACAGCCAGCCTCAACTACTTAGTGAGGCCCTCGCAACATAGTGAGACCCTATTTCAAAATAAAGAATAAAATAAAGAATAAAGAAGGGTATAGCTTAGCGGTAGAATGCCCCGGGGTTCAATCCCTAGTACCACAAAAAGATAAAGAAAAAAAATGGATCTCCAGCCTGGTACTCAGAAGATACTGTCCCCTGCTGTGTATACTCTGTGTACCCAGTATCATCTCAGCTCCCTCCCTCAATGTGTTCCCCAGATCCCTGAGGCCACTGAGGACTTGTAGACAGTCTAAAAAGAAAGGAAAAGGGAGTCTAGAACATATACCCCTGGCTGATCTGCTGTCATACAGTCAAAAAATTCATGAAGGCATCTCCAGATAAACAAGAAATATGACTCCCGGCATGAGAGGAAAATTTCAAACCAGTGCCCAGACACAGAGTAGACCCCTCACGCTCCCTCCCCAGCAGCATCAGACTCCGGCCTTCTCTGTCCTCCAGGCCACTTTAGTTCCCACCTTGGAACCCCAGCGAAAACACAATGGCAGTTTTTAATACATAAATACATGAATAAGTGAATGAATGAATTACAGAATACCCCTTTCTACACACATACATACACACGAGCACACGTGCACTTGCACACCGCTGGGGCATGCACGCTTGCATCAGAAGGTCAAGTCTCGCTGGGGGTGGAATCAATGGTAGGGTGCTTGCTTAGTGTGCAGGAGGACCCCAGATGAATCACCAGCACCAAATCACCTCCTCAGCCCCTCAGCGCTGCCAAAAGGACATACCCCATGGTGGAGCTGCACTTTTTGGGCCCTCTGTGCATTCACACTATAGAAGGATTCTGAGAAAAGGGTGGAGAGGGAAAAGCTCTCAGTCATCTCCACTCTAAGGTCAGCCCAGCTGAGGGATGGACCTGTCCAAGGTGCTAGCAACACCCCAAGGCCTGGCCATCAGGGCTCTAGAGTCAGTGATCCCCCCCCCCAGCTTCCTCTGCTTGCTGCTACCTGGATCCTCACAGAGCCCACAGGTCCAGCAGAGGGCAGGGGATCCACGTGCACTTGCATACCTCTGGGGGCATGCACATTTACATCAGAAAGGTCAAGTCTCTGTGGGTGGAGCCCAATGGTAGGGTACTTGCCTAGTGTGCAGGAGGACCCCAGAAGAATCACCAGCATCATAAAAATAATAATAATTAGTAGCTATAAATTGGGGCAACCATTACAGAGATCAGTATGAAGTTTCCTCTAAAGAATAGGAATGGAACCACAATATTATCCAAGTATACCCACTCCTCAGTATCTTCCCAAAAGAACTAAAGTCAAGTTGGGCGTGGTGGCACATGCTTGTAATCCCAGCATTTGGGAGGATGAGACCGGAGGATCACAGTTCGCGGACAGCCTCAGCTACTTAGTGAGGTCCTCTGCAACTCAGTGAGACCCGGTTTCAAAATAAAGAATAAGAAATAGGGCAGGGGCTGTAGCTTGGAGGTCGAATGTCCCTGGGTTCCATCCCCAGACCCACAAATAAATAAATAAATAAATAAAAATAAAGACTAAAAAATAGGGCTGGGGGTATAGCTCAGAGGTAAAATGCCCCTGGGTTCCATCCTCAGTACCGCAAATAAATAAATAAATAAAAATAAACAAAAGAAAGTCAAAATACTATACTGATACATGTATACCCCTGTTTATAGAAGCACAATTCACAGTAGCCAAATTATAGAACCAGCATAGGTGTCTGTCAGTAGATGAATGGACTTTAAAAAATGTGGTACACACACAATGGAATTCAACTCAGCCATAAAAAAAACAAATTATGTAATTTGCAGGAAAATGGATGGAACTTGAGAATACAGTGCTAAGTGAGGCCAGCCAGTGTCAGAAGGTCAAGGGTTGTCTGTTTTCTCTCATATTCCAAAGCTAAAGGAAAATAGCTGTTGTTTTCTTTTCTTTTCTTTTCAAAACAACAGCCCTTGCCAAGCATAGTGGCGCACACTTGTAATCCCAGTACTTGGGAGGCTGAGACAGGAGGATCACGGTTTGTGGCCAGCCTCAGCTACTTAGTGAGGCCCTCCACAACTTTGTGAGACCTTGTTTCAAAATAAAGAATAAAATATAGGGCCCGGGCGTGACGGCTCACGCTTGTAATCCTAGCATTCAGGAGGCTGAGACCGGAGGATCGTGGTTCGTGGACAGCCTCAGCTACTTAGTGAGGCCCTCTGCAACTCAGTGAGACCCAGTTTCAAAATAAAGAATAAAAAATAGGGCAGGAGGTATAGCTCAGAGGTCGAATGCCCCTGGGTTCCAGCCCCAGACCCGCAAAAAATAAAAAAATAAAAAAATAAAACACACACACACACACACACACACACACACACACATATATATATACATATATATATATATATATATATATATGTATATATATATATATATATATATATGGCTGGAGGTGTAGCTCAGAGGCAGAATGCTCCTGGGTTCCATCCTCAGTACTGTGGGGGGGAAAAAAACAATCTTTCCAGGAAGGTCAGGTCTTGCCAGACAACCCTCCCATACCAGCAGCACCCTGGGCAACTACCTTGAGTTTTTCACACTGCCATTCAGTGGACATTTATCAGACCCTTACTATGCACCAGACACTGTCAGCCCAGGCCCTGGCAGGATGCTCGCATGCAGTAGGCACTCGACTCTGCTGCCTGCTGCAGCAGCTGCTCCCAGGAAACTTCCCTGAACCAGGAAGCTGCATCCAGCCTCCGGCCTCCACAGGAGTATGCATCTTCCTGCGCCAGCAAGAAGCTCCGAGGGCCTGGGAGATAGATAGCATCAGGGAGACACTGGGATCCATGTAGCACACAGTGATTCACAGCCCGAGACATCCCTCCCCAGGCTACTGCTGATTTATCAGCCCCACCATCTTCAATTAAGAGACTTGTCACTCGTCTCCAGCCATCAGAAGGAAGTGAGTGAGAAGATTAATGTCTTTTTAAAAACTGCTTTCATCCCTTAAAAGGATTCCTCTGCAGATTTCATCTGCATTTCTAAGAGGAGAGGCAACCCAGAGCCACAGCCCCTCGGCCCTGTCTCCCCTCAGCAGGGACTTCTCAGCTGAGGCTGTGTCTCCCCTCAGCAGGGACTTCTCAGCTGAGGCTGCTGCGGCAGGCGTGCCACCAGCACCTGCCTCCCAGGCCCCTGAGAGAAAGGGGCAGCCAGTTGGTGGCACACACCTGTAATCCCAGGACTTGGGAGGCTGAGGTAGGAAGATGCCAGGAGGAGCCCTGAGCTCCTGAGGGCATCCCAGCCACCATGTGTCAACCATGTGTCCATGTGTGGTTGCTAACAGCCATCGTTTCCAGGAACCTTTAGGAACAGGGCTGCTCTCCACCTCCCAGGGCAGCATCTCCGTGCCTGGTAGGGAAAGGCTGCAGCGTGTGAGCTGGAGAGTCTAGCTGCATAGGTTCAAATTCTAGCTTGACAGCCGGGCGTGGTGGCGCACACTTGTAATCCCTGAGACAGGAGGATCACGCAGGTTCGAAGCCAGCCTTAGCTACTTAGTGAAGCTCTCGGCAACTTAGTGAGACCCTGTTTCCAAATAAAATATAAAATGGGTCTGGAAGTATAGCCCGGAGGTAGAAAGCCTCTGGGTTCCACCCCCAGTTCCAAAAAAAAAAAAAAAAAATTCCAGCTTGATGGCTTTCTGGCTATATGAGCCTGAATCAGGGACTTAATATTCTTGTGCCTGTTTTTTTTTTTAGGGAACATTTTTTAAATTTCATTTTTACACTTTTACTGGTGCATTGTAATGATAAAGTATAGTAACTTTTTTTTTTTTTTTTTTTTTGCGGTACTGGGGATGGAACCCAGGAACATTCTACCTCCAAACTACACCCCCAGCCCTATTTTTTATTCTTTATTTTGAATCAGGGTCTCATTGAGTTGCAAAGGGCCTCACTAAATAGCTGAGGCTGTCAGCAAACCCGGATCCTCCTATCTCAGCCTCCCAAATGCTGGGATTACAAGTGTGCACCACCACGCCCAGTTTATAGTGATATTTAAAGTATCATACACTCATACTTCTGCGCCTCATTTTCTTCGTCTGTAAAAGGAAAGAGAACTGCACCTCTGCACCTGTGTCTTGGGTTACAGAGAATCCGATGGGCTAGTGCATGGAAAGCCCTGCGTACAGTGCCTGGCCCACAGAGCATGCCTGCTAAATGTAAGCTGACATGATTTGCTATCATTATCCCACGTCCTTACGGCTCCAGGGAATAGATCCTCCCACTTGCTCTGTCGGCATTCACTAATGGCTTGTCTCTGTATGACAACACCCAACAGCTACTTACAGAGAATTATGCTTTGTGCCAGGAACACAGAGGAAAGTTACCAAGGTCCAGTGGGAAAAGCAGAGACAATACTCCAAGAATCTGAGGCACAGAACGTCATCGTCAATGGAGAAAGGGTGTGTGGGAGGCTCGGCTGGTAAAGGCAGTCAGATCCAAAGACGCTTTGCGTTTTGAGGGTTGAGTAGGAGTTTATCAGGTGAGTCCTGCCCAGTCTGTCCTAGGTGTTCCAAAGAGCTGGTGACTAAATGAGGCAGAACAGGAGAGGGGCATTCCAATCTAAGGGAATGGGCACTTACGGTGCATTCAAGGATACAGAAGGACATGACTTGTATTAGCTACAGCAGAGTATGTGTAGAAAAGTGAGCTGAGGCCACATTGGGAAAGGTCTTGAATGCAGTACTGAGGGGTGGTGTGTGTGTGCGCGTGCATGCCTTTTGGGGGGGGGGGGGTTCTGGGGACTGAACCCAGGATCTACATCCTCAGCCCTATTTTATTTATTTATTTATTTATTTATTTATTTATTTATTTATTTATTTTGGTGGTACTGGGGTTCCTAGAAATCCTTCTACCTCCAGGCTACATTCCCAGACCTATTTTATACTTTTTTATTTGGAAACAGGGTCTCTTAGGCCAGCGCGGCTGGCTTCGAACCTGCGCCATCCTCCCGTCTCCGCCTCCCAAGCGCGGGGATTACAAGCGTGCGCCACCACGCCCAACTTATTTCTTTTTTTTTGAAACAGGGTTTTGCTATATTTCCAAGTCTGGCCTCCAGCCTGCAATCCTCCTATCTAAATCACAAATTCTGGGATTACAGGTGTGCACCCCATGCCTGGCCAGGGTGTTGTCTATTCACAGGCTCAGCAGAGTCAAGTCAGAGGGGGAGTGACAAGTGAGAGTTGGGCTTAAAAAGATGACTTGCAAAGCAGGTGGCAGGAGGCTGAAGAAGGTGGCAGAGGGGCCAGGTGGCCCTGACTCCCTCACTGCCCTGCTCTCCACGCGCCCTTGAGTTTCCTTCCCAGTCGACATGTTCTCAAGGTCACATCATGGAGACCCCACACTTCCAGCTGCCTGTTATCAGAAGGGGCCCTCAGCCAAGGCCTTTGGGGGAAACAAACCTGTCTCCAAGCAAGTCCCGGGTTGACAGGACTGGGCTGAGGGACAAGTTCAAGCCATCAGCCGGAACCCCTGAGGATAAGCTGGCTCCCAGATTCCAGTGAACTGCCATCTGAGCACTCTGGCCTGCAGCCGTTCTTCCCTGCCATTTCCCACAGGTGCCTTCAGCTCCTCTGCTCAGCCCAGGGAGCTTGACTAGTAAATTTCTTTCCAAATGCCGGTTGTGACGTCCCGTGTCATAGACACTTGAGATCCCCCTGTGGCTCTGTGACTTCACCAGCCCAGCGTGCCACCAAGGGTACCACCCTGACCATCTGCCCAGCATCTAGGCCACACTTAGGCAGCTGCCCAACAGGCACTAAAATTAGGTGACCTATTAGGCCCAGGACACGGTGCTCATGGGCAGGCTACCCACACTGCCCCAGAAGCTAGGTCCTCCCTGCCTGGGGAAATAAAAGCAGCCAGCTCCTGTACCCAGGGAAACCGAGGCCTGGAAATGATGGATTTTTATTTATTTATATAATAATTATTATTCCCAAGGATGAAAAGTACATATATGCCTCCAGCAGTGATTTAAAATATAGCCGGGCGTGGTGGCGCACACTTGTAATCCCCGTGCTTGGGAGGCAGAGACAGGAGGATCGCACAGGTTCGAAGCCAGCCGCGTGCGCTGGCTTAGGAGACCCTGTTTCCAAATAAAAATGTAAAAAATAGATCTGGGAGTGTAGCCCGGAGGTAGAAGGACTTCCAGGAACCCCAGTACCACCAAAATAAATAAATAAAATAAAACAAAATAAAATAAAATATATTACAAACTGGCATGATGGTGCACACCTGTAATCCCAGTACTTGGGAGGCTGAGACAGGAGGATCGCAGGTTTCAGGCCAGCCTTAAGAACTTAGTGAGATATTATTTCAAAATAAAAAATTTAAAAAGGTCCCATAGTGTATCTTGGAAGTAGACTGCCCCTGGGTTCAATCTCTAGTACCAAAAATAAATAAATTTAAAAACCATATTCCAGGAGGAGATAAGAAAATTGAACAATCACAACCTCACCACGTGAGCCAGCACCCACTCACATTCTGGGTGCTTCCTGCCCCTGCATATTTTTAACACAACAGAAAACACACTGTACGTGCAAGATGTACAGTGCCGGCCCTGGCTGGAGTCATTTTAATTTTCTTTCATTCACACCTTTGTGGAGCACCAACTCTGGGCCACGCAGGCCGTGAGTGACACTACAAACAAGTTTAAAACTCAGAGGAAAGAAAGGCATGTCTTCTGGATTTTCCTCCCTTGAAAAAGTTTTCCTTTTCCCAGGAAAGAAATAATAAAAGAAATCTTTCTTTTGATCTCTGTTTTTTTTTTGGGGGGGGTTGTTGTTGTTGTTGTTCCCTAACCACTCTAACCACTCTTACTTTTGATGGTGGATTCATGCATATATCCAATTAAGATTAAACAAGACAAATTCAGGGAAAGATCAGCAATTTTCCTGAGCATTTGCAGCTATTATAGACATTCATTTCCTTGGCCAAACAAAGAAGAGGGGATAAAGTTGCTATATATATTCCCAAGGGTTAAAGTACACACATGTCTCCAGTATATAGATGCAAGATACAATCCAATCATCAGTTTTCAATTAAAGGTTATGATACCATGAATTTCACTCTTAATTTGTTTAAATTAGTTTTTTCCTCTTATTGCTAAGTTAAATTATCCTTTAGTATCTTGCAGGGTCTTCACTATATATATATATCAACAACAAATTCACAACAGAAATGTAGACTTAGAGTGAGTTGTGTATTTTTGGAAAAGAACTGCATTCTAGACAGTCTTTTCAAAGCACTACTTGGAATCATATCAATTCACATCAATATACAATAGTCCATATTTTCAATATGCCATTATTAATGTAACAAACCCCCCATGTTGGACATTTAAGTTGCTTCCTCTTTGTTTGTTTTTTCTTTTTCTTTTTCTTTTTTGGTACTCAGGATTGAACCCAGGGAACCCAGGGCATTCTACTTCTGAGTTACATTCCCAGCCCTATTTTTTTTTTTTTTTGAAACAGGATCTCACTAAGTTGCTGAGGCTGGCTCAAATCTGATCCTCCTGCCTCAGCCCCCCAGGTGCTGGGATTACAGGTGTGCCTTCGTATGCCCAGCATCTCTTTCATTCTGTTATAAAGTCCGCACTGACCATTCAGGTGCACGATGAGTCCTTCCCCACATCGGTGATTTCCTCAGGACAGACTCCAGGCAGAGGCTCGAGTGTGTCATAATAGAAGCACATCGCAAAGTCCTCAATACAGACTGCCTGCCTGCTCTTCCCCACAGAGCCAAACCAGAGACCAGCCTTGGTCGTCACCCCACCGACCTCTGCCACTCCGACCAGGTCTCCTTATAGCCAGTTTACTCAGTCCTGGAATTGAATGTATAAACCCTGCCTGTCTGGCACTATACATACATTTTTCTCTTCACTCAAAGGCTGGCCCAGCACCCATGAGACACAGGCAATCATCAAGTCCCAGGACCTAGGTGCTGAGAGTTGTTGCCACTCCAGCATATGTGGGTCTTAGGGTCAAAGTGCAACACCTTGATCAGATCCTGCTAACATCCCCAAGGACCGCTCCTCCCTTTCCCCAGCTCACCCTGCTGCACACACCCAGGAAACAGCCACGCCAGCAGTGCTGTCCATCAACAGCCAGATGAACTAATGACCCAAAATATGACACCAGTCCTACGCCAGCATCCCATAAAGCAACATGACCACGAAGTGAATTGCCTTTCCATCTTCCAGCAGAGAAACTAAACTCCCAACCCAGTGTAAATAGGCTGTTTCTGGTCCGACGTCAGCTTTGCTCACCAGCAAGTTATGGCTGGCACTGCTGTATCGCCTGTCATAAATACAGCCCCTCTACTAAACAAAAACGACAGCTTTGTGCCAATAACCTTTGAACCACTCAAGCCTGGTGTCAATTGTACTTGTCTTCAGGCTGAGGTTTAGTCTGTTTGTTAAATCGGGGCTCATTTGTGGAGATAATTCAAATATATTACAGGCACCAGGCAGACACCAGGGCCTCCCCCACCTGCATCCTGCGGGTCTCCTAACCACTCCCTCCACCTGTAGGACTGGGAAAGAGCAAGAAACAAGGGACAAGGAGAGACACTGCAACCAGAATGATGACGCAGGCTCTGCCCTGTGCCGCATGGAGACTCTTTTCTCCTGGACCAAAGGAACACCTCTTCTCCTGAAACATGGAGGATCTATTTTTTCAGAGTTGTTCATGTATCAGATCAGGCTATGTGAAAGAACCACCTTTAGAAAAACTAAAAGACTGGGAAACAGGTAAATGCAACCCTATGCAAAAGCCACGGTAATCGCCTCCAAGTCCTGCTGGTGGGAGGAGCAACCAACATGAAAGTGCTTTTACATGATGGAGACAGTTCCAAATAAATATGATATGAGCCGGGCGTGGTGGCGCACGCTTGTAATCCCCGCGCTTGGGAGGTAGAGACAGGAGGATCGCGCAGGTTCGAAGCCAGCCGCGCAGGCTTAAGAGACCCTGTTTCCAAATAAAAAGTATAAGATAGGTCTGGGAATGTAGCCCAGAGGTAGAAGGGTTTCCAGGAACCCCAGTACCACAAATAAATAAATAAATAAATAAATAAATAAATAAATAAATAAATAAATAAATAGATAGATAGATACTGAGATACTTTTTAACAAAAGGTGATATAAGAGAAAGCCACTTTGTGACCCAGAGGTGCAGTTACCCAGGCCACCAGAGGCGGGGCCAATGTGTTTCTGGATTACCTGGTACTTGCCAAGACCTGGGCTGCAGCCAGGGAGACACGGAATTCAGGTTAGACATGCTCCTGCAGCCTGGGACCCTCAAATCCTATCTACCCAATTTCCAAATTAGGACCCTCTCTGCTGCAGCCCAGGGTCCCCAGAGCCTTTCACTACTGGGCAAAGCCCAACATGAACAAAGCCCACACTTGGCAGGAACCCAAACACCCCAGGAAGTGGGCCAGCAGCAGTTATGAAGCATAGACTTGACGGGTCAGGAGGGAGGCCTAGGGTGTTGAGGGCTGTGTTTCAGTTATGTTCCATGACACTCTTTGAGAATGAATGAGATGAATCTCAACATGGATACCCTCATGGTGAATGGAGGGGGCAAAAAAGGAGCACAGCTGCTTTGTGGTCAACAGGGGCCCCTGGCAAAATGAAATGACCCCAGGCAACCAGCACCTGTGGGTATCCATACCCCTTACCCAAGAAATGGGAATCATTTGCTTTCCCCAAAGAGGCCCTGCAAAGATCAGACACAATAGGGGCCATCATGGCCTTTTGCATTCTGAAACATGCTACACAAGCAGACAGAATTACTGCTACTACACTTATAGGCTCTGCTTCTTTTGCCCAGTAAGGAGGCAAGAGACCCAAGTTCTGCTCCTGGTTTCACTTCTGCCTCACCATGAAACCTCAAGGAGGTGTCCCTGCCACTCCTGGGCATCACCACTGGAATACTGAGAGACTGGCATAAAGCAAGCTTTCTAAAGTCCGTTCATCTCTGATGCCCTGAAAATAATTCTATGGTGCCAGTTAACTGCCAAGGCTAGCGCAGAGGTCAGCTCAACACCCCCCGCCCCATTAGTACCATGCGAGTCAGGGAGGGGATGGGCAGGACCAGGGTCAAAGAGGTCACTGTCACTCACCTTTGGGAGCCTCACCCCTCTCTGGTTCTCTGTCATCTCTGCTGGAACCCTGGAGAAGGGAGACAAAGGTCATCCTGCTCAGTGCCTGGACCATCTATTTACCATCTCTGTACCCAGAGAAGGGAAAGAGCAAAGCAGCAGCGCCTGTGCTGAGAAGGAGAGGCAGGAGACGTTTATAAATGACCCTCTTAGCTGTTTACGAGACACCTTCTGAGAGAAAGCAGAGGAGGAGAAATAAACTTGAAGTAGGGAGCCCTGGCGGGCGTCCGCGAGGCGCTTTGATAAGCCGGAATGCCAGCATCCTTCTCCCTTTTTATGGCCAACTTTATGGCCCTGTGTTTGGGACTCTTTATCAGGGGCCGGAAGGATTGAGTGAGCAGGATTCAAGGCAAGAAGCCTTCCGCAGCCACTCCACAGCAGACACCACCTCATCTGGAGATCAAGATAACCTGTCCCCCTCCCAGTCCAGGCCGTCCCCAGACACCCAGATGCAGGGCGGACAAGACATTCCAGAGCATGGTGGTAAACACGCAGCTCCAGGCCCTGCTGGAGACCCTCACTGGGCTGGACCACATGCAGACAAAAGAGGGCTGGGGCTGAGGTTCTGAGATCCATCAACAGGACCATCAGGACACTCTGGACCCCTTGTCCCAAAGCCCACTGATTCGGATAGGATTTCTCAGGGCTCCTCTGCTCTTTGCTGGACTTGGGGTGGTGCCCATGTTGGGATTCCCACCTCCTGAACTGACTGGGATTGTGTCATGATTTTTTTTTTTTAAACAAACCAAAAAAAAAAGGGGTGGGAGGGGCACATCATGCTTGCTGCCTACACACTAACTCCCTCTGTACCTTGGTTTTCTCATCTCTAATATGGCTCATGCAAGCCAGGGGCAGTGGCACACGCCTGTTATCCCAGTAGGTAGGAGGCTAAAACAAGAGGATTGTGGGTTCAAGGCCAGCCTCGGCAACGCAGCAAGATCGTCAGCAACTTAATGAGAACCTGTATCAAAGTAAAAAGAGCTGGTGGCAGAGCTCAGAACTAACCCTGGGTTCAATCCCTGGGACCAAGAAAAAAAAAAAAAAAGAATTAGAAAAGAGTACAGTCCTAGTCAGGCGTGGTGGTGCAGGCTTGTAATCCCAGCATTCGGGAGGCTGAGACTGGAGGACTGCAGTTCACCAACAGCCTCAGCTACTTAGTGAGGCCCTCCGCAACTTAGTGAGACCCTGTTTCAAAATAAAGAAAAAGAAGCAGGGCAGGAGGTGTAGCTCAGAGGTCAAATGCCCCTGGGTTCCATCCCCAGACTGAGAAAGAAAGAAAGAAAGAAAGAAAGAAAGAAAGAAAGAAAGAAAGAAAGAAAGAAAGAAAGAAAGAAAGAAAGAAAGAAAGAAAGAAAGGAGGGGGGAGGGAGGGAGGGAGGGAGGGAGGGAGGGAGGAAGGAAGGAAGGAAGGAAGGAAGGAAGGAAGGAAGGAAGGGAAGGAAGGAAGTCCTGACCCCCATTGAGCTCATTCTGTGGCCAAAAATGAACTTATGAAGTCAGGGCATGCTCAATGCAAAACTCCAGATTGGGCCAAGGGAGCGTGAGAGTCAATATGATAGTGGTCAGGGGAGAAAGCTGTAGAAGGCTCCTCAGGATAAACCCAGCTGCCCAGCGGCTGGATGGTGGCGCACCAAGGCAACCAAGAGGCCACACCATGCACCCTGGCGGCTCACAGGTGCCCAGGTCACAGAGCCAGCTCTGGGACGCAGTCACTACAGGCCTGGACACAGGCACGTACCGATGACCCTGGTGCCCAAGGAGAGAGGAAGCAAGGCTCAACCTGTGTGTGCCCTCTTCTGCTCTCTGATGCCCCAGCTGTCCCCAAGGGTCAGAACCCTGAGAAGCAAGGCCTCCATTCCTTCTCACTCCTCCCTGGGCATAAATTCAGCCCAGCCACCCCCAGCTCCCGTACAATGCATCTTGGTGCATGAGCCCAAAGCTGTCATCTCCACCTTTAAGCCCTAGCCACCCACCTCCTGCCCTTCCAAGGATCTCCCCAACAGCTCCTGTTGTGCTGCCTGAGCACGCCCTCTGCCCCCTAAGAAGAACCCCAAATTGGCTATTTATTTATTTTAGTTTTTTTAAATAACATTTACTTTGAAGTAATATAGATTCATAGAAGCTGCCAAAACAGCACAGACCCACCCCCCAATCCTTCAGCCAGATTCCCCCCACAATTACATCTTAGATTATTCATACAATATCAAGACCAGGAACTTGACACTGGTATAAGGTGTGTGTGTGGTTCTGTGTCATCTCATCACATGTATAAGCGCATGAAATCAAAAGATGGAAATAGTCCATCAACACCAAAATCTCCCTCCCAAAATCCTAGTAGTCATACCCACCTGCTTTCCTCCCCGCCATCCCTAACTCCCGGCAACCACTAATCTACTTCTCAACTTTAAAATGTCATCATTAAGCCGGGCGTGGTGGTGCACGCTGTAATCCCCATACTTGGGAGGCTGAGACAGGAGGATCACACAGGTTCGAAGTTAGCCTCAGCTGCTGAGTGAGGCTCTCAGCAACTTAGTGAGACCGTGTTTCCAAATAAAATATAAAATAGGTCTGGGAGTATAGCCCAGAGGTAGAAAAGCCACTGGGTTCCACCCCCATTACCACCAAAAAAATAAATAAATAAAATGTCATTTAGCTGGTGAATGTCATTTAGCTCAGTGATAGATCACGTACTTGGCATGCACAAGATCCTGGATTCCAACCCAGCACCAGGAAGAAGATATTTTTGTAATTTTGAGGATGTTCTCTAAGTAGAATCTTGCAATGAGTCTATCTATGTGACCTTTTGAGATTGGCTCGTTCCTTTTTTACTGCTGAGTAGTGTTTCATGGTTTGGATATACCACAGGTTAACCCATTATATATAGCACACTTTAGTTGTCCACAGCTTTTAGCTAATCCAAACAAACCTGCTTAAAAGCTCATGTACATGTCAAGAAACCACACACTTTCTCCCATTTTTTAAACTGTTCAACATATATCTTCAAAATGTCACTTTTAAAGTTGTTCATATTCTGGGCACAATGGTGTATGCCTGTATTCCCAGCAACTTGGGAGGCTGAGACAGGAAGATAACAAGTTTAAGGCCAGCCTCAGCAAACCTAGTAAGACTCTATCTCAAAATAAAGCTGGGCGTGGTGGCGCACACTTGTAATCCCAGCATTCAGGAGGCTGAGACAGAGGATCGCGGTTCGCGGTTGGTGGACAGCTTCAGCTACTACTTAGTGAGGCCCTCTGCAACTCAGTGAGACCCTGTTTCAAAATAAAGAATAAAAAAATAGGACAGGAGGTGTAGCTCAGAGGTCAAATGCCCTGGGGTTCCATCCCCAGACCCACAAAAAATAAATAAATAAATGTGAAAACAGCTGAGGATGTAGCTGTAATGGATTCATCCCCATCACAAGAGAGAGAATTATCCATGTTTAGGACCTAATCATGTTTGCATGTGTACGCTCATTTCCAAAAGGTTTTGAGATGACCTTTTTGGGGTTTTGGCCTGTTTGTTTGCTCATGTCTTTGTTTTTGTACTGGGAACTGAACCCAGGGGCATTTTACCTCCCATCATGCATTGTAGAGCGAGTCACTAACCTTCCCAGGAAGCAGCTCCCACACACACTGCAGCCCAGCTGCCCCGCAAGACCTCCCCTCCTGTAGGATGGAGTGTGGATGGCTGAAGAGGGCATCTCCACACCGGAGCCTGGGTGGCCCCCTCTCCAGGTGGGGGCTCCACAAGGTTGCCAGGTCAAAGAAAGCATATGACCTTGGGTGAGTCCTTGACCTCTTAAGACACTGAGTTCTCCAGCTCATCTCAAAGGGAAGTGGCCAGCCGGAGCAGCTTGGACATCTGGTGACAGTTCCACAATAACTCCAGGTAGGCCTGCAACAGGCCTAGGATGGGAGAGCCCAGAGACTTCCTCCTCCACCAGGCCCTCGGGCTGCCCCTCTCTTCCTGAATAGACTCCTTGAAGAGACTTTGGAGCGGAGGGTGCAGGGAGAGACAGCTCAGGGCCCTGGCTATACTGGCTGGCCCCCTGCTGTGGAGCCCAAAGATCTGGGCTCTAGACGATTTCTACAAAGGAAAAAGAGAGAGAGAGAGAGAGAGAGAGAGAGAGAGAGAGAGAGAGAGAGAGAGAGAGAGAGAGAGGCAGGCCCAAGCCAGGCATGTGGCACACACCTATAATCTCAATACTTTAGAAGCTGAGATAAGAGGATCATAGGTTCAAGACCAGACTCAGCAATTTAGTGAGACCCTCAACAACTTAGCAAGATCCTGTTTCAAAATAAAGAAAAAGAACTGGAGATGTAGCTCAGAGGTAAAAAGCCCCTGGGCTCTATCTCCAGTACCAAAATAAGAGGAGCCCAGCCCTGCTGAGTGGTCCAGGTGGAAGTAAAGACAGAGATTTGGCCTTCCCCACACCTGCCAGGAGACCTCCTTCCCAACCCAGAGGAGAAAGCCAGGGTGGCCCTGCTGCTTGCTCCCTCCCACCTCCCAGCCAGTCATCTTCAGCAGCTCTCCTTTGCCTGCAGGATCCCTGATCCTGCATACTGAGCCCGCTGACCTGTCGGCCTAACTCCCATGAGCACTCTGGGCTTTGTCAAGCTGACCTGAACTGAGCTTCCAAGCCCCCAGCCTCGCCCACCCCGGCCCCCGCCTCCATGCCGCGCAGCTCATGGAGGGCTCTGCTGACCGCCCTCCCATCTGCTCTGAGGAAAGCTTGCCAGTGTCTAGAGACCGGTGCAGAAGCACCCCGCGGAAGGCCTCTCTGATCCCCAAGCCCACCACATCCCGCAGCAACCCCTTCTCTGGGGGCAGGAGCTGTTGGCCAAGGCTGAGGCATATGTGGGGAAGGTACTGTGCCTCGCCATCCTCCATCTCTTCTGTTCTGCCGTCCTCCTTTGAAGAAATGAGTGGCCATATTTGTCAGCACTGTAGGCAGAGAGAAAGAGAGGTCACCCTCAGCACCCCCAGTGTGCGTGGAGCAGTGTCAGTCCCTCTCGGCCCCAGGGCCAGACCAGCTCCACCTCTCAGAAGCTTCACCACTGATGGCTTCCTGGTTGCTAGAGAGTGAAATCTTAGGATGTTCCGGTCACACTGACCTTCAGCCCACCCCCACCCTCAGATGACCAAGTACGCGGGGGCTCCAGAAAGTTGTACCATACGGCCCAGGCTCTGTCCAGCTGGTCCAAGCACATGGAAGAAGCTGGTGGCTTGCCTCTGCAGAGGCAAGCCTGGGGACAGGTCCCGAGGAGGCTCCCCCCCCCCTACTTATGGCCCCTGGGAGGCTGTTCTCCCCTTTGTTCTGCCAAACAAGCTCACTCCTGACTTCCAAGTCAGCCAGGGACTTGGCAAACATTTGTCAGGACTCGTCCCCTCCCCTGGTGTCTGTCTACTCAGCAGACATCTGGGCTGTCTGCATAGACGAGCCTCGCCCCTGAGGCTCAGGGGCGCCCCCTCTGCTGTGGCCCCCGGCCCCACCTGTAGCAATACCAAGGTGGAAGTTGCTTTCTGCCTGCCAGAAGTCCTGCCCCCTTCCTGAAAGGCCACCCACCAGGGTGTCAGCTGTCCCTCATGATCAGGGACTCCCCCCACACCAGGTCAAGAACTGTGTCCAGGCCATCACACAGTCACTCCCAGTGGCAATGAGTTTGAGGATGTTCTGGAGGGAGATGGAGGAGAGCCTGTGAAGAGTCAAGGTTTAGGGAGTTCTGAATATGAGCTAGGCCCCAACAGGAAGAGCAAGAAGGGGAGGCAGTGCCAGGCACCAGGGCGCACACCTGTAATCCCAGTACTCCAGAGGCTGAGACAGGAGGAGCACAGGTTCAAGGACAGTCTCAGCAACTTAGTGAGACCCTGTTTCAAAATAAATTTTAAAATAAAAAAATACACAGCCAAGTTGGGTGTGGTGGCATATGCTTGTAATCCCAGCATTTGGGAGGCTGAGACAGGAGGATAGCGGTTCGCAGATAGACTCAGCTACTTTAGTGAGGCCCTTTGCAACTCAGTGATACCCTGTTTCAAAATAAAGAATAAAAAATAGGAGCCGGGCGTGGTGGCGCACACTTAATCCCTGCGCTTGGGAGGCTGAGACAGGAGGATCTCGCAGGTTCAAAGCCAGCCTCAGCTACTTAGTGAGGCTCTCAGCAACTTAGTGAGACCCTGTTTCCAAATAAAATAGAAAATAGGTCTGGGGTATATAGCCTGGAGGTAGAAAGCCTCTGGGTTCCACCCCCAGTCCCACCAAAAAAAAAAAAAAATAGAGCTGGAGATGTAGCTCAGAGGTAGAATGCCCCTAGATTCCATCTCCAATACCGCAAAAAAAAAAAAAGGCCATAAAGAACATTCATTTACAGGAAAATGGATGGAACTGAAGAACATTATGTTAAGTGAGATTAGTCAATCACAAAAGGTGAAAAATCAGCCGGGCTGGTGGCGCACACTTGTAATCCCAGCATTTGGGAGGCTGAGACCGGAGGATCGTGGTTCGCAGACAGCTTCAGCTACTTAGTGAGGCCCTCTGCAACTCAGTGAGACCCAGTTTCAAAAATAAAGAATTATAAAAAAAAAAAGGGCTGGGGGTGTGGCTCAGAGGTCAAATGCCCCTGGGTTCCAGCCCCAGACCCGCAAAAAAAAAAAAAAAAAAAAAAAGTGAAAAAATCAGATGCTCTCCCTAATATGCGGAAGCTAGGAAGAGAAAGGGTCATAGGAGGAACTCTAGACGAGGAAGGAGAATTGTAGATTAGCAAATAAAGCGACCTCACTGAGGGGGCTGGGAGGGGGAAGATGTAAATCCCCTAATGTACATGATGTACATCCACAAACATATCAAAGTCATCACTAAGCCAAACAGGAGAAGGAAGAAGGGGGGAGGGAGTGGGGTGGGAATTGAGGAAGGGCTAAATGAGTGATGTGTGCATGTGTGCCTCTGCCATCTTGTACCCCATTAAGATGTATGACTGCAATGCACCAATAAAAATTTTAAGTTAAAATAAATAAATAAAATAAGTCAGGGGGTAGGGTCTAGCTCAGTGTTAGGAGACCTCTCAGTTCAATTTCCAGTACTTAAAAAAAAAAAAAAAAGGATGGAGAAGCAAGAGAAGAGCACCCACTACTGGCTCCCTCCCACTCCCCTCTCCTCCAGGTCCAGCCTCCCCAGGAGGGTCCCGCCAGTCAGGTCACTATGCCCCATCAACACTATTGGGCAGGCAGGCAGCCCCCAGAAAGGCGGGTTCCCTGTGGAGATGCCAGACCCTGATTTCATAGCACCGAAGAAAAGACAGGGTCTGTGCTAGAGGGAGGCCCCAGAGGCAAGAGAGTTCTAAGAGAGGTGAGCCTCTGAGCCTCGGTTTCTCTGAGTAACCAGTGGGAACACAAAGAGAAGCCCGCTCACCTGCAGGCCACAGTGCGGCTGCCTCCAGCTGCACATTAGCAGGAGGGACGGGGTTCCCTGACACGGAGCCCAGGAGCCTAAGGAGAGCTCTTCCACTCCCTAGGCCTCCACACTTTGCTCTTCAGGGATCTAAACCATCCCTGCTCTACAATACACTTTGAGAACTAAAGGAGCTGAGGTGCAAGATGCCAGCAAAGGCCTGGCGTGCAACTGGGTGCTTAATCTATGGGACGGGCATTATTATTACTATTATTCAGGTTCTTGGGCCCATTACTGACCTCTCCCAGGTTAAGCTGCTCATCTGAAAACAGGCTGGTTCTGATGAGGAACTGGCCTAATCCAAAGAGCCCAGCTAGACCTACTATAGTTGGCCCTCAAAAGCCACTGGCCCCTCTGCATACATCCAATAGATGTTCAATAGATGCTTGCTGACTTGAATCATAAATGGCTAATGAGAAATTAAAAAGGAGCAAGGAACCTCAGACCCAGGCTGCCCTGCACAGGTTGCAAGGTCAGGCAGCTAGACAGGTGCCTCCCACCAGTTTCTTCTGCGTGGCAGAGCCCCGCCCCTCTGAGCAGAGGCCAGGCTGGGCATGTAAGGTCCTTTTCCAAGGACCCCAGGGCACCTCACTAGTACACACCCTCCCAGCATGAATATTTATTTAGGATTTGCAGAGAAAGGAAAAACACAGGGTACTTCAAAACACTCTGCAGAGAAAAGAGAACCACAAAGCCCTGGGGATGCCGTAGGGGATCCCATAGCTAGCCCCGGGGCCTACGGAGGGTCACTCTTGATGATCCTGTGGGCCTACGGCTGGAAGCCAGGCCCTCCACATGTGTTCATCCTGTGCCTGGGGACTCCCCAAGGCAAGAGCTGGGCATCCTGCATGGATCGGCTCAGAAAACAGGGCAGAATGGGTTCATGTTCAGTGTGACTCATTCACAAAGAGCCTTCAGTACCAAGGAGAATTTGGACCAGACATGAACACAAAGAGTACCTCCAGCCTCCAAATTCTGTGCCACTCAGGCCTGGTGGAGAGGCTGGGAGTGAGGCATCATGGGTGAGTCCCCAAGCCACCCTGCACAAAAACACATCTCAGCGGGGCATGGTGGTGCATGCCTGTAATCCCAGTACTTGGGAGGCCGAAGGAGGCTCAAGGCTAGCCTCATCAACTTTGTGACAACCTCAAGCAACCTAGTGAGACCCTTTTTCAAAATAAAATAGGGCTGGGTGTGTAGTTCAGAGGTATGACCCTGGATTCAATCCCCAGTACCAACCAAACAAACACATCCCATCTGTCCACAAGGGAATCAGCCCATGAACCCTCAGGAACCTTAGCAGTCACTTGGAAGCCACCAGCCCTGTGCACTCAGGGTTCCCAGGCTGAAGAGGAGTCCACAACACCAAGACATAAATATTTCATAGGCAGCTCCCTCCCAGTCAGTCTCCAATCATGTTTTCAATTGTCGTGAAACAATTCAGAATTTCCAACTCAGGGCTAATAGGCTGCTATCAGCCAGCCAGCCAGCGCAGGCAGGGGTAATTATTTTAAAAGCTTTCGACAGAATTGTTCAACACGCTGGCTCCCCAAACTGTCTGTCTGCAGTGGTGGCTGTGTCCCTTCAGGCCCCGAACATCCTGACTCCAGGCTGCCCTCTTCCAAGCAAGCACCCAAAAGGCTGTGGAGGCCCTAGAGCAGCAGCGCTGTGAGCACACAATGCTGACTGCCTACAGATGAGTCAACCAAGGGCCCTCGAGGGGCAGCCCCAGAGACGCAGGGCCACTTCTCACCCTGATATTGCCATGTGTGAGCAGACGGGCAGATGGACTGTTGGAGAAACAAAGGACAGATAGAGGGCTGGATGAATGGTGTTGCAATGATCAGCTCCCATTCACCTCCTCCCATCCATCCTCCCCTCTCTAGGCAGAGTCATCTTTCTGAAATATAAATCTGACCAGATTTCCCACTGTTCCAACACTTCCTCTGGCCCTCTTTGCTTCAGGATAAGATCCCCCTCCAGGCCGGGCGTGGTGGTGCACGCTTGTAATCCCTGTGCTTGGGAGGCAGAGACAGGAGAATCGCGCAGGTTCAAAGCCAGCTACGCACACTGGCTTAGGAGACCCTGTTTCCAAATAAAAATGTAAAAAGAATAGGTCTGGGAGTGTAGCCCGGTGGTAGAAGGGCTTCCAGGAACCCCAGTACCACCAAAAAAATAAAAATCCCCCTCCACCTCCAGCAAGGAGCAAGAAGCCCCAATGGCATCTGGTACCCACTAAATTCTCCAACTTCCTCCTCTCCCAGGCTATGCTTGCTCACCTGTCCCCAGCCTTCAAGCGGCTATTATGTAGCCATGCTGCCTTTCTTTTAGATTATCACATGAACCACACTTTTTCTCACTTCAGAGTTTTTGCACATGCTATGCACTGGAGAAGGGAGCCCAGGGGTGGAAAATCTGTTCCAGGCAGGTGTGTGTGTGTGTGTGTGTGTGTGTGTGTTACACATACACACACACACACACACACACACACACACACACACACACACAACACACAGAGGCAGATTCAGACAGAGAGACTAAAGATTGAACCCAGGATCTCTGACCTAGAATCCCAACCCTATTTTATTTTTTACTTTTTAATTTTGAAACAGTGTCTTGTGAAGTTGCTGGAGATCTCGCTAATTTGCTGAGGCTGGCCTCAAACCTGAGATCTTACTGTTTTAGTCTCCCAAGTACTGGGTTTACAGGTATGCACCACTGTGCCTAACTTTGGGAACTACTAAGAATGTCACTAAGGAGCCCGGCGTGGTGGCACACACTTGTAATCCCAGCATTTGGGGGGCTGAGACAGGAGGATTGCAGTTCAGAGACAGCCTCAGCTACTACTTAGTGAGACCCTTTGTAACTTAGTGAGACCCTGTTTCAAAATAAAGAATAAAAAATAGGACTGGGTGTGTAGCTCAGAGGTAGAATGCCCCTGGGTTCCATCTCCAGTAATGAAAAAAAAAAAAAAAAGAATGCCACTAAGGACCCTGCAAAAACAGGACCCTGCAAAAACAGGCTGCAGATTTCCTCTCCCAAAATGCTTATTGGTTAGCATGTCTGCCTCCTTGGCATCTATCTGTATCACTGCAATCTCAGGCACAAAATATATTGTCTCTACATGTTTGCTGACCTAAGAGAGGCCCATGCAGAATGGGCCCAGGCTGAGGCACCTTCTGCTATTCTAAGCAGATACTCACAGGACTGCAATGAAAAAGGAAAAAGACAGGAGGAAAAAAAAAAAACTTAAGATGCCAAAATGGTCTCTTTTTGCTTTGGCTGCCAGGAATTTAAGTCCAACAGAATAATGCTCAAATATATTAAGATCTTACTGATCCTAGGGATCTTTTCTACTTTAGAGCTTCGAACTCCCTCCTCATAGACAAAAAGCAAACAAAAAAAATAGATACCCTTTCTTGTACTTTTAGTGTGAACCGTGTGACCCATCCTTTTAGGTAGTGACTAGACTCTGATCCTTCCCTGGACCTTCTGGTAACCCTCCACCTCTCCTACAAATGAGTACAGAACAATTTTGATGGACTTCAAAATCTCCCATGCCTCTCCATCTCTTTGAGTGAATTTCCTGCCCATATTATCATCAGCTCTCAGAGACCTCCATATGACAGGGGCTTCTTTGGAAACCATCTCTTTCCCTACTACCAGATAAAAAAAAACTTATTTCAGGTGGTCTCTAAGATTCTTGGGGGAGTGTGGTATTTCTTCATGAAGTGGGAATTTCCCTCTCCTCTGGGGTGGCTCTGTGACTGGCCGACCACATCCCTGAGCCACTCTTCCCCATACAGTGATTAGTTCAAGAGTGAGCATGTAAGCAACACCCAGCCAATCAGCATAACCAAACCCCTGCCTACCCTAGGGAGGAGTCCTCTACTTTGGGAACTTAAAACTGGTGGGAACAACAGGTTTTAATCAACTGTTACACATATTCATTTCAATACTATTGCAATAAGAGTTATGAAGGAAAAAGACATTCTCCCTACCCTTTTTTTGTGTGTGTGGTACTGGGGTTCCTGGAAGCCCTTCTACCTCCGGAATATACTCCCAGACCTATTTTTACATTTTTATTTGGAAACAGGGTCTCCTAAGCCAGCACACACGGCTGGCTTCGAACCTGCTTGATCCTCCTGTCTCTGCCTCCCAAGCGCGGGGATTACAAGCGTGCGCCACCACGCTCGACTCTCCCTACTTTTAATAAGCATTGAGATAAGAAATATTGCTTGATAAGAAATATTGGTATGGCTTTCTTATGTAACCACAGCTGAAGACATTTGTAAATTTATTGTGTACCCATGGACAAATTCATCTCAGAATTTTGTACTAGGAGAAAAATTTCTTTTAGAGGGAGCACAGCACTTGAAAGGAGAAACAAAGTGACTATGTGAGCCAGTTCTGCTGACCTCTTCCAGTTAAGCTCCTCGAAGGTCAAAGCCAAAATGACCTTCAGGAGTACTGGTTCTGTTGCTGCCTCTCCTGGTGCATCCCGCCCCAACCCTCCTCTCTATCTCCTGTTCCTTCTGCCTTCGCAGTAGAGGGCTGGCTTAGGAAACCCTGTTTCCAAATATAAATGTAAAAATAGGTCTGGGAGTGTAGCCCGGAGGTAGAAGGGCTTCCAGGAACCCCAGTACCACCAAAAAAGAAAAAAAGGGGAAAAAAAGGTATGTTTGGGCCCATCCCCACCAGCCTGCCCAGTTTACTTGGGCAGAAACTTCGTAGTAGGCAGGGATGGGTACAGGAGTATGAAATCAGAAGAAGGGTCTGCTCCTGCCTCAACCAACATGACCACCTCAGGGAAAGAAACCAAAGTTGGAGCAAAGCAGCAGGAGCAGGTGTTGCCATTCACATAGTCCAGCGGCCCACAGGAGTCAGCCAAGCTTCTCACCTTCTTCAGCCTATTCTCCCATTCTCCCATTCCATAGATGAGTAAGCTGAGGCCGAAAGGGGTTTGATGACCTGGTCAAAGCAACATAGCTAGTAAAATATGCAGGCAAGAATCCCACTCTGGTCCTCAGGTGCCAGAGGCAGCATTTCTGGCGCCACAGGCACTGCCTGGGAACAAGGGCATGAGAATCTCACAGGCTGCCAGTCGCCTGCTGAAAACAAAACTTGGAAAAGCGCTTGCATGCAGTGGGGAAGGCGGCCACAGGCACTGGTGTGAACGCCAGCCCAGAGGAGTGCCTGTCCAGGGCTTGAGGGGTTTTCCCTAAAGACACCCTGAACTTGGGGTGCTGAAAGTTTGCGGGACACAGGCTGGAAGCCTCTGAGCTTAGCTGCTCTGAAGGGAGACTCTGCCAAATGGGATTTAAGAGAAGTGGGGGATGGAGCGACGTCGAATCCCCACCGCCCAGCTCCAAGTCAGAAGATGGCTTCTCAGCCAGGCAGTTCCCAAGTTCAGGTCTGCAATAGTTGGTATCCAGGACTTCTCTTTCAACTGTCACCACCCTGTGCATGGAGTTGTTGAGGGTGGAGGGGAGATTGTAGAGATCCCCTACCACGCCAACAGCAAGAGTGAGTGCAGGGGCGACCCTGCAGGGCCTGAACCTCAAGGCCTCTTTGAACCTGGGTCCCCGGCTTCGGGCTTTGAAAGTTGAGGTTAGGACTCAGCATTCCCCAGCCAGTTCGCTCTGCAGGCACTGCTGGGCTCCTGGGCTGACTCGGGCCGCAGCCTCAACGGCTGCAGCTGTCTGCGGGAACCAGGCAGGTAGGCGCCTCCGGTGACTGCACCTCTTGAAACATTAATGCCTGTACACAGCGCTGCCAACTCCAGGCACCTTATGCTTAAGTGGCCGCCCTGGAACCGGTGGCCATCGTGGGGCAGGATCAGCTGCTACTGTCCCCAGAGTGCCACAGCCGGGTTTGCAGTAGCACCTCACAGCCCTGAAAGCCGCCGGCTGGGTCTGGGTGCTCGGGTCATCTGGCCACTGAGCACCATATGGGCTCCCGGTGGGCTGTGGTTGTGTGAAGGACAGACTCCCAGTCCCTCTAGGTTCTGCCCTGCTCCCAGTGGCCTCCAGCCAGCAACAAGCCTACAGGGCCACAAGGGTTGAGGTCTCCCCATCTCAGCCTCCAGAGGAGGATGGGCGCTGGAGGGGGGGGTTCTTGGACCTGAGGCCACGGAAAGGTCTGTCCTTATGGGATCGGCCTCTTCCGCAGACCAGCTCTTGAGGAGAGAAAAGAAAGGAATTCCCCCGAGCAGGGCAGGTCGGACGGTTACTCCTCCCTACACAGACAAATACTGGGGTCGGTTCTCAACTCTCTGTGGCTGCCGAACTCAGCGCAGGGACTCTCCCTGCCAGCATGCAGGACCAGCTCCCAAATGCAGGCTGAGCAGAAAGGGGAAAGGTAGAATCTCAAAACCCCCGGCTACACCGTCACCTGGCAGGACCCCGGCAAACTCCGGCCAGACTCCAACTAAACGGAAGTCGGACCGGGTCCCTCTTGCGCCAGGTGGGAAACTGAGCCCAGGGAGAGAGAGCGTGCGTGCCGGTCCAGGCTGAGACCCACAGCGGCCGGGTTTGCCTACGGCTGGGCCCCTCCCCGATCACGAAGTCCCGGGCGCGCTCCGAGGACTCGGCCTCCGCGAGTTGCGCGGACTTTAGCCCTAGCCTGGAGGGAGGCCGGGACCCCTGGCCCTGGGGACTGCTCGCCACCCCCTCCCCGCCGGTCCGGGCGAGCGCCTGGCCTCCCCTCCCCCCTTCCCGCCTCCCCGGCCCGTGTCCCCGCCTTCCCCGCGGGCGACGGGCGGCGGCGGCGGGAGGAGCGGGTCGAGCCGAGGCAACCCCGACCTTGCGCGCTGAGATGAAACCAACCAGCGGGGACCCGAGCAGCGCGCCGAGTCGGAGCTGGATCGGGGGCCCCAGCCGGAGCCGAGACCCGAATTAAAGTCTGCGGCGGGCCAGCCCGGGGCCGACGCGCAGCAGTCGCGGTGCTGCCCAGGTGTGGTAAGAGACCAGGGGTGCAGGGTCTCCGCGGTGCAGGGGCGCAGGGAGGGGGCCGTTTGCTCTCGGGGTGCGTGGGGTCCAGCCGAAGGGCGGGCGTCATCGAGGCAGCGCGAGGGGCTCGTTCCGGCGCCCCGGGCGTGCGGTCACTAGGTGCTCCCTCACCTAACCTATGGGCCCACCCTGCGCCTCGGCCCCAGCACCCCCGCAGACGCGGGCTCCGGCCCCGCGAGGGAGCAGCCCTTGAAGCTCTCGCGGCGACTCCGGGAGGAGTGGGCAGGCGGACGGCGCCCCGCTTCGCGCGCGCGGGGATGGGGCCCCACGAGTAGAAGAAACGCGGGCCCCTCGGAAGGGCCCGGGACTTCGGCCGTAGCTTCGCGTCAAGAGGGTATTTTTTCTAAACGAAACCGCTTCGTTCGTTCGTTCGTTCGTCGGGGCAGCCATGCCGCAGGAAAGCTGCAGACTCGGGCCAGAGCCCGGCTCCCTTCGCCCGGAGCCGACGTCCTGCCGCCGCGCGCCGAGGCGCCCCCGGCCCGCGGCGCCTGCTCTCGCCGGGTATGGGCTTTTTCTTCCCGGGAGAGAAAATACAGTGCTCTTCGCAAAGTCCAATAAAGACGTTCCCGCGGCTCGCTCTCGGGTTTGGCTGTGGACTCACTCGGTGTCCCTGAGTACAGCCGCTTCTCTAGAACCGGGTCTCCAAATTCTGAAATTGACCAGCCTCCTATGTTGGAGACAATTAAGTTGTGGCCAAGCCAGGGCCCCCAGACCCTGATCGCAGCAATGAGACCCTCAAGGTGGAATCCTGGTCCCAATGTGTTTCCATTCAGAATTTCCCTAAATCTAAGAAATATTTGAGCCCGCTTTTCTGAGAAACTAAAATTTAGATACCGTTGGCATCCCAGTAACCTCTGGAAGTAACCAGGGCCAGAGAGAAGAAACCTCAGGTTGCTGTCCACTGGCGGGGATGCAGGTCCAGGGTAACCCCAAATGTCAGGGCAAGGGTTGGGGCAAACGCCTGAGAAGCAGGTCCAGCGCCGCAGAGGACTAGCTTGCCCCTGCCCTTTCCCCAGGCTGCTTTGAGCCTCCCCATCTTTGCCAGGGAAGGGAAGATGGGGTGGGCAAGGGCATGGAGACCAGGCTGCGTAGACTTTAGGATGCCCAGACAGCATTTGTTGACCTCCAAGACAGGCTTCCAGCACCCTTTTCCCAAGAATTCAGCTGCTGGAAACCTGGCCCAGTGTAACTAGCTGCTGCCACTCACTCACTATCCCAGCCTCCCCTTACCCTCAGCTCAGCCAGTCTCAGGAGCCCGACAGCATTTCACAGACTTGGGCAAGCCACCGGCCCTACCAGCTGCTGGGAGTTCCGCACTTCCATAGTGCGCCCTTGGTAGCCAGCCATCCTGCCCAGATACATCCAAGCTCTCACCCAGGTCAGGCTAGGGAACCCGAACGGCAGGAGGCTTCGGACTGCAGTCCTAAGAAGCCTAAAGAATCCCGAGAAGATTGTGGGGCCTCTACCTGAGCATCCCCACTTCCCCTCATCCAGCGATTGCTGGAATTACAAAAAAACAAGAGCTTTTATTGGGGAGAGGGTGTTAGATCAGGCAGGAGGTAGGTGGTCCTGGCCGCACTTCCAAAACTGGGTTTTCTAGTTTGAACTTCTCTGAGGCCTAAGAGGCTTAGGACTGGAATGTCCCAGAGAGTCACAGATGGCCCTGGGGGCAAGCCATGGCACATTCTTTCCTTTTTTCCTAAAATCCCTTGATTCTAGGAATAAGGATTAGAGCAAGGTACCCTCATGGGTGGGAGGAAAGATGCCCCCCATGAGGGCTCTCCAACCACTCTTACCAAATTAATTAAACCATTCTTGGGCCCAGAGTCTGTTTTGACTCAGCCAAGTTTCAGAGAGGCTCCTTATGGTGACTACTTCAACACCCACAGCAGCTCAGGCTCCTCAGCTCAGCCCAGCTGGGACCCTAATCCCCAAATTTCTTGAAAACCAGGAACCATCACTGGCTTTGTATGGGCTAATGAGGGAAGGGGGAATATGGCACATGGTCCCAACTCCAGTAAGCTCCCTTCCCTCCTCTCCCCCTGTGTGTCCATCCAGTAAGGTAGACGTTGAAGCAACGTGCAGAATCCCATGTTGGACAGAGTCCTGTGAGGCACCGTGCAGGTTAAGCCGTGCCCAGGGTTACAGAGAAAAGCCTCCTGCCGTACATGTATTTGTGTGTGATGTATCTGTGATTGCGGCAGACACCCCTTCAGCGGGCAATGGGAGACTAGCTAGAAGGAACAAAACCCTTGTTCAGGTTCCTTCTACAGCCTGTGCCCAGGATCAAGCCACAGCCTCCTTTCAGTCAGTCCCTTCCTTCCCCTGGAGTCATTCTGCTCTGCTGAACAACCAACAGACGTTCCAGGGCACCCCGCCCCCCAGCATCATCCTCTCTTTGGGGTGCAGGGCCAGTGAGGACTCAGAGCTTCACCCACGGGGGTCTGAGGGCCTTTCTATCCACAGAGGAGGCATCAAGAGTTTCAAATAAAGGGACTGTTGTGCCTGCCTGGAGCTCTGCCAGAGGCCTAGGCCCAGAGGAGCACACAACAGGTGCTCAATAGCAGCATTAACTGCATCAAGAGCAAGGGCTACACACTCTGAGTAGCCGCAGTTGCAGAGTGACAAAAGAGTCCCCAGCCACGGAGGGCCTCATAGTCCCCATAGGCAGACATTTTATGTCCCCACCCAGAGGTGCACTGTGCTTCCCCCTTTGTCCATTCGTGGGCTTAAAATATGCCTGTCCCCTACCAGCCAGCTCTCATGCCAAACAGCACATGTGTGTGCCCGTGTGCATGCAGCATACTTGTGTAAGTGCAGAGTGTATGTGTGCATGCATGCTCCCGTGCTTGTGCGTCCAGACCACCCTGGGGGGGGGGGGTCAAGGCAGCCTTGTGGAGGACAGTGCGAAGGGCTGCTCCCCGGCTTGCTGGATACCTGGTATCTCCTTGAAAGGAGGTGCCTGCTGCTGCAGCCAAAGAACGCAATAAAAGGTGGAGCTGAGGGCAGCTCTGGGCAAATTTGCTCCCCACCTTCCTTCTCCCCTGATCAAGACTAATTTCATCCTGGGGGGCTCAGCTTGGAAGGAGAAGGCAGGAGTCACCGGGCCTCCCCCTCCTGGGAAGCATCTTCTCTCTCACCTCTGCTTCCTGTGACTGGAGAGAATGAGCTAGGCCCTAAGGAGCGGCCCCCTCTCACCACAGCCCGGAGCTGGGGGCCTGGGGCCAGAGGCCCAGGGAGGAAGAGACAGGGTTAGTTACACCCTGGTGCCTGCCCTTGCCCCACCCTCACCAAGGAGCTCAGCCTGGAGTCTGGGTGCCCCCTTCTGATGGGGGAAAAACTGGGATGAAACTCAAAGGCAGAGAGACTAGGTCAGAGACCCGGGAAGCATGGGGATGCTCTGGGGTCTAGAGGAGCGTAGGGAAGTGCTTTTCCCCCAGGCAGCTGTCCTGCCCAGCAAATCCCTGCTCCTCCAGTTGCTGGTTCTGATGGAGCTGGTCTGCAGGTGAGGCACAGAGGCCGCCCCCACCTCATCTGTGGCCAGAGAAGCAGGTCAAGGCCTCACCCTACCGCCCAGTGTGGCCTGTTTGCTCAAGACGCTGAGGTCTCAGGGCCAGTTAACAATTGTTGAGCGAAATCCTTCAACAAACTTCACTGAAGCAGGAGCGCTAGAGGAGGGAATCACTCTGGGCAGCTGGGAGGGTAACACCGGCCTGTGTGCAACAAGGGACCCCTGGAGCTGCAGCTTAGCTACCACTGTGTGGGACCGAAGGCTTCCTGGGCTGCCCTCCCAGCGCTGGGAGACAAACAGTCACCTGGCCTACCAGGCCTGTGCCTGAAGCCCTGAGAAGCCAGATTGTAAGCCCCAGGCTGGGGCAAAGCTACCCTGAAGGGTAGAGTCTGCCAAGGCCAACCCCGGGCTGCCAAGGCCAGGGCCTGGCCTTTTGAAGGTGCAAAACAAGGGGGAAGGTATTAAAAAATAAAAAAGGCTGGCTGGAATCTAGGGGTCTCCCGCTGCACTCGCCAGAGGCCTAGAGCCAACAGAAACGTTTCGTCTGATTAGAAGCCATCATTTCTATCCCAATCCCGGAAAATTGACTGCGGTGCAGGGAGGAGGCCTGGGAAGGAGTCTTGGGGGAGAGGGTCCAAGCTAATTAGGAAGCGGCATCCGGGGGCCCATTAGAGCGCAGGCTGCTGTCACTCATTCGGGCGGAGTTCCCGGGAGAAGAGGCCGGGGAGGGAGGGGCCGGTTGCCCCTCGACTGGGCACCGCCGGGAGCCGCCGGAACCGGCCCGGGGCTCTGCCCCCGCCCCGGCGCGGGCCCGAGGCTCCGGCCCCGCGCGGTCCTGCTCGCCGAGTCGCCGCTCGTCCCGGGCCGCTCCCGCCGGCGGCCGGGGACCTCGAGGCGGCCAGACAGGAGCCGACTCTGAGCGGAACGAGCCTTCGGGGCCCGAGGTGGGCGCGGGCCGCGAGGGACCCGCAGCCCAGATGCGTTTCTTTTGTCAGGCCGAGGGGGAGCTCGGCGTGTCGCCGGGAGGAGGGCGCGGCGGGGGCGGGGAGGCGGCGGGCGGGCGCGGCGGGGGCGGGGGCGCGGGCGGCGGCGGGGCTCCTCCCGCCCCCTCCCCCGGCCCACCCCACCCACCACCCGCGGCGCGGGGCCAGCCGGAACGCGGCGGCGCGCGGTCGCTTTAAGACGGCGCTGGCGGCGCGGCCGGGCCTCAGGAGCCGGCCCCGCACGGAGCGGAGCCGGGGCCGGGCCCGAGCCCACGCGGCCATGCGGCGAGGCTGCGGGCGCGGGCGGCCCCGCGGGGCCAGCGCCTAGCTCCGTCTCTCCCGCAGGGCGCAGCCGGCGGCCGGGCCCGCCGAGTCCCCATGGACGCCTTCAAGGGCGGCGTGAGCCTGGAGCGGCTGCCCGAGGGGCTGCGGCCGCCGCCGCCGCACGACCTGGGCCCGGCCTTCCACCTGGCGCGCGCCGCGCCCCGCGAGCAGCTGGAGAACTCGGCCAGCGAGTCGTCGGACGCCGAGCCGCCAGGTGAGCGGGCGGGAGGAGGGCGGAGGACGGGGAGCGGAGGACGGAGAGCGGAGGACGGAGAGCGGGGAGCGGAGGACGGGGAGCGGGGAGCGGAGGACGGAGAGCGGGGAGCGGAGGACGGGAGCGGAGGACGGAGAGCGGGGAGCGGAGGACGGGAGCGGAGGACGGAGAGCGGGGAGCAGAGGACGGGGAGCGGGGAGCGGAGGACGGAGAGCGGGGAGCGGAGGACGGGGAGCGGGGAGCGGAGGACGGAGAGCGGGGAGCGGAGGACGGGGAGTGGGGAGCGGAGGACGGAGAGCGGGGAGCGGAGGACGGGGAGCGGGGAGCGGAGGACGGAGAGCGGGGAGCGGAGGACGGAGAGCGGGGAGCGGAGGACGGGGAGCGGAGGACGAGGAGCGGAGGACGGACAGCAGGGGACGGGGCGCGGGGAGCGGAGGACGAGGCGTGGAGGACGGGGAGCGGAGGACGGAGAGCAGGGACGGGGCGCGGGGAGCGGAGGACCGAGAGCGGAGCGGGGGCTGGAGGAGGGAGCGGGGCTGCGGGGCCGATGAAGTGCCAGGAGGATGGAGCTGGGACCGGCTGCGCGCGGCGGGAGCACCCGGGAAAGGGACCGGGCGCGGCGCCCCGCTTCCTGCCGAGCCCGGGTCCCTGCGGCGGGGCCGCGGCGCCCCCTCCGCCCCGCTCCGCGCCCCGGCCCCGGTCTGGGCTCCGCGCCCCGGCCTCCCGCGCCCGGGTCGGTGGGCGCCTCTCCTACCTCCGCTCCTTCGCCTCCCGCGGGGGTCGCTTTGCGGGTTTTTAAGTCTCTTCTGCATCCCTAAGTAGCTTCCCTGAGTGGTTCTGTTTGCTTGGGTAAAGACACAGCGCTAGACCGTACTTTTGTTTTCGAAAGTTTAAAGCGTGGTGTTTGGTTGGTTTTATTTTTAAACCCCAGAGAAATGTAGATTGATTTTCAAACCAAAATACAGGATGAATTAACAATTGTAACTGTATTTTTTATTTTTGAAAAACAGTATTCTAGGTGTATTTCTCTGGACCTTAAAATATCTACATGCAACATTATTCTTGGAAAGATTTTTTAAAAGTCAATCCAAAATGGCGCATTTCTCTGAGTTTTCTCAAAATCCGTATGTAGTGGTGTTGTTTTAGGAATTTAAATTATCAAACTATAATGTTGTGTTTCTCTGGGATTTTAAATTATAAATTATATCTGCAAGGATGTTATTGGGAAGGGGTTCAAAATTTATCTACAGCGATTCATAGATTTTTTTTTAATCCCAGAGAAATGAGTGTCTGTCTGCTTGGAGCTTATACACATATGCCTTTGTATTTTGTATTTAGTTAGAAGTGTGTTTGCATGCAGGTTTCTGGCTCCTGATTTACATTTGCTCTGTTTCCACCGGCCAGTTTTTGAGAATTTGTGATGTTTCTATGTTTTTAAGCAGAGAGCCGTGAGCTTCTCTGAGCTTGTGGGGTTTTTAATTCTTTTTCTTTCTGTTTCAACCTTCCTATAGCTTCATGTGTTTGGGGTAACTTTTAAGCCCGAGGTCACCTAGATTGTGTGTCTAGGATGTGGTTGGAGGGTTTTCTTGGCCTTGGGAAGAGAGGCCTACAAGTAAAGCAGGAACCCCAAGTGTGTTTGGGCTCCCACAAAACCCGAAGAGAAAAAGCTCCAGACCACCACCTCTTTTATGCCCCACCGACCTGCCAGCTTCGGTCTGGAAAAATCTTATCCTAGTTCAGGATGGCAGAGACACCCTCAGATTTAGACCTCCGAAGCCAGCTAAAACTATACATTTGCCAGAGCCTGGTCCCGTCTGCAGGAGTAGGCCCTGCCAGCCAGGAACCCAGGCCCGCAGCTCTGGGCCCTGGGCTCATCTTCGCAGCATGTCAAACCAGAGGTGCCCACTGACGACCAACACCCTGCTCTCTCCTGATAGGGACAATTCCCCGGGCCCCTGGCGGGAGGGAATGCCGCCTGTGCTGGCCGCCGGCGCTTCGGTGGAGCCGGGACAGGGTGCAGCCGGGTGTGAGCCCGAGGTGACCCGCGCGTTCCCGCCCGCTGCAGAGAAGGAGCGCGGCGGGGAGCCCAAGGGGCCGGAGGACGGCGGCGCGGGCGGCGCGGGCTGCGGCGGCGCGGAGGACCCGGCCAAGAAGAAGAAGCAGCGCCGACAACGCACGCACTTCACCAGCCAGCAGTTACAAGAGCTGGAGGCCACGTTCCAGAGAAACCGCTACCCCGACATGAGCATGCGGGAGGAGATCGCGGTGTGGACCAACCTCACCGAGCCCCGCGTGCGGGTGAGCCGCGCACTGGTCGGAAGCGGGCGGCCCGGGGTGGCCGCTGCGTGGAAGCGCAGGCCCGCACTCGCGCTTCACTCTCCCAACACCCTACCCTGACCCCCGCGACCCAGGCCGCCAGACCCCTAGGCCACTGGCCTCTGGCTGCGGCCACTTCCCGATTCTTTTTAGCAGACTGTGGCTCTGCCGCAGCCCCAGCCCAAAGACCTGTGGCTCCAAGGGGAGGAACTTTAACGAGCTGTGGAGGGCCTGAGACTCACTGAAAGATCTCAGGGTACCCAGGCAGGAGATCGGGCAGAGGAATCTCTGCCGCTGAGAATTCGAGGAGCTTGGGACCTTCCCGCAGAAAACGAAAGGGAAACGCAAGCCCTGCCTGGCTGCCAGGACAGGCCTCAAAGGTGCCTGGGTTTGAGTTTTAAAACTTCTTGGAACAGTATTCTCATCCCACATTTAGCTTCTCCAAATTCTCACGATATTCTCCACCTTCCCTGGCCATTTACCAGGCACTAGCCTAAAAACACCGTTTTCTACTATAGGTCTGGAGTCTTCTATAGGAGTGGGGGGCCCCCGCCCTGGTGGAATAGTGAGCTCCCAATCCTTCTTTGTTGGGGGGTATAAGGTCTCAAAACCAAAACCAGACTGCAGTATTTTGGATCCCATTTACCATTTTGGATCCCAATTTTCTGGCCAGAGCAGCAAGATAACCATTTCTTCCCCAGGGTGGGCAAATGTTTAATCAGATATTGGGAGCACCTTCCAAGACAGACCAAAGTCCTACCTGGCCCACATACTCCCCGCCGTAATAAACCCTTCCCCAGTCTGGCTGAGTGGAGACAGCGCTTTCCATAATCCTGCCCAGTTTTATGGTGTTGGGTGGGGAGCAGACTCAGGCTGTGTAGTGCTGCGGCTGGGGAAAGCTGAGGTGCTCGGCCAACTAGGGAGAATCTGGGAAATTCAGAAGGGGGCAGGTCAAGGAGAAGCAGGTACATTTTGGGGGGTGGTAGAGAGGTGAGGATCGGGAAGGACCTGGCAATTAGGAAAGAAGAGGTTCTCAGCAAAATTTGCAGGTTAAAATGGCTGGACGATTAGAAAGAAACTTGAGGTAAAGGAAATTAAATATTTGCAGAAAACGTTTAGCATATATTTCAGTGACAGGAAGAAAGCTAAATATTTAAGGGAGAAGCAAAAGGATCAAGTATTTAGAGAAAGAATCAACTATTTAAGAGAAAGTGAAGTTAGGATATTTGGAAAAGAGAAAAAACTAATATTTGGAGAAGAATCAAAAAGATAAAAATGAGCGCTGAGGAAGAAAACAGACTGAGGGAGAAGAAAGGCTCAGATAGTGGAATGAGGCAAACAAAAATATTGGAGGCAGAAATTAAATTCAAATATTGCCATTAATGGTGAAAAGAGCAATGAAAAACTTGAAGATGGGGAATCATATCTTTTGAGGAAGAAAAATACCTTTTGTATTTGAGGAGAAGAAAAAGGATGGGCTATTTAGAAGATGGCTAGGCACCCGTTCTGGGAGAGGGCAAGGGCAGCAGACTGGTAGAGAGGAGGAAAATGAATATTTGCTCAAACAAAAGAGAATCTGTATTAGGAGAAAACGGAATCAATTTGGGGTAAGGGAATAGAGATTGGGAAAAGAAAAAGCTATTTTCTGGGGTCAGGAAAGGAATCGTTACAAAGAAGGCAGAGGTGGAAATGTTGGGGTGGGGGGGGAGAAACAGTGTTGGAGAGCCCGGCAGGGCTCCTGGGCTGAGCGGGGCACGGGGCCTCCGCAGCCCTGTCTTAACCCTTCTCTGCTCCCTCCCCAGGTCTGGTTTAAGAACCGGCGAGCCAAGTGGCGGAAGCGGGAGCGGAACCAGCAGCTGGACCTGTGCAAAGGCGGCTACGTGCCGCAGTTCAGCGGCCTGGTGCAGCCCTACGAGGACGTGTATGCCGCCGGCTACTCCTACAACAACTGGGCCGCCAAGAGCCTGGCGCCAGCGCCGCTGTCCACCAAGAGCTTCACCTTCTTCAACTCCATGAGCCCCCTGTCCTCGCAGTCCATGTTCTCGGCACCCAGCTCCATCTCCTCCATGACCATGCCGTCCAGCATGGGCCCGGGCGCCGTGCCCGGCATGCCCAACTCGGGCCTCAACAACATCAACAACCTCACCGGCTCCTCGCTTAACTCGGCCATGTCACCCGGCGCCTGCCCGTACGGCACCCCCGCCTCGCCCTACAGCGTCTACCGGGACACGTGCAACTCTAGCCTAGCCAGCCTTCGGCTCAAGTCTAAGCAGCACTCTTCGTTCGGGTACGGCGGCCTGCAGGGCCCGGCGTCGGGCCTCAATGCGTGCCAGTACAACAGCTGACCGCCCAGCCCGGCCAAAGGGCCAGCGGCCGGCGGGGCGGGAGCCAGCAAGCAGCCGAGGGCCACCACCGCAGCGCAGGGCCCTTGGCCAGCGCGGTCCTCTCCTCCCCACCTCCCCACCCGTAGGTTGGTTTTGTGTTTGCTTTTCTGGACCCCAATTTGCCCTTTAAAAAACGAACAAAAATTTAAAAAAAAAAGAAAAGAAAAAAATTCCATATAAGACATCGGAGAAAAGTGCCGCGGAAAAAAAAAAACGGATACGTTGCAATTTCTCTTGGGATGGCATGGGTGGTGTGTGTGTGTTCCCACGGGCCCCGGCAGCCCGCACCGAGAGGGGAGCAGAAGACCAAGCGGCTTCTTAGCATACACCGCAGCCTGAGCTGCTAACGCCTGAGAACTGGATGTGCAGAGCCTGGACTGGCCTGGGATTCCTGGTCCCATAGGAACCGACTTGCCCTCTCCCATCCGGGCCCCACTGAGCCACCGAACGGGTGACTCGAGTTGGATCCAGATGAGTGGAAGCCGGCATTGGGCTGGGGACTGCCCAGCCCAGGATCAGCGGGCACTCACCGTGGATTCATAAGGACGGTGGCTACCTCAAGGGCCCCCCACCGCAGCGCACTCTGGAGCCCTTTATTAATGCCGAGAGCCGCAGCTGGCTACGGGGACCTGGCAGGAGGAGATTTGGGCTCGTCTCTGAGGACCCCAGCCTCACGCTGCTAGTCGCAGGCCCAGGCCCTCTGCTCCGTTCCAGCTCCAGAAGGTAGCCCTCGTCAGCAAAAAGCCCCTCCACACTACCCGCCATGCAAGAGTCGGGAGGGCGGAGCAAGCGGCCCCAGGGCCCGCGCCCACTTTGCACACCGCTCTCCAGCCCGTGCCCCTGTTTACAGCGTCCCTGTGTATGTTGGACTGACTGTATAGAATTATAAATCTGTCTATATCGACTTGTCCATGTACGTCTATTAAAACCATAGTCCGAGAGTGCTAAGCACTGCCAAGCCTGACTGCTTTATTGGGCTGAACAGGGAGGCAGGGAGCTGCAGCACCGGCTTCACAAGTGGGAAGAGGAGTCGCAGCTGAGCAGGTCAGGAATGGCGGTAGAATGGACTGCTCAGACTCCCACAGGGATGCTCCTCTACCCCCCTTCCCCACCACCGTTCCAGACCTGCTCAGCCTGGCCTGGGCTCCCTCTGCTGTGCTCACTGGCTCAGCCTCTCTTGGCAAAGCACTCCTAGCCACCCCAATCAGGACCCCCTGGTGGTGTTATTGTGCCTACCCAGAGTTGGGGTGAGCACTTCTGGGAGCCTCTTTAGGGCAAAGAGTGCCTCTTCTGTGGGCCCATTCTCTTCTCTCCCCTGCTTGGAGCCACTTAGCTCTTCCTGGAAAGCTGAGGTGGGACCTGAATCCAGCAGAATCTAGCCAGGGCCTCTCTCTGCCTTTCCCCCTGATACCCCAACACACCTAGATCCCACCCAGGGCTGCAATTGGCCTGGATAAAGTGTCCTTCGCACAGGCCTCAATTCGCACTTCCCCTTCATCCCAACTTACAAGGGGGCTGCTGGCCACCTCCGCCCTCCCCTGGCTTTTGGAAACTACTGAACAAGACCAGCCTGTAAACTGCCTGTAAAATTCTGCTTCCCTTAAGTAAGTCACTTCTAATGGCAAAACAAAATGTTTGCAGCTGCAGCAGGGGAGGGAGGAGGGGTTGATAGTCTGCTTCAGAATCACCTTGTGATGGGAATTGGTACTGCCACAGGGCTGGACCCTGGCAAGCCCTCGCTGGGATGGGGCACAGCCACGGGCTGTCAGGAGCTAAGAGCTGGAGAGTCCTGTGCACACAGGTCAATACTTACCTGAGGTCAGGAGTGTCTTCCGTTTTACACGTGTGTGGAACGGAGGCTCCATCAGGAGGCTCTGTAATGGGGCCAAGGTCACACGGAGCCAATAGGCTTTGAGATTCCAAAGCTAGACAACTCTGCTGCTCTTCTCACCTTCAGATGAGCCAGGAAGAAAAGTCCTTTCTGGAGGATGTGGACCATCAGGCTGGACGCCTGGGGCTGTGGGAGTTGGAGCACCGGGCTCTGTGATAGACAGGGCCAGATACATAGGCTGGGGGAAAGAGGTGGGGGAGGGAAGGTTGGGGCAAGGGGCTGCAGCCTGACCTCCCCTCCCCCAGCAATTCCAGACCAGAGCTCTGGCCCTCTTTCTGGAAACATAAACACAGTCACATCTGGACTTGCAGTGCCTCCCCCAGCCCCACACATCTGCCAAGGCCTGCAGGCCCTGGTCTCAGTTGAGGGCAGGAGGCAGGGGAGTCCTAGGAGGAGGGAGGGCTAGAAGAAAGTGGGAAAGCAGAGAGGAAACCCCTTCTAAAAGCCAGCGCAGGCCCAGCACCAGGTGAGTGGGAGTCCTGCAGGGCTCTGGAGGGGGCACAGTGGATGTGGGGGCATGGGCCAGACAGCTGCTGACATTGGGGGACAGAAGTGGTACCAGAATGACCCCCATCGTCCATCACTGACCAAGGCCATCCAGGCAAGTATAAGGCTATTCCTTGGCCCCAGCCAGCTGTTCTCACTGGCCACAGTGGCTGGCACAGGCAGCAGCCAGCCCTTCCAAGCTGCAGTCATCTCTGGAGTGGGAGGGAAGACAGGGGCTTCTGAAAGCCACACCCTCTAGGGGGAAAATCCGGAGAAGGCTGTTCTGCCTGAAGGAGATTGGGAGGGAACTGTCATTCAGCATCGACTATGCTCCCACTCTCCGTGCCAGCGAACAGCAGTGGAAAACAGACATGGTCCCTGCTCTCCTGGACACGTAAACAAACACATATGTACGTTAACTGCAAACTGAGCTGAAGAAACAACAGTGAGCAAGAATACATGGGCATCCTGCCTTCAGTGGGAGTCAGGTATGGCTGTGCTACAGAGGCGGCGCCATCTCTGTCTTCAGTGGTAAGCACCAACATTATTGAACCTGCACAAGGGTCAGGGTCCTGTGCTAATAAGTGAACATGCCTATTTGCGGAGCCCCCTGCTTATGAGAGCCTTCTGAGGAAGGGTCTTCATTATCTCCTTTCTCCGCTGGGGCCCTGTGCTTAGAGATGGTAGGTCACTTACCTAAGGTCCGGGGCAAGAAGTACAGGAGCCCACTGAATCACTGCCCACTTTCTGTACTGGGCAGCCCCAGGCTCACCCCCATGGACAACATGGCTGGGGAGATTCTGTCTTTGAATATATCCTTATTTCTACTGATAAGACTGGTTCTTAAGAAGCAGTAGATAGAACAGATTTATTCTTAGGTGACTGCAGGTTTAAAGATGCCCTAAATTAGAGACTGGAGTACGAGGAGGCTGGCCCCCACACGCTGCAGCACCAAAGGAAAGCAAGGTCTGCCACTGAGCGCAACCCCTGAAGTACCTGGTCACTGAGGAAGGGAACCAAGTCACCTCCTGTGGCTTGATGGCCCCAGTCAGTCTGCAGGCCCCTCTCTGTATCCCAGAGCTGTCTGCAGGGGCTGGGGGAAGCCACAGTTAGGAGATCTGCCCTGGAGGGGGCACAGCCAGGAGGACCAGGCCCCACACAGGTGCTCTGTGTCTCCCTTTAGCTCTTCTGAGCCTGCCTCCTGCCCCACCCCAGAGGAGAGAGCAGTGGGGCCTCTGTCACCAAGAGGGCCAACCTGGGAAATGAGGGAGGGTCCTTTGATGCCACTAGCCCTCCCTGTTTTCTGGAGCAGATACTGGACCCTGGCATCCACAGAACTTTTGCTGTCCTCTTTGGAAGCAGGAGTTTGAGTTTGGGGCCCTCTGAGTTGCCTTGGGCAAGAGACTTAACATCTCTGGTTTTGCTTGTAATCCCAGCTTTTGGGAGGCTGAGACAGAAGGATCCAGATTTGCCGCCAGCTTCAGCTACTTAAAGCTTCAGCTAGTTAGGCCCTCCGCAACTTAGGGAAACTGTCTCAAAATAAAGAATAAAAAATAGGACTGAGGGTGTAGCTCAGAGGTAGAATGCCCCTGGGTTCCATCCCCAGAGACACACAAAAGAAGAAAAAGATAACAATCACTTCACCTTGTACACAAATGGCTTTAGTAGGGCTGCTTGCATATGAAAAGCACTCAATAAGTGGTTATTAATGATAGTATTATTGTTATTTAAAGTGAACTGTCCTAGTTCTCCTCTGAAGTACCCTATTACCCCCTTTCTGCATTAATAAGGATTCTCTAGGAAAGTTTCTCAACAGGATCGTTTCTTTTTTTTAAAAATTTTTTTTCAACAGGATCATTTCTGAAAATGTCATTTGGGGCTCAACTGGATGTTCCTTCCTCCAGCTTCACTGAGTGTCCTATGAATCATGTTTGACAGTTGCTGCCACACCCACCTCACCTGCTCCCCCTCCACCCCAGGAGTCCTTCTAAAATTGGGCCCTCTGAAACCAGCATGTCATCCTGGGGTCCAGTTTTCCCATCATCCTCCATGGGCCAGGCCTTGGGAGATCCAGAGGAACCTGACCCAGTTGCTGCAGTCCTCTAGGTCTCGGGAGAAGCGGCTCAGCCTGGTCAGTGCTCAAAGCTGAGCCCAGAAGCAGAGGGGTGCACTGGCCCCAGAACACTCTCAGCAGCCTGGGTGGAAGTTGCCTGATCACTTCTTTTCATTATCAGTTACTAACATCAGGCCCTTACAGAGCACCAGACCCTGAGCAAACACTTTGCCAGAATTACAGCACCGGTTCCTCATAGCACCCTTGTGAGGGAGGGGCTTGCATTGCGATTTTCAGCTCAGAGGGAATCAATAATTTGCCCAGGATGGCCTAGGAAATTCAGGGTAAAGACAGCACTTGAACTTGGGCCCTCTAGTTGGGCCTGTGCTTCTACCCACTAAGGTATACACTGTCCTGATATGAATCACATTTATATCCAGGCAGGAAAGGAAATTTAAAAAGAGGCTGGGGCTGGGTGTGGTGGTACATGCTTGTAATCTCAGCATTTGGGAGGCTGAGACAGGAGGATCGTGGTTCTCCGACAGCCTCAGCTACTTAGTGAAGCCCTTTGCAACTCAGTGAGACCCTGTTTCAAAATAAAGAATAAAAAATAGGGTGGGGGTGTAACTCAGAGGTAGAATGCCGCTGGGTTCCATCTCCAGTACCGAAAAAAAGAGGCTGGGGCTCAACTGTGCTTCCAGAGAGAGGAAGCAGCAGCCCCGGCCCGGTCCCAGAGTGCCTTCTGAGCTCAGGAATGAGCACAGCATGGATCATGGGCATCAGAGGACAGAGGATGCTCTGGTCACCAAGAGGCCAGAGGATCAGCCCTGCATCCAAACTCCAGTCAATACTGCAGTGTCTCACTTCCTAGATAGCTTTGCAGCCTCTGCCTCCTGCCCCCTCTCAGCTCCCAGGCCCCCTAGCTCCCTCATCCAGAGCATCGGCATTGGGGTCAGGGTGAAGAAAGCACATGGGGAACAAGGCGGAGGACGGGCAGCGGGTCCTCATGGAGGAGGAAAGCTGCCGTGGCCCTTGCCCCTGCTGTACACTTTATTAGCCTCCTTTTGTAGATGGGGAAGGCGAGGCTCAGGGGAACCCAAAAGCACACTCAGCTCTGGGGACCCCAGACCCTGCCTGAGCACAGATTTTGTGGGCTTAGGTCCTCCTGGCACTGCCTCCTGCAGGCTGGCAATGGCAGCTGGGTGTTGGGATCTGCTCAACCGCCAGATGACAGGTAGCGCCAAGCACGTTGGCCACCTGTCAAAACTTCCAATGAATGGGCTGCATGTAGCGAACACAGGTCTGCACAACCGCCGGAACTTCCGATGAGACCTGCAACAAATAACGCCGAGCGGATACAAGGGGGCGTCTCTTTGCCCCCGCTATAGTTTCCTGACTGGAAAATCCCCCCTTGCCTTTTTGCTTTAAATTGGGTTGCCTGAAGGAAAATAAACGAGACCCTGTCTGACACATCTCCCGGCTCGTGTGGTTTGTCCGGCCGTCGGTACTCATCTTTCCGCTCAGCTCTGTCACTGTCGGGCTGGCCCCGACAGCTGGGCAGGGTCACTGTTGTCACAGAGGGCCAGCATGGGAACCGGGGCAAACAGGTACAGACTGGAACACCTGGACAGAGTCTGCACACAGTAGGCACTTAATATTTGCTGAATAAAAAATGAAGAGGCTCCCTTCCCTTCCCCTCCTTTGTGCCATAAAACATCTCAGCTCTTTCTCCCTCTCCCCACTCCTGTGTCTCCTCTCCCCTGTGCTCTTGCTTCTTTCCTTCTTCCTCCACTCATGCCTTCTCTCCCCCTCCTCCTTCTCAGCACGGGCAGCTCTTGAAGCTGCTCCCCCCTTTTTTTGTGTGGTACCGGGTATTGAACCTTATTATTTTTTTTTCAGTACTGGGGACGGAACCAGGGGCATTCTACCTCCAAGCTACACCCCCTGCCCTATTCCCCTGCTACAGCTAACCTATGCAGGCCTCCCTTTACTTACAATCCTTCTCATACAGCAATGCCGTGTAGCAATAGGGACCTATTACAGACACTTTACTGAGTACCTACTATGTGGACAGGAGAGGCAACCCAGGATGGGAGGCTTTTATCTGTAAGTTTAACACACAGTTCAGAGGTTGGCTACTGCATTTTATCTATCTATTTATTTATTTATTTGTTGCGGGCCTGGGGATGGAACCAAGGAGCATTTGACCACCGAGCCGCACCCCCTGCCCTATTTTTTATTCTTTATTTTGAAATAGAGTCTCACTAAGTAGCTGAGTGAGGCTGGCTGTGAATCCCCATCCTGTCTCAGCCTCCCAAGTACTGGGATTACAAGCGTGTGCCACCACAGCTGGCTTGGCCATTGCATTTTATTTTATTTTTTTTTATTTTGTATTCTTTTGTGTGGGGGTGAATTTGGGGATGGAACCCAGGGGCATTTGACCTTCAAAATACACCCCCTGCCCTATTTTTTGTTTTTTATTCTTTATTTTGAAATCAGGTCTCACTGAGTTGCAGAGGGCCTCACTAAGTAGCTGAGGCTGTCCACGAGCCGAGCCGTGATCCTCCAGTCTCAGCCTCCTGAATGCTGGGATTACAAGCGTGCACCACCACACCCAGCAGGCTATTGCATTTTAAATGAGTTTTTTCTGTCAAAAGACTAAACAAAGCCGGGCATGGTGGTGCACGCTTGTAATCCCCACGCTTGGGAGGCAGAGACAGGAGGATCTCACAGGTTCGAAGCCAGCTGCGTGCGCTGGCTTAAGAGACCCTGTTTCCAAATAAAAAAGTATAAAATAGGTCTGGGAGTGTAGCCCGGAGGTAGAAGGGCTTCCAGGAACCCCAATACCACAAAAAAAACACTAAATAAGGTAGCTATGAAATAGTCTACAAACAGTATCAATTTTGTTCATATGCATATATATGAACAATAGGTATAAATATATAACAATATATTTGTTATATATTTTTATAAATATTTATACCTATTGTTCATTTATATATGGAAAGAATTGTTCAAACGCGGTGAGCTACAGAATAGTCTGTAAACACAGCATCAATTTTGCTCAGTAGGAATTTCTGGGTATGCACAAAGCATTAACACAAGCCATCTTAGGGAGGAATGAAATAAGAAATGTTTTTATTTGTCCTTTCCAAGTTTTTTAACTAAGAATATATTATGTTTTAATGATAAAATAATAGTGTGTGTGTGTGTGTGTGTGTGTGTGTGTGTGTGTGTGTGTGTGTTACTGGGGATCAAACCCAGAAGCATTCTATCTCTAAGCAATACCCCAGCCCTATTTTATCTTTTATTTGGAAACAGGATTCCACCAAGTTGTAGAAGCCCTCATTAAGTTGTTGAGGCTGACCACAAACCTGTGATCCTCCTGTCTCAGTCTTCCAAATACTGGGATTATAAGCATAATCCCAGAATTTTTTTTTTTTTTGTGTGTGTGTGTGGTACTTGGGATGGAACCCAGGAGCCTTCTACCTCTGGGCTACACTCCCAGACTTATTTTATATTTTATTTGGAAACAGGGTCTCACTGTTACTGAGAGCCTCACTAAGTAGCTGAGGCTGGTTTCGAACCTTCGCAATTCTCCTGTCCCAGCCTCCCAATTCCTGGGATTACAAGTGTGCACCACTATGCCCGGACAGAATTACTTTAAAAATACAAAAAAGTACTTGGGAGGCTGAAGCAGTATTGCAGGTTCAAGAACAATACATGGTAAGTTAACAAAATCCTGTTTCAAAATAAAAATTAATAAAAAAGGGCTGGGGTGTAGCAAAGTGGCAGAGCAATCTCCAATATCACAAAAGACAAAAATTAAATTTCCAGTTGCACAAAAAATAAAGGTGCAAAACCCTTGTGATCCACAGTAGAGGGTGTGGTCTGCTGCCCAGTGTCCCTGCCCTTGGCCTGTGGTGCCAGTTATCACCAACTTGAGATGTTCTGATTCTCTTGGGATTCAGCCTCCCTTGAAGGAGGCCAGGGTGACAGGTGTCCAGTAAGCCCATATAGATTTTTTTTTTTGTACCAGGGATGGAACCCAGGTGTATTCTACCTCTGAGCTACACTCCCAGCCCTATTTTTTATTCTTTATTTTGAAATAGGGTCTCATTGAGTTGCAGAGGCCCTCACTAAGTAGCTGAGGCTGTCCGCGAACCTGAATCCTCCTGTCTCAGCCTCCCAAATGCTGGGATTACAAGCGTGCACCACCACACCCGACTCCCATATAGATTTTTTTTTTTTTTTTTTTGCGGGTCTGGGGATGGAACCCAGGGGCATTCGACCTCTGAGCTATACCCCCTGCCCTAGTTTTTATTCTTTATTTTGAAACTGGGTCTCACTGAGTTGCAGAGGGCCTCACTGAGTAGCTGAGGCTGTCCGCGAACCGCGATCCTCCAGGTCTCAGCCTCCCAAATGCTGGGATTACAAGCGTGCGCCACCACGCCCGACTCCCATATATATTTTTGCAGAAATAAAATTTTTGTTTTCAAATGCATCTTTCTTTATGCAGATGTCTAAGTAGTAGGCACCAATAAGAATGTTCAGAAAGAAGCAGAATTGTAGTGATCTGATTGCTAGGCAAAAGACAGCTCAGCAGCATTTGAAAAGAGCTCTTGTAAGAGGGATCTCAGCGGGGCATGGTGGCGCACACCGTAATCCCAGTACTGAGGAGGCTGAGACAGGAGGACTGCAGGTTCAAGGATAGCCTCAACAACATAGGAAGACCCTCAGCAACTTAGTGAGAACTTGTTTCAAAATAAACACTAAAAAAGGAGAGATTTCACCCTTTTCCACTTTGTCCCTTTGTCTGCCTGTCTGTCTATCTGTCTCTGTCTCTCTCTCTTTCTCTCTCTTTCTCTCTCTCTCTCTCTCTTCTCTCTCTCTCTCTCTCTCTCTCTCTCTCTCTCTCTCTCTCTCTCTCTCTCTCTCTCTCTCGGCTGTACTACGTGTTGACCCTAAGGGCATTCTACCTACAAGCTAACACCCCATCCTTATTTTATTTTTTATTTTTATTTATTTATTTATTTATTTATTTAGGTGGTACTGGGGTTCCTGGAAACCCTTCTACCTCCGGGCTACACTTCCACACCTATTTTTTAAATATATATATATATATTTTTGGAAACAGGGTCTCTTAAGCCAGATCGAAGCCAGGATTGGCTTCGAGCCAGCCGATCCTCCTGTCTCTGCCTCCCAAGTGCGGGGATTACAAGCGTGCGCCACCACGCCTGGATTATTTTTTTATTTTGAAATAGGGTCTCACTACGTTGCAGAGGGCCTCACTAAGTAGCTGAGGCTGTCCACGAACCCATGATTCTATTCTCCTGTCTCAGCCTCAAAAGTACTGAGATTACAAGTGTGCACCACCACACCTGACTTACATACACACCACACACACACACACACACACACACACACACACACACACACACCACACACACCATTCCCTCTTCAAGTCAGTGACCTATCTGGCCTTCACACACACACACACACACACACACACACACACACCATGCCTGCCAACCAGCATGATCATGGAATCTTTATTAAAGAGGTCCAAATTACCAAGATTTTACTACCCTACTAAAAATAGTCATGCTTACTTAGCCTGTTTAATAAGCACACCACTTCTAATTTTTCTGCCTGAGTAAACTAAGCCATCATTCCAGAAATACATTTTTACTGAAACAAGAAGGCTTGCTTTCTTCCTCTTCGTTGTTCGTATACTGTTCTCCTGTTCCCTCTCCCACCTCTCCTCCTCTCCTCACCCCCCTCCGTGTGTCCCCTCCATACCCTGCCCCTACCCATTTTTCACATTTCAAACATAAAGGGAAAGTAACAGTAATTTGGACTTGGCTTTCACACAAAATGGACCAATTTTTGAAGTGTTGGTAATTTGTCCTGAAAATGGATATAGGGAGTGGGACTGGAACAACTCTGAAGAATGAAATTTTATGAGTGGAAAATGGGGCCCAAGCATAGGGAATGTACGCTGCACCCCATGCCTGGGACAGTGCAGCACGTGGAATAATCACAGCTAATAGCACCATTATTGCCATTATCACATTATATTATTATTAGTCATCAAAATCAGACAAAGCTTATTAACTCATTTAATTGAACCAAGGGTTTCATGTCCCAGCGACTTCACGGAAAGTGTTTGGCAAACTCTGTGAGACACGACAGCCCCAGAGCGGCTGGCCACCTCCCTGCCTGCCAGGCTGTGATGGGACCATTCCTGCCGTGGCCTACCTGGGCCTTCCGGGACCCAGGGATGGACACTCGTTCCCATCCAGACTCCAGCCTTTTTGTGCACACACACACTCACATGGACGCATACACACCTGGTATAATAAAGGACATTTTAGGCTGGGTGTGGTGACACAAGCCTATAATCCTAGTGCTTGGGAGGCTGAGATAGGAGGATCACAGGTTCAAGGCCAGTCTCAGCAACTTAGCCTGTTTAAAAAAAAAAAAAAATTACAAAAGGGCTGGAGGTATAGCTTGGAAGTAGAATGCCCCTGGGTTCAATCCTCAGAACCTACATAGATAAATAAAGGAATTTTACACAAAAGATTCCTTCCCCTAAGGATTCCTCCCCCACCCAAGTGCCACTACCACTCATTGCCACCCAAGTGCCACTGCCACCACAATTCATGGTCAACCCTGGCTTCTTCTGAGCTTGGAATCAGCTCTGTCAAAGCTTCTCTACTGGCCGGACCTGGGTGGGGTGGGGTGGGGTGGCACACCAAGCCAGCCCCAGAGACCCAGCCAGCCCCCGGGGCAGGGACCCCACTGAGCCACAGGTGGTGCAGAGCCCTAGAACAAGCAGGAACCTCTGGGAATCAGACTCGATTATCGATTATCGCTGGGTGTGGTGGCACACACACACACACACACACACACACACACACACGCACACACGCACGCAATCCTAGTCCTTGGGAGGCTGAAACAGAAGAATAGCAGGTTCAAGGCCAGCCCTAGGAACTTAGCAAAACCCTGTTTCAAAAATAAAAACTAAAATAGGCTGGGATATAGTTCAGAGGCATAATACCCCTGGATTCAATTCCTAGCACAGAGGGGGGGGGAGAGGGAGGGAGGGAGAGAGAGAGGAGAGAGAGGGAGAGAGAGAGAAGCGCAGAAGCCAAGGAGACACTAGGCTGTAGCCCTCAGGGTAGGTGCTGACCCAAGGCGGGCCCTTCCCTCATCGAGCCTGTTTTTCCCTAAGTAGTAGCTGGACCCACCTGCCTGCTTCTTGGGGGCTTGCTGTCAGGGAAGCCAATTGATAAATAATAACTGTGGCTTTCATGGGGACTGTTGATTCAGACAAAAATTCTTCATCTCGATGACCTCTGCTTCCAGAGAATTTGAGTGAGGATGTTCTTTCTTTCTTTCTTTCTTTCTTTTTTTATTTTATTTATTTATTTTTGTGGTACCGGGGTTCCTGGAAGTCCTTCCACCTCCAGGCTACACTCCCAGACCCATTTTTTATATTTTTATTTGAAAACAGGGTCTCCTAAGCCAGTGAGCCTGGCTACGAACCTGCGCGATCCTCCTGTCTCCACCTCCCAAGCTCGGGGATTACAAGCGTGTGCCACCACACCCAGCCTGAGGATGTTCTTTCTTGACCAACAAGTCCAGCCTCCCTCCCTCCAGGCTCTGCCACAGTGTTGCTCCCCAGGGGAAGTACCTTGCTTGGTTTCCTTGGTAACAGTGGCACTGCTAAGACCACAGCAGGGCCCCCAGCCACCTGTGTTTCTACTGGGCCTTGGGAAGCCTCTACCAGCCCAGCAGGCCTCTGGGGGTGAGGGCCAGAGACAGCGCGGCAGAGGTTCCCAGCCCAAGCTTCAGAGTTAGGCAAAGATTGGGCTCAGCTCACAGCACCGCTCTCAGTCACTGCGTGTTACCTCCCCAGTCTGTTTCCACAGGGGGTAAATGTGGAAAAGTTTGTCAGGGGATGGCCACATGTCCGTGACATACTAGGCTCAAAGTAAAACTAAATCAATCAATCTCTCTCTCTCTCTCTCTCTCTCTCTCTCTCTCAGATTGAACCCAGGGGCATTCTATCTCTGAACTACACCCAGCCTTTATATATATATATATATATACATATATATATATATGTATATATATATATATATATATATAGTGTGTGTGTGTGTGTGTGTGTGTGTGTGTGTGTGTGTGTGTGTGGTACTGGGGTTCCTGGAAGCCCTTCTACCTCCGGGCTACACTCCCAGACCTCCTGTCTCTGCCTCCCAAGCGCAGGGATTACAAGCCTGCGCCACCACGCCCAGCTATTATGTATATTTTAATATATATCTCAGCAATTTGAAACCGGGTCTCACGAAATTGCTGAAACCGGCCTCAAGCCTGCGAACCTCCTGTCTCAGCCCCTCAAGTTCTGGGATTATAGGCTGTGCCAGCATGCCCAGTTAGCACCGGGTCTCTGCTGTCCATATCTGCCCTCCCTCCATCAGGAGTCTAAAGCTGGCCTATCTCAGGCAGACCGGTCACCGACATTCAGCAGCTTGTTAGGGCAAGACAGGCCACAGCCCTCCCCAGCTGTTCCTGGGAGAAGAAACATCTACTGGAATTAAGGTCTGATCTAGGGTATGTAGGAGAGGTCATGGGTGAGCATGTGAGGAAAGAGAAATCAAGGCTCATCGGAGCAAGCCGGGGAGGCTCCGAGCGGGGTCCTGGCACTGAGCCTGGAGGGATAGGCAGGATGGGGTGGGTGAGCAAGAGGAGAGGTGAGACTGAGCATGCGAAGGGGAGGCCGGGAGGTACAGGGGACCACCCTCTGCCTTCCAGCTTCAGTGCTTGTAAAGCCCACACTGCCCGGCTGACTGCTCAGTGTCCTCAGGATCCTGCTCCCATCGACCCTCCAGTCTCCCACGGCACCCCACACACGCTGCAAGCCGCAGCCTCAGCAGATCCTCAGCGCTCCCCAAACTCTCTCTGCAAGGTCCTGCCCTGTCTCCATGGTGCAGGCAGTTCCTTCGCCTGGAATCCCCTCTCCCAGCCACAGGAACACACATATAACATGTGCCACACGTATGCACACATTGGGTAATGTTGTTTTCAGGATGAAACTGTGTTATATTTCCAGATCACAAGATGCACATTCAGTGTGTGTGTGTGTGTGTGTGTGTGTGTGTGTGCGCGTGCACGCGCACACGCGCTTCGCTGGGGATTGAACCCAGGAGTATTCTATCTCTACGCTACTCTCCTGGCTTTATTTTATTTTTTAATTTTGAAACAAGGTCTCTCTAAGTTGCTGAGGCTTTCATTAAACCTTCAGTCTTCCTGTTTCAGCCTCCCAAGTACTGGGATAACAGGTGTGCACCACTACACCTGGCTCATATTCATTCTTAAAATTCAAAAGTTTAAGCCGGGTGTGGTGGCGCTCGCTTGTAATCCCCGCGCTTGGGAGGCTGAGACAGGAGGATTGCACGGGTTCGAAGCCAGCCTCAGCTACTCAGTGAGGCTTCCAGCAACTTAGTGAGACCCTGTTTCCAAATAAAAATATAAAAAAGGTCTGGGAGTATACCCCGGAGGTAGAAAGCCCCTGGGTTCCACCCCCAGTACCACCAAAAAAAAAAAATAATAATAATAATAATAAAAATTCAAAAGTTTATTACAATGTGAAGCAAAACTCAAGCTCACCAAGCCCTATTAATACTTTTATGGTTACTCTTCTGCATGTCTCAGCACAGGCACGTGTATGTGCACATAACGTGTGCACACTCACTGCTTCATAAAGAATGTCAGGTCACATGTTCACTACTTTTCTCAGTCAATATCATGATCATTTATTCTTATTAACAAACCATATTTCCTTTTTATTACTTGGTGTTTATATTTTTGTTGTCATTTGTTTTTGGTCTTAGGTATTGAACACAAACTCATCCCCCGCCCTTTTTACTCTTTGTTTTGAAACAGGCCTTGCCAAGTTGCTAAGGCTGACCTCAAACTTGCAGTCTTCTTCTCTCAGCCTCCCAAGTACTGGGGTTACAGGTGTGTGCCACCACATCATCACTTCTAGTGGCCACATGTACAGATTCATAATACTTTGACACATTTTCTCACCAATGAGTATTTAGGTGATTCCTTGTTTTCTTGTGTCCTATTTCTAGTACAACCAGCCATAGTAAATGACCTTATCCAAGTAACTCTGTGCATTTGTCATTGGGCTCCTTAGGATAAGAAGAACTACTAGGCCCTAGAAGTACATAACTGAAATCTAGTTCACAGCCATGTAAAGTGGCCTACACCTATAATACCAGTACTTGGGAGGCTGAGACAGAAGGTTTACAGGTATGATGCCAGTGTGCAGTAACTTAGCCAAGACCCTGTCTCAAAATTTAAAAAGTAAAAAATTGAGCCAGGCGTGGTGGCACACGTTTGTAATCCCCACGCTTGGGAGGCAGAGACAGGAGGATCGCGCAGGTTCGAAGCCAGCCGCGCTGGCTTAAGAGACCCTGTTTCCAAAAATAAAAAAGTATAAAATAGGTCTGGGAGTGTAGCCCAGAGGTAGAAGGGCTTCCAGGAACCCCAGTACCACCAAATAAAAAAATAAAAGTAAAAAATAAAAAATGTGCGTGTGTGGGTGTGGGTGTGAGTGTGGGTGTAGTTTAGCGGTAGAGCACCCTTGAGTACAATCCTCAGGACCACAAAAAAATAAAATTGAATCTACAGTGGCTCATGACAAGGCCACACCAGGTTTTCCTGCCAATCATGGGCGAGGCGCCTGTTCTGGCCTTCCAGATCCAAGCCAGTGTTGGGTCTTGTCTGTCATGCTGGACACTAAAAAGGAGAAAAAAATCTACACTTTGTGTGTGTGGCTTGTGTGTGTGTGTGTGTGTGTGTGTGTGTGTGTGTGTGTGTGTTACTAGAGATTGAACCCAAGGGGTTCCTACAATGGAGCTATACCCCAGACCTCGTTTATTTTGAGACCAGGTCCTGCTAAGCTACCATGTACTGGCCTTAACATGTGATCCTCTTGTCTCAGCATCCTAAATACTGGGATTACAGGCGTGCACCTTTGCTCCTGGCTTTTTGTTTCTTTTTAATACAGATGGTGTCACATAGGTACAATTCTGCAATAGGCTTTTCTCACCTGACAGTATTTCCCTCCTTTTCCACTGGTCTCTGAAGGATCCAGTTTAAAAAAAAAAAACTAAACTAAAACCCCTACTCTGGCCAAGAGACTCCCAAGGTGTCCCCTCCAGGTGTCATAACTCCCACCCGCCAATGCGTTATCAGCAGGTGCAGAGGCTGGCTCGTCCATGCTCTAAGCACATGGCTTGGGTGCAGCCAAGCCTCCTTGCAGGCCTGCCTTGCTGAGGCCCAGGGAAGGCAACATCTAAGCCAAAGCCTCTCTGCTCAGGCTGTAATTTCCTGATTAGGCACCACAGTCACCACCCCTTCTGCATACACTGCATACAATCTCTACAGCTCTCAGCACTTCCAGGCCAGCCGACTTCAGAGCCTTGGCCAGGCTCTGAGAAGCCAAGGTACCAGGCAACCAGGCCCACCTGAGCGGCCTCCTTCCCTCCTCCAAGCCAAGCCCTGTTCAGAAAGGAATCTCATCCCTGCTATGAGAGCCCCAAAGTCCCCATCACCAGTCTACACGGGCTCATCAATCTCATTTGACAGACTCTTAGAACACATTTTCATTTCCCTCTGGCCTCTTCCACACTCTTCTGAGACTTCAGTTTCATTTTGCAAAAAAGCCAGAGATCTCTGGTCCCAGCCAGGCCCTCAGATTGTGGTTTATAATGCCCTTGAGACTTCCCAGTTTTAACCGGAACAGTCTATTATAAAGGGGGATTGTGTGTATGTGGTACTGAGGAAGGAACCCAGGCCTTGCCCATTCTAGGCAAGTGTCTACCATCACACTACATCCCAAGGGGATCACTTTTTTTTTTTCTTTTTTTGGTGGTACTGGGGTTCCTGGAAGCCCTTCTACCTCTGGGCTACACTCCCAGACCTATTTTATACTTTTTTATTTTTGGAAACAGGGTCTCTTAAGCCAGCACAGCTGGCTTCGAACCTGCGCAATCCTCCTGTCTCCGCCTCCCAAGTGCAGAGATTACAAGCGTACGCCACCACGCCCGGCCACTTTTTGTTTTTTTGGTATTAGGGATTGGACCACCAAGCTACACCCCCAGCTCTTTTTATTTTTGAAGCAGGGTTAAGGTTTTGCTGAGGGTCTCAAAAAGTTTCTGAGGCTGGCCTCAAACCTGAAATCCTCTCGTCTCAGCCTTGAAAGTAATGGTATTACAGGCATACACTACCACACCTATCCTCTTTTATATAACTGGAATAAAATCTAGATTCTACATGGTCTAATGTAGTATTCATGGGGTTCCATTTTTAAAGGTACAGTATAGCAAGTAAAAGTAATATTTCATTAATTCCCATCATTACTTGCCTCTCCCAGAGGACAGCAATAGGGATATAATTTGTGGACCATAAGGGCACTTTAGATCCCCTTCCTCCCCTCCCTGGGTTTCTCACACCCACTATATCAGAAGCTCTGCTCAGAAGTCCCAGCCCTCAGCCTTTACCTTCTTCCCTCCCCTGTCCCATTCCTTATTGGGTAGACTCATATACCTGCTGGCCTCTCCCCTTCCTCTCTGTTGTGCCCTGATCCTCCACCATGGAGGAGAACCCAGGAGCCTCCCAAGGAAGCAAGAGCCCTCCACTTTCCACCACTCCCAGCCCACATCAGCTTCCCAGCACCACATCACAAAGAGCCTCAATAAAACCCTAGATAAAGCCAGGCATGGCAGTACACACCTGTAATCCCAGTACTTTGGAGGCTGAGACCAGAGAATCACAGGTTCAAGACCAGCCTCAGAAACTAAGCAAGACCCTGTCGCAACATAAAAAAATAAAATAAAAAGCGAGTGCAGCCCAGAGATAGAACGCCCCTGGATTCAATCCCCAGTGCCACACACAAAACAAAACCAACGAGACAGAATTCAGGGAAGGAGCAGTATGGGGCTGACACAGAGAAGATTCTCTGCAGGGAGGAACAGGGATGCTCGTGTTGCCAAATTCTGCTCTGTCACGTTTATCTTCCCCTGCTGCCCCTGTTCTGACCTCGTGACTAGAGCCAGCCACAACCTCTGATCTGCAGAGCCTGGTTAGGAATCCACAATCGTCTTCACTTGAGAGACAATGGAACAAGCCATTTGGGGCCCAAGACCAAGCCTGAAACAGGTAGAAACAGCACTGAGAGCGAAGCCTGCCTGTTGAAGGTCGGTTTGGTTCAGCGGGCATCCTGTCTCGTCCTCATCTGAAGACATCATCAAAGTGTACAGTTGCCAGTATCTTACTACCACATTCTAGGGACTGTTGGAACCACCAGGTCTTAGATTCTTAGTCACTGCTGTGATCTCTGCACTATAGGAACTGTTCCCTGCTGGCGAAATCAACAAGCAGTTTAAAAAGAAAAACAAATCGGCTACACTCTAAACACCTCCAGTCTTTAGGTTCCAGATCTTTCCACAAGAGCTGGGAGAGGGCCTGGGGATGAGCAGGAGACCTAGGCCCCAAGTCCCCTGTGTCCTGCTGCAGCCCTCAGTCCCCCACGCTGGCCGTGTGAAGATGAGCTAGCCGCTGGGGACAGCTTGCTGGATTCCGAGCTGGAGATGGAGAGGGTCCTGCTTTCCACAGCCAGGCAGGGCAAGCAGAGCCATTCCTGCCCCAAGCAAATCAAGCAAAGGTCTTGGCCAAGCTTGTTTGAGTTGGTGAGAGCCCAAGTGGGAATTCCAGTCTGCCAGTGTTTGCTCTGCAGGCCAACAGAGCCCAGTAGAAGTGCAGCTTTGGGACTTTGTGCCAAATAGCCATCGGTTTGTTCCGCCAGCAGAGCTGGGCCAGCCCTGTCGCACGTCACTCCCTCCCAGTTCTCTGCTCGCTGAAAGCCTCGTTTTTGCGCCGAGTGTACTTGCCCTCCCACTCCACACCCCAGTGGCCCATGTCCAGCGCCACCTTGCTGGGCCTGGGCCTGTTCTGAACCAACTCAATCTGGAGACCTAAGCAACGCCCTCTGCAGGTCCCTGACCTCGGCTTTGTGCTCAGCTCCACTCCCCCGCCCCCCTCTCTGTTGGCTCTCAGCCTCTGGCCAGCAGGAACTACTGTGGCTGTCCCCAGCAGAAGTGGAGTGGGTGGCCGGAAGCACCAGTCATGAGCTGACAACTCCTTTTCTCGTACTCTCACATCCATTCTGTTTGATCCTTGTGGCTGTCAGTTTTATCTTCTCATTTCTCAGAGGAAATACCCAGGCTTCGAAAGAGCAGACACTTTGCCCAATGTCACCTGATTAAGAACCCAAGGTATCCTAACTCTAAAATCATGGCACTTTGATATGAAAAAAATAAATCTTTGCCCCTTGCAAGCAGAGGTTTTTGTTTATTTGTTTGTTTGTGGGTTTTTTTTTTTTGATGGTACTGGGGTTCCTGGAAGCCCTTCTACCTCCGGGCTTCACTCCCAGACCATATATATAGATATAGATATAGATATAGATATAGATATAGATATAGATAGATAGATATAGATAGATATAGATATATATAGATTTTTTTTTTAAACAGGGTCTTTTAAGCCAGCACGGCTGGATTCGAACCTGCGCGATCCTCCTGTCTCCGCCTCCCAAGCACGGGGATTACAAGCGTGCGCCACCAGGCCCGGCTGCAGGCAGAGTTTTAAATCTTATGTTTGTTCCTGGATGCCCAGTGCAATTCCTAGGATTCCTGATGAGAGAGAACTCGTGTGTTCCAATGTTTCCTAACTTACATGTCACACATAGTATGAGAAGTTGACAATACGTGCTTCTCCCAGCTCTGAACTGGAGCCAGGACCTGGGGTCGGCCTGTCCTGCTGACAGAGCGTCTCTCCAGGGCACCTCTGGAAGCTCCTAGTCTGGGGTCATCCCCAGACACATGGGGTCCTCCCCTGCCACGAGGCACATATACATCCCACCTATCTCAAGGTCACCTCCTGGTGACCCTGACACAGAGACTTCCCCACCCAGGAAGTGGCCAGGCAGCATTCCCTCCACCAAAGGGTCCCCACTGCCCTTTTTATTTTTTATTTTGAAACAGGGTCTTGCTGGGTTTCTAAGAGTATTACTAAGTTGCTGAGGCTGGCCTTGACCTGTGATCCTCCTGTCTCAGCCTTCCAAGTACTGGGATTACAGGCCTGCACCACCATACCCAGCTTACCCTGTGTGTTTTCTTTCTCCCCAGTGTGTGTCTTGGGTCTTTTCTGTACCCAGGTATGGGTGTCAGTCCCCCATCCCAGCTCTACCCAGAACATACCCCCACGCCCCATCTGAAATGGCTTCGGGCATGCTCCTCACCAATGGAAGCAGAGTGGGCACCACCAGGACTCTGGAATGGAGCAAGGGATGCTAGCTTCCACTGGGGCCTCCAAATAGCTCAAGGAGAGTTGGGTCAAAGTGATGCCAGGGCCTTGGGAGCTCTGGTGGGCATTTGGCACTGGGCATTTGGCCAAGAATGATGCAGAAAATGCCATCAGTTAAGTAAAAGAGTCCTAACAAACCACAGGGAAGCAGTCTCTAATGCCTGCTGCCCTAGGCCCTGGTGCGAGGGTCTCCCCCACCAGCACGCTGTTCCTCAATTTGAGCTCCAAGCCCACAGAAGAGCATGCTGCCCCATACTGATGACCTGTTGGGGGGTGCTGGGGGAAAATCAGTGCAGATTTTCTTTTTACTTTTTTTCTTTTTTCTTTTTTTTTTTTTTTTTTTTTTTTGCAGGTCTGGGGATGGAACCCAGGGGTATTTTACCTCCGAGCTACAGCCCCTGCCCTATTTTTTATTCTTTATTTTGAAACCGGGTCTCACTGAGTTGCAGAGGGCCTCACTAAGTAGCTGAGGCTGTCTGTGAACCGCGATCCTCCGGTCTCAGCCTCCCAAATGCTGGGATCACAAGCGTGCGCCACCACGCCCGGCCAGCGCAGATTTCCTAAAGCGGGGCTCCACAAGGTGGATGCACAAGAAAGCAAGAGCATAGCAGATGAGGTGCCACCTCACCAGCCTTGGAGGCTGCCATGTGGGCAGGGCCATTCACTCTTATTGGGCTACTGGAGGCCCTGTCAGTATGTGGTCCTCAGGCAGCTTCTCCAGGAGCCCAGTGGGGCCTGGCTGCTGGGTTCAGGGAGGCTGAGCCCCTAGATGCCAGCTCTGGCCAGGGTGAGTGCCAGCCTCCCTTCTGCCCCCCTCCATCCACTGTGTTACAGGATTGATGAATCAGATGCATGGGCACCCACCCCAGCCGAACTCCCCCAAATGGAGAAGCACTGAGCTCACAGTACTCTGGAGAAGCCAAATTCAAAGCTTGTCTTTAATGGGGACCATCACAGTCTGCGAGGCCGCAGTGCCTAAGAGCCTCTGTGCCCGCCAGCTATCTCTCATCCAGCCTTTCGAAGGACTCAGACTTCTCCTCAGGCAGATCTTCCAGAATCAGGCTCAACACATTCACAATCTCATAGTACAACTCTTGAAGCCTGGAAGGTTCCAAGCAGGAGGAGGGGATCTGAGATGGGGCAGCTCCAGCCACGCTGGCCCCACCCACCGGCACCTGTATCTGCTCACTTATCCCATCCAGCGAGTTTGCAGTGGGCAAAGAGCAAGGACTTCAGAGCCAGATCAGGTGAGCGGGAGCCCAGGTCTGCCTCTGCCTGAGGCCTCTGTACCACCCACCTCCTGCATCAGGTTGAAGCTCTCCTGGGCTCAGACAACAGGAACTGTGTGTTGGTGCCCAGACTGTTCCTGACCCATTCCTGGGTCCAAAGTGGGCATTCCCCGGCCCCTTCTTTTTTGGGGGTACTGGGGATTGAACCCAGGAGCATTATACCTCTGACCTACACCCCTAGTCCTTTTTAAAAATATTCTGTTTTTATTTTGTTTGTGTTTTAATTTGAAACAGGGTCTCAATAAGTTGCTGAGATTTTGCAATTGCTGAGGCTGGTCTTGTTTTTTTTTTTATTGGTTTTTTTTTTTTTTTTTTTTGGTGGTACTGGGGTTTCTGGAAGCCCTTCTACCTCCGGGCTACACTCCCAGACCTATTTTATATATATATATTTATTTGGAAACAGAGTCTCTTAAACCAGCATGGCTGGCTTCGAACCTGCGCAATCCTCCTGTCTCCTCCTCCCAAGCGCGGGGATTACAAGTGTGCGCCACCACGCCCGGCTGAGGCTGGTCTTGACCCAGCCATCCTCAAGTCACAGCCTCCCAGGTGAGATTACAGGTGAGCACCACCATGCACAATTTATTTTTAATTTTTTCCTTTTTTTTTTTTTTTTTTTTTTGGTGGTACCAGGGATTGAACCCAGGAGTGTTCTACGTCCAAGCTACACCCCCAGCCCTACTTTATTCTTTATTTTGAAACAGGTTCTCACTAAGTTGTGGAGGGCCTCACTAAGTTGCAGAGGCTGGCTGTAAACCTGCGATCCTCCTATCTCAGCCTCCTAAGTACTGGGATTACAAGCGTGCACCACCATGCCCAGCCTTATTTTTAATTTTTGAAACAAGGTCTTGCTAAGTGGCTAAGGGTCTGGCTAAACTGCTGAGATTGGCCTCGAACCTGCCAAATCCTGTCTCAGCCTCCCAAGCACTGGGATGATAGGCGTGTACCAAAGCGCCAAGCCCCCAGCCCCTGCTTTTTAGTTTTTCCAGTCTCTGAAACCCTCCAATGGCTTTCCACTGAAAAGCTAGGCTTCTATGTCTGCCCTTGCTCAGAAGCCCATCGTGGCTCTCTAGTGCCCACAGATCCTCTGCCCACTTTTTGTTTTTTTTGTTTGTTTTTGCTTTTTTGTGGTACTAGGGGTGGAACCCAGGGGCATTCTATCTCCGAGATATACCCCCAGCCCAATTTTTTATTCTTTATTTTGAAACAGGGCCTCACTAAGTAGCTGAGGCTGTCCATAAACTGTGATCCTCCTGTCTCAGCCTCCCAAATGCTGGGATGACAAGTGTGCGCACCACGCCCAGCCCTCTGCCAGGTTTTTATATACTTCCTGCTCAGTAATGGCCAGTCATTACCCGAGCTGGCGACAAGCCCTAGGCCAGGCCTAGCTCAGTGCTTACATACATTGTTCTCATTTAACCAGCCCAGTGGCTCCTTGTGTGATAGGTGAGAAAGGGGCAGAAACTTGCCCAAGGTCACAAAAGAAGGTAGGGGCAAGCTGGGCATGGTGGCACATGCCTATAATCCTAGAACATTGGAGGCTGAGACAGGAGGATCATAGGTTCAAGGCTAGCCTCAGCAACTTAGTGAGGCCCTCAGCAACTTAGAGAGACTCTGTTTCAAAATAAAAAATAAAATAGGGCTGGGAGTGTAATATAGAGGTAGAAATCCTCAGTATCCCCCTCCAAAAGGATGGGCCAGGGAATAGGGCCAGGGAAAGAAGAAATAAAGATGGATGGACCGTCCAGGAGCCTCAGCTCTTTGACTTCCCACCCAGTGCATTTTATCTCCCCCATGAAAAGAGATTAATGAGGAGGGGCCTGGAGAATTGAAAGAGCCAGAATCTAAATACAAGCCAAGGAGGGGCAGGGAGGGGCAGGGACAGCAGATTCCTCCGGCCACACCATAGCCCAGCCCATGTGTACACAGACTCCTGCACTCCCAAAAAGGACCTTGGTCTACCCCCTCGCCCCCAAACATCAGTCATGGGCACCCCACCCCAGGACCCTGACACAGCCCCAACCTGGAGGAAGCCCAGGGCACCAGGAAAAATGGGCTGGGACTGACTTGTTGACAGTAGAGTCCTGGTTGTCCAGAGTGGACAAGTAGATGTCAATGAAAGGGAGGCTGGTGCAAAAATCATCCAGGACCATTGGGTCACTGTGCCGCAGGGTCTTCTTGAAGTTTTCCACCAACTGACTGAAATTCTTGCCAACATTTTTCTAGAGAGGGAAACAAAACGAGAGTGCAATGACAGAAGGTGGCAGCCTGGCCTCGCAGAGGTCTGGGGGTCCTCCACAGGGGCCCCAGGCAGAGGCCTGGCCCTGACCCCAGGGTGTGTGCGTGTGTGTGTGTGTGTGTGTGTGTGTGTGTGTGTGTGTCTACTTTTAATGGTACATTATACCATCATACCATTATAGCACTGAGCTAGATCCCAGCCCTTTTTATTTATTTTGAGAAAGTGTCTAAGTGGCCAAGGGCATCATTAAGTTACCCAGGCTGGCCTCAAACTTAGGACCTTCCTGCCTCAGTCTCCCAAGATCTGGGATTACAGACATGCACCACGATGCACAGCCCCAGGATGTCTTGATCCGAGTCACAAGTTTATCCTGAGCCCTCTGAGCGGAGGCCCTCGTGGATGAGGTAGGCTTAGAAGCCACCATCCCAGACATGGGGCAGGTGGCACACAAAGGAACCAGCCAGAGTCTGAGTGTGCCCTCAAGCCCTGACAAAGCTTCGGCGCAGTCTAGACATTTGTCTTCACCTCAGGGAAGAGGCACAGGAGGGTGGTACTGGCAGATGGGGAGACCCAGCAGAGCACCAAAACTGGGTCAAGAGCGCCTAGACAGAAAAGAGCCCCAGCACCAGCCCTTGTGGTTTTCTCATCACTGGCAAAGACCCTGTGACTTGCTGTGGCCATTCTTCCCCTGGCTTTAGAAGCTTGAGAAAACCAAGGTTGAGTGACACCCATTCAGAGCCTCTTCCTCCTCACCTACCCAGTGGCCTGGGACTGTGCTGCCTGGCACCCAGTAAGCACAGACTTGCCTGGCCCCAAGGGTCCCACAGTGGACTTTTGCCACAAACAAGGGGCCTGGTGAGGTTTGGGCTAAAATATCCCCCCAAAGCTCATGTGTTGAGGGAAGGGAGGGTCTGCAATGCAGAAAGGTTCAGAGGTGAGGCATGAGGAGGAGATGGGTCGCTGGGGGCGTGGCCTTGGGGACTACCTATGTCTCTAGTCCTCTCCTCTATCTCTTCTAGGGCAGTCTGAGATGGCAGTGCATTCCTCCACTATGCCTGCAACCACATAGTTTCTGCCTTGGAGCTGGCCCATTATGGACTGACCTCTGAAACTGTTAGCCCAAATAAACTTCTTTTTCTAAGTTGTTCTTATCAGGTATTTTGGTCTTAACAACAGAAAGGTGGACTAAAGTGGAGCCATTATAATCGCAGCACTCAACATCCCAAGAGGTTCAGAAAAACAAACAAAAAAAAAACAGAAAGAAAAAGGTTGACTCTGGGAGAAACAGTGGGGAGGTATCACTTCAGCTGAAGCCATAGATGCTGAAGGCCACCTGGGCTCTAATGCCCAGCCCCGTCCTCCTCCCCTTCCTTCGGTCCTGGCTGTCCCTGTCCACTGCTCCGCCTGTGGGCCACTCGCCTGTGCCTGCAGCAGCCTGTCGACCTCCTCCTGCTGTCGCTTCAGGATCATCTGCTTCTCCTCCATAAGCGTCTCGTGCCTTTCCTGCATCCGCTCGCGTTCAAACTTTTTGATGGAGTCCTAGAGAGTCAGGGGTGAGGTGAGTCAGGACCTCGCCCCATACACCCGCTGCCTGGTCTGTTTCCTTGCCTAACCTTGCCTTGTGGCTCAGATCCTCAGCAGAAGGATCCACCCACACAGGGCCGACCCCCAACCTCCAGCTGCCAGCCATAGCTACAGTGGCTTCTCAAGCCCCACTGCCCAGGGGAGAGCTGGGTGGATACCAGCAGGGCCTGTGCAGTCACCTTCGCTCCACTTAAGAAAGGACACACAGCTCTGCTCTCCCTGGAGAGCTGGCCCAGGCCTACACCCGCCACACCTAGCCCGTCCCCCGCCACGCAAGCACAGTCTCACCTCCGTGTGAATGATCATCACCCCCACGAACATGCTGAGGAAGATGAAGGAGGCCAGCAAGATGAAGATGATGGTGAACGCCCGGCTCAGACCAAAATTCCTCTGGTCCAAATGCTTTTGCAGATTCGTCCAGCCATCAACCTGTCAGGGCAGGGCATGCGGAGCGCCAGGGCCCAGAGAAGTAGGCCTCACCTCACCTATGCTAAGGGAGCCCCAACCCCAACCAGGGGGAGGCTTCCTCTGCCTCCACATCAGCCCTCCAACACCTCTCCAACCCACTGGCTCCAGTCTATACAGAATGGCCAGGAAACACAGGCAGCACTGGGTGTGCACCAGCAGAGGCCTCCCATTATCCGTGAAAACACACTGCCTCTTGCTGTGCCCATCTCTGAAAAGATGCCAGTGTGGTGTGCGTGAGAGGGGCGGGGGGGGGGAGACTGAGACTGACTGGGGATTGAACCCAGGCACATTCTACATCTAAACTATACCCCTATCCCTTTTTATTTTGAAACGGGACCTCACTACGTTGCTGAAGCTGGCTTCGAATCTGCAATCCCCCTGTTTAGCCTCCCAAGTATTGGGATTACAGGTGTGGACCAATGTGCCCAGCTAAAAGCCTATTTTTTTTTTTTTTTTGGTGGTATTGGATGGAACCCAGGGGCATTCTACCTCTGAGCTTAAACCCCTAGACCTATTTTTTATTCTTTATTTTGAAACAGGATCTCACTGAGTTGCAAAAGGCCTCACTAAGTAGCTGAGGCTGGCCACGAACCTGCAATCCTCCTGTCTCAGCCTCCCAAGTGCTGGGATTACAATCGTGCACCCGGCTAAACCCTACTCTTTATAAAGTTCAACAGAGTCTGTACTCCTAAACTTGAGCTGTGTTCTTATTCTTGGGGGAGGGGAGTTTGTGACAACAGCTTGTTTCTTAAAAAAAAAAAAAAAGGCTATGGAATGGGTTTCCTTCCTAATTTACACATAAACCAAATGAAGTGTCACTCGAGAACACTTCGACAAGTTTTATGACACTACGGGACACATGGGAACGCTCCAAGGAGTCACAGAAGAGAGAAAGACATGAATCCTTATCTCTGACTAGTCCTGGGAGCCAGCCTCCAGTGTCCCTGAGTCCAACTCAGTACTCAATGAGAAAGACCACATTAGGCCCTCCTAACTGTGTCTTCCTGCCCACACCATCTGGGAGGCCCCTAACCCAGGTCCCCACCCTTGCCACTGTTCCCAAACAGTACCGTAGTCAAGCTGAAGAGGGTGAAGAAGGCCACGGCTAGGTTCCCCCAGTTACTCAGGTCGCCGTTCTCTGAAACTCCAAACAGGCAGAAGCCCAAGACAGCGAAGATGTACATCAGGAGGAAGAGTAGGGTGAGCACAGATGCCACGGTGTAGACCGTCTGCCCCAAAGCGGTGATGAGTGTCTACGAGGCAGGCAAGAGTAGCAAGCTGGGGGGCCCAGGGTACAGAGGTCCAGACTCGAGCCCAACTCAAGCCGTCTCAGCATCCGGTGCCATGGCCAGCACATGCTCAGGAAGTATTGATCAAATAAATGAATGAAGAACCATGCCCAGTCTGAGGGCTGCACCAATCGACTGTGGTTCACCAATGTCCAGCACCCATCCTCGGCCACCTACAGGCCGACCGTACCCATGATCTCTAATCTGCAACAGTCTCCCTGTTAGCACCACTCTAACAGGTATGTTAGCACCATACCCCTTGACCCCTCCCTGGGCTCTGTGGTCACCCCAGGGCATCCTGCTCCTGCTTCTCAGCTGAGGGCAGCCCCCAGGAGGAGCAGGGGGACTACCCAAGAGTGAGAGTGGAGAGGGTCGAGAGGAATGTGGTGGCTGGGCACGATGGTGGACACTGGGAATCCCAGTATGGGGAGGATCACAGGTTTGAGGCCAGCCTTAGCAACTTAGACCTTGTTTCAAAATTAAAAGTAAAATAGGGTCAAGATGTAGCTTAGAGGTAGAGTGTCTCTGGGTTCAATCCCTAGTACTACACACACACACACACACACACACACACACACACACACAGGAATATGGTTCTTTTCTTTTTCTGGGCCTCACTTTCGAAGGCAGTTACCCACTTTGAGACCTCAGTCTTCCCCTGTGACATGCATTTGTCTTGTCCCCCCTCCATTGCCAGGTCACCTATATATCTTCACATTCTGGCAATCTGCATGGAACAAATGCTCCATCTGAGTTCATCTACCAAGAAAATTTTCACAGACAGAATTGTGAGCTAGGTCAGTTACCATTATTCAGGATACAGGGCCAGGTGCTAAGAGAAATAAACTGTTGGGGTCACTTTCAAGTGTGATGGCAGAGCTGGGACTAATTCTCACATCCTTTGCCCCATTCATCAGCTCCAACCACAAGTGACCCTGAGCGCAGGGACCCAGTGCACAGAGGGTGCACAGGGTGCACAGAGGGTACACAGTGCACAGGGGCCCCATGACATTTAATGTCTGCACTAGAGCCACAGCCAGGGCGGCTGCTGAGCCCAGGGAACCACCTTGAGATATAAGGGTCTGCTTAATGACAGAAAACCCCTAAGGCCAAAGCTGGGATGTATGCTCCACATCCCCAAGGGCCGCTGTGTGTCTGCAAGGATCAAGGCTGAGCAAAGGCCTGAAGGCACCCAGGAAGCCCAGTGTGCTCAGGATCTGCTCGTGGCCAGCAGGGAGCGTCCCAGGCCAGGAGGCAGGGCTGCCTCCACCATAGGACCTTAGACCTTTACCTTCTGACCAGGCAGCCAAGACACAGCCAAGACTAGAGCATCAGCAGGCAGCTGGTGCCCAGCCTCACCAGGTGCCGAGCTGGGCCCCTGCACCTTCCTTCCAGATGAGCCCCTCCTGCCATCCCTTCTCTTCATCCCCGCAGCCCTGGGCCTCCTCTCCCTCCGCCATGCCCATCACTCTCTTTCTCACATGACTTCCACGTGTTCCTGGTACCCATATCCACAGTGTCCTCTCTGCCCGCCTCATATAAAAGTCCTTTTAGCCAGGCACAGTGGCACATGTTTATAATCCCAGTACTTGGGAGGCTGAGGCAGGATGATCACAAGTTCAAGGCCAGGCTGGACAATTTAGCAAGACCTTGTCTCAAAATTAAACAGGAAAAGGGCTGGGGATGCAGCTCAGTGGTAGAATACCCCTGGGCTCAATCCCTAGTACGGCAAAAACAAAAACAACTCAATAGCTTGGGAAGACCCTCAGCAACCTCACGAGACCCTATTTCAAAATAATAAACAAGAGCCGGGCGTGGTGCGCACGCTTGTAATCCCGAATCCCGGCCCTTGGGAGGCTGAGGCAGGAGGATCGCAGGTTCAAAGCCAGCCTCAGCAGCTTAGTGAGGCTCTCAGCAACTTAGTGAGACCCTGTTTCCAAATAACAATAGAAAATAGGTCTGGAGGTATAGCATGGAGGTAGAAGGCCCCTGGGTTCCATCCCTAATACCACAAAAATAACAATAATAATAATAATATAATAATAATAAACAAAATAGGGCTGAGGCTCAGAGGTAGAATGCCCTCGAGTTTAATCTCCAGTACCAATAACAACACACACATACACAAACACACTAACAACACACACTAACAAAACAAAGACTGTCTCTTACCTGACCTCTCACTCCCCAGCAGGACTCTGCAGGAAGACTGCTTATCCCTCAGTGGCTCAGGTCAGGGAACCACCCTCTGCCTTGTCCTTGGGGGCCCAGCCTCTGTGGGCAAAGTCCCTGCTTCCAGACAGGACTAAACTTTCAGCTTGCCCCCCTCAGGCCCTGTAATCTCTGCCTCCAAGCTCACCACCCTCCCCAACCTGTCCCACTGTCACCCGATGCTTTCTGCATCCTCACAGATGAGGCACCATCTGCCAGACCTCTGTCCCTGGGCTTCCTTATCTCCAGTGAGCCTCGAACCACTCCAGGGCCCTGCTTCCTTGGGACCCAACACCAGGAAAAGCTGGGCCGCACTTCCACCATCTGATCACTCCCTCGCCCGAGGTCCCACCACTTGATGGTGACCTTCCTAGGGCTCCAGCCTTTTTCCTTATCCACCTGCCTTCCTCTTATCTATGCCTGACACCAGCTCCAACACCCAGCACCACAGACACTCCCTTCCCTTCCTGCTGGGGCATGGCATGGGGCTGTCCCCAGTCTGTGCATAAGGAGCTTGAAGCAGAAAGTATCATGCTGTGGGGTCTTCAGAAGACTCCCCCATGGAGGCCATTGAGGGAATTTGGGTGAAGGCTGGAGGTGGTGGTGGTGGTGGTGGTGGTGGTGGTGGTGTGTGTGTGTGTGTGTGTGTGTGTGTGTGTGTGTGTGAGAGAGAGAGAGAGAGAGAGAGAGAGAGAGAGAGAGAGAGAGAGAGAGAGAGAGAGATATGAACAAATCAACAGGAGGCCACAGAACTAGACCAAGAGAGGGAAGAGTCAAGGTGGCCATTCCGAGTTAGGACTGGCAACAGAACGGGGTAGAGGACACGCTCCACCAAAACACAAACTACTAAAAGAAGAGCCAGGGTTGGGGCCACAGGGTGGGGGGACAAGACCACAGAGGTGCAGCAGGTGGAGTCTTGGGAAGTGAGAAAGTCACCCACAGGGAATTTGCAGAGGATGGAGGGAAAGAGAACGCAGAACATTCCTAAGGAAATGAGTCCACTGGCCCAGCCAGGAAAAGGCAGGCTGCACAGCCAGACTGGAGAAAGAGGTTCAGCCATGCTCCCCGCTGCACCCACAGCCACTAACACACGGCGCGGGGGAAGGGCCACTGCTTGCTCGCCATGTTTTGGAGATTCTGGGTTCACAGAGCCCACCTGGGGCTGGAGCTCAGGTCATGGGGCGGGCAGTGGGGGAGAGCGTGCAAAGCTCCGCTCTCACATCCCAGAGGCCAGGATCAAGAGAGGGCCAGCAAGCAAGGGGGTCAGAGACACCAGCACAGCCACTAGGGTCACACCCAGGGACCCACCTTCCCCAGCCACACAACCCAGCCTATCACCCAGGGAAGCCTGTCACAGTGATTCACAACCCTCCTGACTTAACTCTATCAACTCTGGGCGCCTCAGGGGGCAGCCTATATCAACCAGAACCCAGAGAAAGCGGTAACACGGAAAAGGACTGCTGGATTTCACGAAAAGGAGGTTGACGGCAAGCTGAGAGAGGTTAGTCACTCCAGAAGAAGCCAGGAGCATAGATTCCTTTTTTTTTTTTTTTTTTCTCCCCAGTACCCAGGGGTATTCTACCTCTGAGCTATACCTTCAGTCCGATTTTATTTTTTTTTTTCTTTTCAAACAGGGTCTCATTAAGTTGCTAAGGCTGGCCTCCAACCTGCCATCCTCCTGTCTCAGCCTCCAAAGTATAGGAATTCCAGGTGAGTGCCACCACACCCAGCTACAGATTCCTTTTTTTTGCAGAAGCCTGGCCAGGAAAGGGGGTGGGGCTGGACACACAGGCACATGATGTAAGCAGAGGACAGCAAGGTGTGGGTGGCAGGGAGCTCTCACTTGTTCCACCCACTCCCAGGACCAGGGCTGGGGGCAATCACAGCAGGATATACAACACACCCCAACTGGACAAATAGGCCCAGACCAGCCCCTTCCTGGAGAACAGCTGCCAGGGCAAACACGCTGCATCCAGACACATGCCTGCGGCCCGGATGAAAACAAGGCTCACCCAGAGGCTTGTTCTGAAACCTCTCAAGCCAAGGCAGGCCGCTCACTCCATGACTTGGTCAAGCCAAGAAGACTTTGCCGTGGGATCCCCACCTTCCAAGCTGCTGCAACAAAGAGAGACAATCCCACTGAGAGCAGCAGCAGGTTTCTAGCTGTCTGGGACAAGCAGTCACTGGCCAAGGCCACCAAACAGCTGCAGGTTTCTGGGCATGTGATTTAAAGCATCTGCTCCAAACAGAAGTCAGTTGCTGGCTGGGGATGGAGGTCAGCAGTATACTTGCCCAGGGTGTGTGAGGCCCTGGGTTCCATCCCTAGCATTGCAATAATAAAAACAACAACAACAATATTAATAATAGAAAAGAAGGCAAGACACTCTGAAGCATGGGAGAAAAGAAAAGTTCAGGTGGCCTCTGCGGTCAGAAACACCATCAAACCCAACATTTAACTGAGTGACTTTGGGCCTCAATTTATTCATCTGTGTGATGGATCTTATAATACTTTTCTTTCCATCATTTTAAGATTAATTGAGGCCTCTTTTTGCCGGGCGTGGTGGCTCACGCTTGTAATCCCAGCGCTTGGGAGGCTGAGACAGGAGGATCGCACAGGTTTGAAGCCAGCCTCAGCTGCTGAGTGAGGCTCTCAGTAACTTAGTGAGACCCTGTTTCCAAATAAAGTATAAAATAGGCCTGGGAGTATAGCCCAAAGGTAGAAAAGCCCCTGGGTTCCACCCCCAGCACCACCACCACCAAAAAAAAAAAAGATTAATTGAGATAATACTGGCATATGTCAATCTGCCATACCGTAAGACTCATTAGCTGAAAGATAGTAGTCAAATAATTATTATTTTTTTTTTTTTTTTTTGTGTGTGTGTGTGGTATTGGAGAATGAACTCAGGGGCATTTACCTACAAGTTACACCACCAGCCTTTTTAAACATTTTGTTTTTCTGGGCATGGTGGCACGTGATTATAATCCCAGTACTTGGGAGACTGAGACAGGAGAATCACAGGTTTGCAGACAGCCTCATCAACTTAGTGAGGCCCTCCACAACTTAGTTAGACCCTGTCTCAAAATAAAGAATAAAATAGAGCTGGGAGGGTATCCCGGAGGTAGAATGCCCCTGGGTTCAATCCTCAGTACTGGAAAAAAAAAATAACAAAACTTTTTTTGGGTTTTGAAACAGGGTCTCAGTAGGTTGCCAAGTCTAAGTTGCTGAGGCTAGTCTTAAACCTAGGATCCTCCTGTCTCCATCTCCAGTGTTGGAATTACAGGCATGTACGGTGGCCAAGCTAATTATTCTCTCTTAAAGGGGCCAGTGTGCAGGTGGGACCTCCAGCTCCCTCCCACATGGGTGCTCCCAGGCGCTCACCCGGATGCCGATGCTGTAGGGGATAAGCTTGAGAATGCGCAGAGACTGTATGCCATCAGCGATGTTGAGGTAGGGGTAGTGCCTGCCGTATAACCTGCTGAGCATGTAGGGGATGGTGATGATGAGGAGGATGATCACATCCAGCAGGTTGTAGCCGTCCTTCCAGTAGTCGACGGGGTCCACGTAGACCTTCATACAGAACTCAGCAGCATAGATGGACACAAAGACAATCTCTGAGACCTGCAGGGTGGCAAGGGTCGGAGAGCTCAAACCAGGATGCAGGCCCCACGGTCCCAGCCCACTCTGTGGAGTCCTGGCACGCACAGGCTCCCAGCCTGCTGGGCTCCCCTTCCATCCTGGGTCTTGCCTCCCCATGCTCTCAGCACCCAGGTCTGACCTTAGACATTTGGGAATGACTGACTGATGGATGGAGAGGATGGCTACACAAGTCCAAGTCAGGGAAAGAGAGGGGACCAGCACTGTCATCTCAGCCTCCAGGGACGCCGAGCAAGGGAGTGATCAGAACTGCTCTCCCTTCTTAAGAGATCTCGGCTGCTACGTCGTGGCGGGAGGCTAGGGGAGCTGGCAAGAGCAACCAGGAGGCAGGGCAGGGGGGTGACAGTGCTTAGCAGCAGTGGCCCTGTGAGAGAGAAGAGGGCAGGTTCCAGGAGCATGTGTGGACAGAGAGGACAGGGCTTGCAATGGACTCTGGGATGCAGGAAAGAGGGAGGCCCGCAACTCCTGGTGTTTCAGGCAGAGCCACTGTGGAAACAGAAGTCTTTAAGATGAATTTGGGATGGGCTGAATGGAGGTAGATAAGGCTTCTGGAGGGAGGTAGAAATGTTTTGAGATATATGATCTCTGTGTGTGTGTGTGTGTGTGCGTGCGCGCGCGCACGCATATGTATGTATTATTTGAGATTGAATCCAGGGGCCTTCTACCTCTGAGCTACATCCCTAGGCCTCTTTATTTTTTATTTTGAAACAGGGTCTCATTAGGTTGTTGAGAGTCTCACTGTGTTGCTGAGGCTGTCTTCAAGCCTGCAATCCTCCTGTCTCAGCTTCCCAACTACTAGGACTATAGGCATGTACCACCATATCTGGCAAGATATATGATCTTTTAAATATTACAGAATGGGCCAGGCATGATGGCGCACGCTTGTAATCCCAGCATTCAGGAGGCTGAGACAGGAGGATTGCGGTTTGCAGACAGCCTCAGCTACTTAGTGAGGCCCTCCATAACTTAGTGAGACCCTGTTTCAAAATAAAGAATTAAAAAAATAGGGCAGGGGGTGTAGTTTGGAGGTCGAAATCCCCTGGGTTTCATCCCCAGACCCGTAAAAATAAATAAATAAATACAGAAATACAGAATGGAAGCAGATCTTAGCTAGATACAACTCCAATAAAAATATCTAGTGTATACAAAGAACTTAACAACACTAAAAAAAAATTGAAAAATGAGCCATTGAACTGAATAGACACTTCTCAAAAGAAGAAATACAAACGTCCAACAATTATATGAATAAAAGTTTAACCCCATAAGCAATTAGGGAAGTGCAAATCAAAATTACACTATTTTCTCTAACTCCAGTTAGAGTGGTAGTCATCAAGAATGCAAACAATAATAAATGCTAGTGAGGATATGGGGACCCTATTACATTACACTGTTGGACAGATCGGTATAGGGCTTTCTCAGAAGGTTAGGACTGGAACCACTATATGGCCCAGGAATAGCTCTCCTGAGCATCTTTCCAAAGGAATTGAAGTCAGAACATCACAGTGCTTCACGCATACCCATGTCTCTAGCAGCACACTTCACAAGAGCCAAACCTGGAGCCAGCCTAGGTGTCCATCAGCAGATAAATGGATGACAAGCCTGTGTTATATTCACACAATGTAATTCTACTCAGCTATAAAGAAGAACAAAATTATGTTCATTTGCAGAAAAATGGATAGAATTTGAGATCATGCTAAGTGAGATTAGCCAGTTTCAAAAAGTGAATAGCTGTACGTTCATATGTGGATCTAGATAGAAATTGGGAAGCAAGGGTAATCTCAGGTAGACAAGCAGAGACTCCAGTGGAGTGGTGGAGGGCGGAGAGAGACAGAAGGCAACAGCTGAAATAATGCTATGTGCATATATTGAATTATCAGTGCCAATCTCAAAGATGTGTGTGCAGAAGGGGAGTAGGGGCTGAAGCCCGGCAGGAAATGGTCCATGAGTTGTGCGCATGTGTATTCCTAGCACTCTATACCTCAGGATGACGTATAATTACAATGCACCAATAGAAAAAGGGCTAGAGGTGTAGCTCACAGGTAGAATACCCCTGGATTCAATCCAGTACCATAAAAATACATACATACGTGTCAGAGGTGGGCACTGGAAATTGTATCTCAAGTCACAGCTCTCCATTTGAATAACGTTAGGGTTTCTATTTGTCCCCTTTATTTATATTTGTAGTCTCTGCATAACAACTATTTATACATACTTTTTTGCGGTACTACGGATTGAACCCAGGGGCATTCTACTTCTGAGCTATACCCCTAGCCCTAATTTTTATTCTTGATTTTAAAACAATTTATCTCTAAGTTGCAATAGGCCTCACTAAGTAAGCTGTGTCTGTCCACGAACCCACAATCCTCCTGTCTCAGCCTCCCAACTACTGGGATTACAATGGTGTACCACCATACCCTGGCTTACTTTTACTTTATTTTTTAAATTACTATTTAACATTTAAGATACACAGAAGTTATAGAGAATAATAAAATGGATATATACTTACCAGTCAGCTTAAGAAATACAATATTACAGAGTCCCTCAATCAAATCCCTTCTCACAAAAGTAGCCCCATTATAATTTTGAAGTTCATCATGTTTATATATTTTATTTCTTTTACTACATAGGTATCCCTAAAATATATGTTATTGTTTTGCTGGGAGGTTTCCTTGGTACTGCTGATTAAACCCAGGGACGTTCTACCTCCAAGTTACACCCCTAGTTCTTTTCATCTTTGTGTGTGTGTGTGTGTGTGTGTGTGTGTGTGTGTGTGTGTGTGTGTGTGTTACTGGGGATGGAACCCAGAAACAATCTACCTCCGAGCTACACCCCAGCCCTATTTTTAATTCTTTACCTTGAAACAGGGTCTCACTGAGTTGCAAAGGGCCTCGCTAAGTAGCTGCAGCTGTCTGCAAACCACGATCCTCCTGTCTCAGCCTCCCAAGTGCTGGGATTACAAGTGTGCGCCACCACACCTGGCTTCATCTTTTATTTTGAAACAGGACCCTACTGAAGCTGGCTGTAAACCTTTAATCTTCCTGTCTCAGCCTCCTAAGCACTGGGATTACAGGCACATGCCATCATACCCAGCTTTGTTTTGCATTTTTTTAGACATTACATATATAGTATATACATATGTATTCTGTGGCAATTTAATTTTTTCATTTAAATTGTTTGTCTACAAAAAGAAAACATAGAGGACACACTATGATCTTGGTCTGGGTAAGAATTTTTAATGAAAACATAAAAGCACAGGTAATAAAAGAAATATTAGGTTGTAAATTTCTCTCCCCCATCCCCGCCCCGCAGTACTGAGGATGGAACCCAGGGGCATTCTACCTCCGAACTACACCCCCAGCCCCATTTTTTATTCTGTATTTTGAAACAGGGTCTCACTGAGTTGCAAAGGGCCTCACTAAGTAGCTAAGGCTCTCTGAGAACCTTGCTCCTCCTGTCCCAGCCTCCCAAATGCTGGGATTACAAGCCTGCGCCACCACACCCAGCATCTAGATTCATTTTTAATGCATTTGCTGCTATGATGTGAAGGCCCAGCTTCACTCTTGCATGTGGAGCTCAAGTTGTCCAAACTCTATCTGTTGGATACTACTCTTTCTCCATTGAATTGTCTTGTCATCCTTCTCCAAAAATCAATATTAGCATTTATTTCTACTATATCATTGTAGTAAGTTACAAGTCCTCCAATTTGTTCTTCAAAGCTGGGTGTGGTGGTGCACACTTGTAATCCCAGCATTTGGGAGGCAGAGACTGGAGGACTGCGGTTCACGGACAGTCTCAGCTACTAGTGAGGCCCTCCGCAACTCAGTGAGACCCTGTCTCAAAAAATAAAGAATAAAAGCCCAGGCGTGGTGGCGCACGCTTGTAATCCCCGCGCTTGGGAGGCGGAGACAGGAGGATCACGCAGGTTCGAAGCCAGCCGCGCTGGCTTAAGAGACCCTGTTTCCAAATAAAAAAGTATAAAAATAGGTCTGAGAGTGTAGCCCGGAGGTAGAAGGGTTTCCAGGAACCCCAGTACCATGCCCCTGGGTTCCATCCCCAGACTCGCAAAAAAAATTTTTTTTTGTTGTTCTTCATTTTGAATACTGTTTTTGCTCTTTGGGGGCTCCTTGTTCATCTATATGAGTTTAAACATCTGCTTTTACCTTTCTAGGGGCAAAAGGGATATTGAAATTGTAAAAGGGATTTCATTGAATGTTGTGGATCACTTTGGAGAGTTCTGCCACTGTAATAAGAGTAGGTCTTCTAATCCATTAACAAACACAGATCGCTTTCTACTTATTCAATCTTTTTCCAGTTTCTTTCAGCAATATTCTGTAATAACTAGTATCCACTTCTCTTAAATACCTAAGTTAAAATTATTTCTAGGTATTTTATTCTTTTGGTTTCTATTGTAAATGGAATTTTCTTTTTTTTTTTCTTTTTTTTTCTTTTAATTGGTGCACTGTATTCGTACATCATAGTGGGATACATACTTTTGTAGACATACATGCACACATTTCCCTGTCAGCCCCCACCCGATCCCCACCCCATTCTCTCCCTATCCCCCCCTCCCATGCTTGGCTTAGTGATTGACATCTAGTATTATAGCAAATTATCAAAAATTAAAAATGATAGTCTCACATAACAGTTTCATTTGTCTGATACCAAGCTTTTGATGACTTAAAGATAACATTTCAATATTTCTTTTTGCTTTCTTTCTTACCAGGGAATCTATTTTTCCTATTTTTTAGGTGAAACTATCATATATTTATATATTTATTTTTCAGAAAAAAAAATCTATCCTAATATGGAATATGGACTCTAGGTACCCACAACGATCTTGAAAAAGAACAAAGCTAGAAGATATATATTTTCTGATTTCAAACCATATAAAGCTACAATAATTGAAACAGTGTAGTACTATTCTGAAGGCAGATATATAAACCATTGGAGTTAAATAAAAGCCTAGACCTAAATTCTTCCCTATATTGTCAAGTTATTTTTGACAAGGTTTCCACGAACATTTGGTGGTAGAAATAATAATCTTTTAACTAAATATTGTTGAAAAATAATAATTACATGGAAAAGAATAAAATTGGACCCTTACCTAATCCCATATACAAATATTAACTCAAAATAGATAAAAGACCTAAATATAAATCTTAAGACTATAAACTTTTAGGAGAAAATCTGGGTCATAAAACCTCACAACATTGAAATTGGCAGTGATTTCTTGGTTATGACTTCAATGGCACAGGCAACAGAAGAGTATACAAACTCCCTAAAAAATAAAAAACATATTGTATATCCAAAGACAATGTAAACAGAGTTAACAGTTACTAATAGAATGGGATAAAATATTTCCAAATGCTATATCTGAAGGTATATTAATATTCCAACTAGAAATCCTAAAAATTAACAACAATAAAGGCAAACAATACCCTTTAGAGATAGTTAAAAGACTAACATAAATAATGAATCTCCACAGATAACCAATCTTATTTGTCTGTTGGATGGAAAATCTTGTTTCTCTAGTTCTGATGTGTGTTACCTATTTCTTCTTTGTAGTTAATCTCTTTGAGTATTTTCTCTAGTGCTGGTTTTGAAGACATAAATTCCTTCAGTTTCTGTTTGTCATGGAAGCTTCTTATTTTTCCATCTAATTTGATAGAAAGATTTGCTGGGTAGGAAATTTTTGGCTGGAAGTTGTTTTCTTTCAAAATTGGGAATATGTTACTCCAAGCCCTTCTGGCTCTCATGACTTGGTTTGTGAAGTCTGGAGTGATTCTAATTGGTTTGCCTCTGAATGTCACTTGGCCCTTTGCTTTTGTTGCCTTTAAGATTCTCTGCTTGGCTTCCACATTGGTCATTTTGACAATTATGTGGCGTGGGGATCCTCTTCTCTGATCCTGTCTAAAGGGAGTTCTATAAGTTTCCTGGACCTGTGTATCAACCTCTTGCTCTATGTCTGGAAAATTTTCTGCTATTACTTCCTTGAAGAGATTGTTGATCTCTTTGGTTGCACTTTCTTTCTCCTCCTCTATTCCAATTATTCTTAGGTTAGCTCTCTTAAAATGGGCCCATATTTCTTCAATATCAGATTCCTGCTGTCGGATATTTTTTCCTAGATTAGAAACTATGCGTTCATTTTTGGAATGATCATCTTCTAAGAGCGAGATTCTGTTCTCCATGTGTTCTAATCGGTTGTTTGTGCTTTGAATTGAGGCCTTTACTTCATTAATTGCATCCTTTATCTCTTTTTGGCTCTCTCTGAGTTCTTTTCGAAGCACCTCTATTATTTCTACAGTTATTTTCCTGATTTGATCTTCTAGAAATCTCTGAATTTCTGTTTTATCGGGTTCTGATGTTGTGGGGTTGTGAGCATTCATTGCTCCAGTATTATTCCTCTTTCCCATGATTTCGGAAGTTTGTGCCTTCTCTGGGTTCTTCCCTTGGGTCACTATGACTTCACTTAAGGTGTTCTGGATCTCGAGTCAGTAGTATCTCAGACCCCACTACTCCTTTACTGGGTTGTATCACAGAGTCTCCGACCCAGAGAGTCGATAGAGGCTGCTTTAGACTGTGGGGGGGTGCCAGGTTGCACGTTCTCCTATGGTGTGATATCACTGCCACCGCCCCTCTCCCATTGGGTCAAGTCCCAGTGAGTACAGTACTGGGATTTCTCCGCTGTGGCCCGCAATTTGACTCACTGTTCTTGAGTACGCAGGTGTAGCTGTACTGAATTCGGTGAATTCGGTGCTGCTGCCGCCGGTGGCAATATGGCGCCGCTGCTACGCCCTCGGCTGTTGGGCTGGCGTTTTTTTTTTTTTCTTGGTTTTGATTTCCACTCTGAATCCCTGCAGCGTGTGCTGAGCTCAGCCACTGGGAGCTTTAGATGTCCTCTGCGCCGAGAAATCCCGTCTGGCTGTTCTGCAGCGGCTCCCCTTGGCCTGCTGTGGCCGTCCCGTGAATTTGCTGGTGCCGCCAGCAGTATGGCACTGCTGCTGCGTCTGCCGCGTCCTCGGGCGTGAGGATCTCCTCTGTGGCTCTGTTCTCAGTCCGCTTTCTGGAGCCTGGTGATTTTTTTTGTTTCTCTGGTGATGTTGTTTTCTGGCTTTGAAAGGCGCTGATTTAGTGGTAATGGAGATTTGTTGTTAGCGGGGCTCTTAAGCCCCGCTCTTCTCGGTCGCCATCTTCCCGGAAGTCTCCTTAAAACGGAATTTTCTTGATTTCCTTCTCAGATTGTTAATTGCCAGTATTTAGAAATACAACTGATTTTTATTGTTCTTACAGTTTGTAGCTTTGCTGAATTTG
>NC_137786.1:111068198-111087357 GCF_963383645.1 Muscardinus avellanarius | reverse complement strand
CACTGAGTGGCCCTGCACATTTCAAGTGTTATGTGGGTGTGCCGCCACGTCCACTGCCTCGCACACCACTTTATGGTGATGTTAAACATTTTGGCCAGCAGAACATACATGAAGTATATTCTATGCTTTTTATTATAAAGCAAAATACACATATATATTATATTATATATTATTATATGTCATATTATATATTATATATTATATTTATTATATATAATATAATATATAATATTTATTATATATTATATATTATTATAAAGCAAAATACACAGAACCATGTATAGCCTAGTTAATTATTACAAGATCAACATACCACTCGGCTCAAGAACTTGGCCATCTATTTTGCTTTTTATTATAAAGCAAAATACACATATATATTATATATTATTTTATATATTATATTATATTAATATATTATAATATATAATATATATTATATTAATATATTATAATATATAATATATATTATATTAATATATTATATAATATTATATATTATATATTATTAGAAAACAAAATACACAGAACCATATATAGCCTAGTGAATTATTACAAGATCAACATACCACTCAGCTCAAAAACTTGGCCATCTATCCCAAAAGCTCCTCAGTGTGTGTTCATCTCAGTTACAACTCCCTTTCTCACTTCTCCCGTAAAACTAAACATGGCCTGGGCAATATATATATATATATATATATATATATATATATATATATATATATATATATATATGAAGGACTCCAGGGGCATTCTACCTCCAAGCTATACCCAGTCCTATTTTTATTTTTCACTTTGTCTTTTTGGACTAGGAATCAAACCCAGGGTGGTGCACTTGTCAGGCAAGCGCTTGCCACTGAGCTACATCCAGCCCTTTTATTCTTTGTTTTTGTTTTTGTTTTTTGTTTTGTTTTGTTTTTGTGGGTCTGGGGATGGAACCCAGAGGCATTCGACTTCCGACACCCGCTGCCCTATTTTTTATTCTTTATTTTGAAACCAGGTCTCACTGAGTTGCAGAGGGCCTCACTAAGTAGCTGAGGCTGTCTGTGAACCGCAATCCTCCTGTCTCAGCCTCCCAAATGCTGGGATTACAAGGGTGCACCACCATGCCCGGCTAATTTATTCTTTATTTTGAAACAGGCTCTCACAAGCTGCTGAGGCTGGCTTCAAAACTATGATATTCCTGTCTCAGCCTCCCAAGTACTGGCATTACAAACGTGTGCCATCACACCTGGCCTAATTGAATTTTTATTGTAATTACTTTCTTGCATTTCTTTATAGAATATTATGCATCCCCAGAACTAATAATTAGTGTTGCCCTCTTATAATTTTTAAAATTTTAATTTATAGCTGGGTTAGGGGATGCCTGTAACCCCAGTACTTGGGAAGCTGAGATAGGGGGATCATAGGTTCAAGGCCAGCCTCTGCAACTTAGCAAGACTCTTGGGAACCTAGCAAGACTCTGTTTTAAACCCAGCATGACCCTGTTTATTTTTTTAAATTAATTAATTTATTTTTTAAATTGGTGCATTGTAGTCATTTATCAATCACATTGGAGTACAAGACTTGAGAGGATATACAAGCACACATCATCCAATTAGCCCTCATCCAGCCCCCATCCCATTACCTCCCCCTCCCTCCATCCCACGCTTCTTTGGTGATTTACTTTGATACATTTGTTTATGTACCTCCTGCATTTTAAAGAGGCTCCATCCTCCACTATTACATACCCTCTGATTGGTCCCATTAGTTGCTTCATTATAGGGCCCTTTCTATAGCTCAACCTCTTCCTATTGCCCCTTTCCTCCTAGTTATTGCTGATTAGGAGAAGCGTCTGATTTATATTTTCTGTGATATTTCTCTGTGCATGCTGCATTGCAAGTACCGATCCCACTCTTGACGGCCCCAGTAGTGGCCTGGCTACTCAGTGGACTGATCCAAACCTCACTGGCTCAAGCAGCGACCTTGCCTCATGGGAGGCCCCGGTTCTGGGCAAGACCCTGTTTAAAAGGGCTGGGGTGTAGCTTGGAGATAGATGATCCTGGGTTCAATCTCCAGTACCATTAACACACAAAATTTTTAATTTATCATTTTTAAATCTCCTGTCCCTTTTTCCATTTGTTATAATTTATCTGTTAAAGAATACAAATAGTTTTACTTGCAAAATGTTCCAGTCTGGATTTTGTTGACTGAACACTCATAGTGCTACTCAGAGTGTTTCTGTTTTTCATATTTCCAGGAAATAAGATGATTTTCAAAGTTTGCTCAGACTCAGGTTTGATCTCTCACAACATTATAGCTGTTTTTCTCTTGTAAGAAGCGCATATCTCTCTCTCTCTCTCTCTCTCTCTCTCTCTCTCTCTCTCTCTCTCTCTCTCTCGTTACTGGGGATACACCCCAATCTTTTTTATTTTTTATTTTGAAATAGGGTCTTGCTAATTCCTTATGACATTTTCAGATATAAAGCAGGTAAAACAGAAGAAAATTGGCCCATTTTTTCTGCTTACCTCAAAAACTCTGAACAAGTTGTATCTTATATTATAATTGGTCCAGATGACCATAAGAAGGGCATTCAGTGAGATGGTGCTTATCATAATTATTTCAAAGACACGACTCTCTATGACTTTTTTCACAAATGCTTGATAATGTATATCGTTCCTCCTGTTAAAAAGGTGAAGAAGAGGTAGTTATCATACGACAGAGTTAGATGCCCACACACTACACACCTTTTTGTAGGGACCAGGTTCCATTCCTCCCTCCTGTGAATATACATTCACAATATTCTCGTTGTATTTATTTATTCATTTATTTATTTATTTAGTACTAGGGATGGAACCCAGGGGCATTCTACCTCTGAGTTATATTCCCAACACTTTTTTAAATAGGGTATTGCTAAGTTGCTGAGGCTGTCCTCAAACCTGTGATTCTCCTGTCTTAATCTCCCAAGTGCTGGTATAACAGGCATGGGCCACTGTGCCTGGCTAAATTCACACATACTTTTAAACAGCAATGAGCGCTGGACAAATGACCATTGAAATGTATATGATCATCATATGCACAATGATGATCATATACATTGTCTGTCTCCACTTAGAGGTTTCACTCCCTGGACCTCTGAAAAAGAATGGTCATTACATCATCATTATTATTGTTGTTGTGTTGGGATTGAATTCAATGGCATTCTACCTCTGAGCTATACCCCCAGCCCTACTTTATTTTTAATTTTGAAACAGGTCTTAACTAAGTTGCTGAGGGTCTCGCTGAATTGCTGAGGCTGGCCTTGAACTTCTGGTCCCCCTGTCTCAGCCTCCTGAGCTTGGGGATTATAAGTTTGTGCCACCATACCCACCCACGGGACACTCCTTCTCAAGTCAGAGAAGCAATTTACTACATTACTCCTTCCACATTTTTTGTGTGTGATTCTGGGGATTGAGTCCACGTGCGTTCTACCTTCAAGCTGTACTCCAAGGCCTATTTTACTTTTATTTTGAAACAGGGGCTCGCTAGGTTAATGAGAGTCTCACTACTTGCTGAGGCTGTCCTCGAACCTACGATCCTCCAGTCTCAAACTCCTAAGTCTCAAACTCCTAAGTCCTGAGATTCCAAGTGTGCGCCACCACACCCGGCTCATTCAACAACGAGCACGTAGCAACTACTACAGGCTGGCAATACAGAAGGCACTGGGGATGCGGTGTAAACAAAACTAAACCTTGTCAGTCTGTAGGAGAAGAAATAATAAAAAACCAATAATCACCAATACAAAATGCTCATACCTCGACCATAAGAAAGAAAAGAAACCTGAACACTCTGAGAAAATGGCACACAGTCAATATGCATGAAGGAAAGGGTCAGCAACTCCCAAAACAACAGGCAGATGGAAAGTAAAGTCATTATTTTTCTCATAACATTAACAAAGCTTAGACATGATAATGTTTAGTCATCGGAAGAGCAGAGTATGATAGGGCATCCTCATAAACCACCAGGAAGCCGGGCGCAGTAGCGCACGCTTATAATCCCAGCATTCAGGAGGCTGAGACCAGAAGATCGTGGTTCCTGGACAGCCTCCGCTACTTAGTGAGGTTCTCCGCAATTTAGTGAGACCCTGTTTCAAAATTAAGAATAAAAAATAGGGCAGGGAGTATAGCTCGGGGATCAAATACCCCTGGTTTCCATCCCCAGACCCGCAAAAAGAAAAGAGAAAGAAAGAAAAAGAAAGGAAGGAAGGTCAAAACAAATAAACGGAGCTGGGCGTGGTGGTGCCGCTTGTAATCCCAGCATTCAGGAGGCTGAGACCAGAAGATCGTGGTTCCTGGACAGCCTCCGCTACTTAGTGAGGTTCTCCGCAATTTAGTGAGACCCTGTTTCAAAATTAAGAATAAAAAATAGGGCAGGGAGTATAGCTCGGGGATCAAATACCCCTGGTTTCCATCCCAGACCCGCAAAAAGAAAAGAGAAAGAAAGAAAAAGGAAGGAAGGAAGGAAGGAAGGTCAAAACAAATAAACGAAGCTGGGCGTGGTGGTGCCGCTTGTAATCCCAGCATTCAGGAGGCTGAGACAGGAGAATCCCAGTTCGCGGACAGCCTCAGCTACTTAGTGAGGCCCTTTGCAACCCGGTGAGACCCTGTTTCAAAATAAAGAATAAAAAACAGAAGCCGGGCGTGGTGGCGCACGCTTGTAATCCCAGCATTCGGGAGGCTGAGACCAGAGGATCGCGGTTCGGGGACAGCCTCAGCTACTTAGTGAGGCCCTCCGCAACTCAGTGAGACCCGGTTTCAAAATAAAGAATAAAAAATAGGGCAGGGGGTGTAGCTCGGAGGTCAAATGCCCCTGGGTTCCACCCCCAGACCCACAAAAAAAAAAAAAAAAAAGAATAAAAAACAGGGCTGAGAGTGTAGCTGGGAGGTAGACTGCCCCTGGGTTCCATCCACAGTACCACACACACACAAAAAAAAAAAAAAAGAAAGAAAAAAAGGAAGAAAAAGAAAACTGAGTGAAACTAAGGCATTCAGTCTTTAGGTCAGCAACTGCGTGACAACCTCACCAACCAGAGAAACCAGACCAGTGTGGATACCCAGTCTGAGAGACAGACAGGAAAGCAGATGGTCAGTCCACACTCTGCCTTCCCACATTTCCAACAACAAAGATAGAAACTATTTACTTAAGTGTCTTGAGTCTCCCACTGAATGCCTTTGATACTTTCAACAGCAAATTGGAACTAGCTTTCACGCCATCCTGTCGAAAGGGCCGAGACATTTTCCAATTTTTCAATATTTATTCCTTGCTTTTATGTCCAACTAAAAATCTCCGCTTAGAGATTTCCTCGGTGTCTAAGGAAATCAATCCAAGAGGCAGAAGAGGAGTGTCACAAATGGAATCTTTGCTTTATGAGGTCACTCTGGGGGATTCTGCCCGTTACTAACCTGCAGCAATGAGGGGTGCTCTGTGGCAGCCCGGCCACGGACTCTTCTCAAGGAGACTGTGTGTGCTTCAGTTCAGCAAGAAAGTTATGGAGCTTGTGTACACACAGCAATAGCGAAGCTCCTGGGAAAATCTGGGAGATACTAGAAAGAGGCCAGAAGTTCACTCTTCTTCAAGAAGTGCCCATCTGCCGGGTATGGTGGGACATGCTTGTAATCCCAGCATTTGGGAGGCTAAGACAGGAGGATCCCAGGTTTGGACAGCCTCAGCTGCCACTTAGTGAGGCCCTTTGCAACTCAGTGAGACCCTGTTTCCAAATAAAGAATAAAAAATAGGGCTGGGGGTGTAGCTCAGAAGTAAAATGCCCCTGGGTTCCACCCCTAGTACCATGAAAAAAAAAAAAAGCCCATCTGGGGGGACAAAGGATCTTAATAGTGTGTTCAAAGAGTTAAAAGTTGCTAGAGGTATATGTCTGTAATTCCAGTAGTTATAAGGCTGAGACAGGAAGAGCACAGGTTCAAGGCCAGCCTCAGCAACTTAGTGGGACCCTGTTTCAAAGTTTTTACAAATGGCAGTAGGGAGGTGGGACTTGGGGTATGGGTTGAAGTAGAAGGCCCCTGGGTTTAATCCCCAGTACTGAAGAAAAAGAAGTTACGGGTCATGCAAGAGGAAAAAGCAAAATTCTCTGAAGTCTTGAGAGCGAGAGAACACATTCAGGACCAGCACTGGGAACCTCTGCTGGGGCGGTTGAGCCAAGATTGTGATGCATTTGAGGCTAGGACTAAAGAAGCAGGAGGCGCGGTGAGGGTAACACTGGCCTGCGCGGCGCCCGGTGGCAGGCACAGGTGTGTGCACTGGGCCTCCTCAACAGAGTAAGGCCAAGGAGCTAGAGATGTTTTAAGATAAGAGATAAAGGGATTTTTGCTCTGTTCAACTCTCAGGATTAATATACCTTCCTCCTAATTTCTTTGGCTTTCAAGGCAAATCAAGACAGGGAAATTTACATAGTCATGTGTTATATTAAATGTTTAGTGGCTAAACTGGTCAATTTCCTGGAAACCTAAGTTCTTGGACCATAAGAAAACAAGACAACTGTCATCTCTGCATCACTGTGATTCTAAAACAAGTGTATGTGTGCATTCTTGGTAGAAAAATACTCTTGTAGGCAACCAATGTACTGAACTGGAATAACATATTATTCACGCCCAGCCACACAAGAGGAAGTAGTTCTGGGGTGTTCTATTATACAGAGGGTGATTACAGCTCATATTACTCAAAATAGAAGAGAGGATTTTGAAGGTTCTCCTCACAAAGAAATGAAATGACAGATAACCTAAGTATCCAGAGTTCATCACTATCCAATGTATAAATGTATCAAAATATCACACTGTGCCTCCTAAGGATATCATTGTCGTCTACTAATTAAAAACAAACCAACAAGGCACAGGGGTGCACACCTATAATCCTAGTACTTGGGAGGTTGAAACAGGAAGTTTGCAGGTTCGAGTCCAGCCTCAGCAACTGAGACCTTGTTTCAAAATAAAAAATAAAAAGGGCTGGGGTAGAGCTCAGAGGTTCATTCCCCAGTGGCACGCGCGCGCACATACACACACACACACACACACACACACACACACACGCACGCAGAATCAACAGCAAGCTTTAAGAATCGCTTTGATTACTATCCCCAGGGGAAAAGTCCTGCTTTCTATCCCTCCGGGCTCAGCTCCGCCTGTAATTCCTATCACCTTCTGTGATTAACCTCTCAGTGCACAGGGTTTCCTGCCCAACCTGCCCACAGCGGCCTCCTGCAGCAGTTGCTGCCAGAGAACGGAGTCAGTTCTCCATCTCCATTCCCACCTGCCCCATGTAAAGTGCCTTAGACCCAAAAGGCCTTCAATGAATGTGGGCTGTAAGAACATAAAACTGATGGTGTTGGACATCCTGTGCTCATTCAACTGGCTGGGCACAGTAGAACTTCACCTGCAGGATCCCAAAGGCTGACTTCTCAAAGGTGTCTTCCTTCTTTATGCACCTAAGCACAATTCTGGGAAGAAAAGAGATTAAAATGTAAAGAGTTCTTTTTAGCTGAGCATGGTGGCACAAGCCTGTAATCCCTAGTACTTGGGAGGCTGAAAATCACAGGAAAATCACAGCTTTGAAGCCAGCCTCAGGAACTTAGACTCTCAGCAACTTAACGAGACTCTGTTTCAAAATAGAAAGTATTAGGGGTATAGCTCAGAGGTAGAATGTCCCCAAGTTCAATCCCTAGTATCAATAAAAATAAAAATAATAATAATAATTCTTTCCCGGTGCTTGGAAAAAGATAGCCAGCTGAAAGAAGCAGACAACAGCCCAGTTGTTCTTAGTGGACCACATCAGCACAGCCCACCACAGCTGACAGGTGTCTCATTCACTGATGAAGACAGTCTGGGAGTGGGAGGCCATGTGTGAGTGGAAAGCTGCAGGACTTCAGAGGTGACAAGCGTATGCAGGGCCTCCTGCTCATCCACATCTCCTCACACGCAGGTGGACAGGACAGGCGTCCTGGGATGAGAAGCAGCCCACAGTGCCCGGCCCGGGCAGCACAGCCTCCACTGTAGCTGGCCATCAGCAGCAATGGCCGCTTGGGGACTCTGAGGTCATCTAGCCAGAGTTATTATTTTATAGTCCCAAGTAAGTGGTGTTGAAATACAAAGCTCACCTATTGTAATAGCCAAACCCTATTACAGCTCTTGATGTTCCATAGGAACTTTTACAAAACTAAAAGTTCAACTTGTATACTTTTTTTAGTACTGGGGATTGAACCCACAGGCATTCTACCTCTGAGCTACACTCCCAGCCCTAAATTTTGTTCTTTATCTTTGAAATAGGGTCTCACTAAGTCACTGAGGCTGGCCATGAACCACAATCCTCCTGTCTCAGCCTCCCAAGTACTGGGATTACAAGCGTGCGCCACCAATGCTGAATTAGAACATATACATACCGTTCCATGCTAACTCTGTAGTCCTACTCTTCAATACATTGATGGGGGTCAGGCTTATTTCAAATACAACATACAGGGTGCTGCTTTCTGCCTATAGTAAAAACATAATTAACCATGCTTACTCTATTTATCCAAAGATTTTTCTAATAATACCAGTGTCGGAAAGTCACCATTATAGCTAGATATGGTGGCACATACCTGTAATCCAGTACTCAGGAGTTTAAGACAGGAGGATCGCAGGTTCAAGGCCTGCCTCAGCAATGGAGCAAGACCCCATTTCAAAACAAAACAAAAAAAACATTTTAAGGGGGCTGTGGCCAGCCATGGTGGTGCATGCTTGTAATCCTAGTACTTGGGAGGCTGAGACAGGAGGTTCACAGTGTGCAGACGGCCTCAGCTACCTAGTGAGACCTTGTTTCAAAATAAAGAATAAAAAATAGGAATGAAGAGTAGCTCAGAGGTAGAATGCTCCTGGGTTCCATCCCTAGTACTGCAAAAAATAAAAAAATAGAGCTGGGCATGGTTCAAAGCCAGCCTCAGCTGGCTTAAGAGACCCCGTTTCCAAATAAAATATAAAATACGTCTGGGAGTGTAGCCCGGAGGTAGAAGACCCCTGGGTTACATCCCCAGTACCATCAAATAAATAAATAAATAAATAAATAAATAAATAAATAAATAAATATAAAAATAATAAAGGGGGATGTGGGTTTAGCTTGGAGGTAGAATGTCTCTAAATTCAATCCCCAGTGAAACACACACACACACAAAGTAACATTTATAACTCTCATTACCTTCATTTTAGAAAAGAACAAGTATGATGGCCCTGGCTTGTTTCTTTTTTCTATGCAGGTCATAGGTAATGTCTATTTAACTCCCCTTTATTCCAGTAATTATTTAGGAAGAAAATGGAGGGAAACCAAAGTGTACCCCATCAGAGAAACCACTGTCATCATGTAGACAAGAACTTGGAGGCCTTCAACCCTGACAATGTTTTCAAGTTGCAAAGCCGGTCACTTGAAGCAAGTCTGGAGATTTTTCTGTAATACAATGAGTATTTCCAGGGACTTCTGATACAGGGTCTTTGATTCTTTATAGTAAAATCTATGTGTTTCAATAGATACAACACCCCTTAACATGGACCTTAGGTCAAACTCTTACATAGATGCTAATCAGTAACTGGGTCTTGACCACTGTAATTATGAGCCATTGAGTGCTTTCTGCTCTACGCTGCATGTGGTGAATGCTAACACAGCCATCAAGTCCAGCCTTGCAGACTTACATTCAAAACAGGGGGAAAGGGTTCCATTCATGGTGGAGCAGAACAAGTTAACCGACGCCACAGGAAACAAGTCCAGAGGCAGAAGATTCTACAGGGCAACTGGCCCACATGTATTAGTTAATTACATGGGACAACGGTGAGCAAAGAAGAGTTGTTTGCTCTAGGTTAAAAGAGAGTAAAGAGACACAGCAACCAGATGTGATGGGTAGACTTCATGCGGTTCTTAACTAGAAGAAAATTATATCCAAAGATATCTTTGACCTTCAGAGAAATATGACTTAGCCTGAGTATTAGGTGGTGCCAGAGAATCATGGTTTATGTTGTTAGATACAATGGCATTGTGGTTTATGTAGGACAATGATCACATTTTCCTAGAGATGCTTACTGAAGAACCCAGAGATAAAATGATACACGACCTGGGGTGTACTTTTGAATAGTTTAGCCAAGAAAATAGAAATGGGATTATATGAAAGAACTGGACAAAATCTTGGTAATTATATCTATGTGATCAATATGTAAGGGCTCAATGTGCTATTTCTATTTTTGAATATGTTTAAATATTTTCATGTGCCAGGTATGGTGGCACATGCTTACAATCCCAGTAGTGGGAGGCTGAGACAGAAGGATTGCAGGTTCGAGGCCAGTCTCAGCAAATATTGAGACTCTCGCTAACCTGTTTCAAAATAAAAATAAAATTGGGCTGGGGGTATAGATCAGAGGTAGAATGTCCCTGGGTTCAATCCCAGTGCCACAAAAATACATATACATATATACATACATGCATATACACATACATACATGAATGCTTTCATGTTTAAAAAATTAATGTAAGAATTGAAGCAGTGAACTAAAACTCTTTGGTAATAAAGTATATAAAAATTCCAAACCTAGCCAAACATCGTGGTGCACGCTTGTAATCCCAGCATTCGGGAGGCTGAGACCGGAGGATCGTGGTTCGCGGACAGCCTCAGCTACCTAGTGAGGCCCTTTGCAACTCAGTGAGACCCGGTTTCAAAATAAAAAGAATTTTTAAAAAATAGGGCAGGGGGTGTAGCTCAGAGGTTGAATGCCCCTGGGTTCTACCTCAGACCCGCAAAAATTAAAAAATTAAAAATAAAAAAATTAAAAAATTCCAAACCTACAATATAGGAAAGAGTTTATAAAAACATAGTCTTGCCGGGCGTGGTGGCACACCCAAGCCATTGAGTGCTTTCTGCTCTACACTGCATGTGGTGAATGTTAACACAGCCATTGTAATCCCCGTGCTTGGGAGGTGGAGACAGGAGGATCGCGCTTGTTTCGAGCTAGCCGTGCTGGCTTAAGAGACCCTGTTTCCACATAAAAAAAAGTTAAAAAAAAAAAAAGGTCTGGGAGTGTAGCCCGTGGGAGTGTATCCCGGAGGTGGAAGGGCTTCTAGGAACCCTAGTACCACCAAAAGAAAGAAAAAAAAAAACAAGCATAGTCTTGCCATTTCCTCTGAAAAAGTCTAAAAAACATAAGTTCCAGGGTTAAGCCCCCCTACCCACATCCACAGGGTCTTGGTGACTGTCCCCCTCTTGTCCCCTCTTGTCCTCCCCCACACTCTCACCCACAGGACCAACTGACCATAGCTGCCTCTTCCCAGCTAAGAGAACCAGCCTCAGAGGGCTCAGCATCCTTGCCCCGTCCCCACGACTTCCCAGGTTTGGGGAGGAGAATGGGGTGAAGGGAAGGTGTGTTTATTGCTGTGATGATTCCCCCATCTCTGAAGTAAGGTGTCTTACAAAGGTGAACCCTGTTAAGTGTGAAGCTGTGGCCCCAGTTCCGGGTTCAGAACACACCCACCGTTCCTCCAACCCGGTGGCATGGTGAGGGGTCACTATGACTTGTCTTTGTACTACCACATCTTGATGGAAGCCACGGGTGAGACACTTGTCCTCTTCAACTCTGTCTGAAAAGTAACTCAGTTTTGTCATTTGTGTGACTTCGGTGGTAACAGCAGCTAAAATTCAAATCTCTTTTTAGCTTCATAAGAATTACTATATGAGGGTAAGACCGTGATCTGCAGAGTGCATCATTCCTCAACACTCATTTATAAAGTCGTCTTGATTTTGAATTCCTGAGTAATAAAACATGTGAATATTTCCCCATCCCAGTTTGTGGCCTTTAAGAATGCCATTTCTTAGCCAGGCATGGTGCCTCACTCCCAGCATTTGGGAGGCTGAGACAGGAGGATCAAGGTTCAAGGACAGCCTCAGCTACTTAGTGAGGCCCTTTGCAACTCAGAGACCCTGTTTTAAAATAAAGAGAATAAAAAATAGGGTTTGAAGTGTCTCTCAGAGGTAGAATGCCCCTGGGTTCCATCCCTAGTACTACAAAAACAATAAAGAATGCCATTTCTCTTTTTAAAATATTATTAATATAATTACCTGGGTTGGTTTCTATTATGTCTATGAGTAGATGTAATAAAAAGTACTTCAGACGCATGTTTAAATCATTTTGTATTTTCAATACTGATTATACAAAATATACAGTGGTAAATTAATTTACAGCTTAATTTGTTCATGTAAATTGCTTTCAAAATACACTGCAGGAATCTTTAAGATTTTACATGCATTTTGGAAGAAATCACATAGAAGCAGCTGCTCTCTCAATAAACTTGGCCAGTTTCACATCTTTCTTGGTCAGTCCACCACAGTTATGAGAGGTGAGAGTGATCTGGACCTAAGAAAGAGGAAAGCAGTTGTTAGAGCCCTGAGCTAGAAGGCATGAATCCTCCTTGGGTGGTACATAAATCAGTCACCCAACATTCTTATTTGAGAATTGGGTGGAGTACATTATTTAGAAAATATTATATCATGAACGATAAACATAGCATTTTCAAAATCCATTAGTTCCAAAGGTAGAGTCTCCATCAAAACAGGCCCAGCAGCCACCCAGGACAAAAGGTTCTCTCACACAACGAGGAAAGGCAGCTGCCAGAATCTCAAATCTAGTTTGCTGGGGGTGGGGGAGAGACTGAGATTCCATTTTAACTCTCATTATTTTAATTACACTGACTATTTTCAGGCCACTGAGAAAAACCAAGCTATCAAATGTAATATCTTAGCAGTGATGTTTAAAAAAAGCACAATTCCAAATTAGAGAAGGGAGTATGTATGAAACATTACTTCTTGACAAATTGGTTAAAAAGCAAAAGTAAAATTATAGGCAAAGAGAAGAAACGAGGAAAGAAAATTGTATCCTAGTATGGAAGTGCTTGAGTTATTAAAAAAAAAAATCCTAAGAATGATAAAATTCTATCTTTTTTCAAAGAAGATTTCCAAAAAAATAAAAAAAATAAACCACAGAAGCCTAGATGGTAAGACATTACTAATGGCATAACCATAAAGGTAAGGATATTTTTGAGGGGACATAATTCTTCTCACTGTAACCTCTAAAACTTTTTAGACTTCCCTTTGTCTGAGGATCCAGAACTTTTGGGGGTAGAGAATCAGAATTTAGTAAACAGTTGTTACATAAAGTACAGTTCCTGAGAAAAATTTGTTTCAATGAGATAATTAAAGCCATGCTTATCATATTTGCTAGCATTTTTAAAAATAAATTACTGTGTGTGTGTGTGTGTGTGTGTGTAACTGGGGGCTGAACCCAGGAGCATTCTACCTCTGAGCTACACTCCCAACCTCACTAAGTAGCTGAGGCTGGGTGTGAACCTGCGATCCTCCTGTCTCAGCCTCCCAAGTACTGGGATAACAAGTGTGCACCACCACGCCCAGCTCAATAAATTACTTTCAATTAAACAATTTACCTGCATGGTTGCTACTCAAGTTTAATCCAGGAACTTAGTTTGGCACAACTTTCTTGTATTAGTGTCGTTGGAAGACATGCATGAAAATAAAGGACTTTAACTGACCTTATGAACAGGCCTGAAATTGTGCTTAGCAATAAAACACAGGGATTCTGAGGGAAAGATTAAGAGAATACTTTCTTAAGCACAATGACATTTATCTGTAAAGATGACAAGGAAGAAATTAATTAAGAAATAAAGTGATCCCACAATAAGGCAATTCTTACCTTGTTGTACACGTTGAACCATTCTGGGTGGTGATTCATCTTCTCTGCTTGCAGGGCAACTCGGGACATAAAGCCAAAGGCCTATATAAGATGAAATTAAGAGGAGTTACTGACTCTTTCCTCCGCCCTGGGCCTGAGAAAGACTCCAAAGCAATCCAATCAGATAGACACGCCAGGATCCTCAGGGAAGGCTGGAGAAATCAGAAATGAAAGGACTGCTCTCTGCAGGCCTGGAGCAATGGTGCGGCAGACTGCCCTGCTGCCCAGTAGTGAAAACAATCGGGCTCAAATAAACAAACCAGGAAATTGGTCTCACCCAGTGACCTGTCTGGACTTTTTAATTGTCCTCCAGACGAGACTCTGAATAGCACAGGAATAATTTCCTTCAACCCAGTGCCCTGGGTCTCACTACTGGCCCCAGATCGCAGGGGTCGCTTTACTCGCAGTTCTGTCCCCTTTGTTTTTAGTGACGGGGTTCTAGGGCATCAACCATAAGACTGTGAAAAGAGGTCTTCCAAGTGTGACTTGAACAAAACGCCACCAGAAATGACCCGCTGCCTTCCCCCACCTCTCAGGCAAGGGTGGAGGGAATGAAGGACTCTTTCCACTGTGTTCTAGAATAAAACAAAAAGATCAGATTGCCTGCTCTGGTTCTGGTGGCTGCCCCACACTGATGCTCAGAGGTGCCCTGAGTCAGCCTCAGGGCAGAAGGCAAGCTGGCGGACTGGAGAACACTGAGCCTGCGCAGCCAGGCTGCCCGCCACTGCAGGGAAGTGGAAACCAGGACAAGGGCAAACTTACTCTCAGAGAGGAAAGCGTGTTCCTCTCTCTCTCTCTCTCTCTCTCTCTCTCGCTCTCGCTCTCTCTCTCTCTCTCTCTCTCTCTCTTGCTTGAAAACTTTCAAATTTTTATGAGGTTAAATACAAAAAATAGGAGAAGTCTGTCTCTTGTGTGCAGAAGGCAAAAATACATGATAAAGCTATGGTAGGGGCAGGTTAATTACAAAGTTATGGGGGAATTCACAGGGCAGTGCCCTTTACACCCACTGAAATCAATACTTACCTGCATTACTCCATCCAGAAAAAAACAATATGATGTTAGTTGAGCTACGTCTGGGGTCGCCAAATGACATTTCCTCACTGACCATGAGAAATGTGAGCAGCGCCGTTTTAAACAGTTCTGCATCACCCCTAGGATTCCTATTTCTTTATTTGGGATAAAGGTCTCCATCTGGACATTTAAGAACAAAGTTTTCCCCATTAGAAAAAAGAAATTCAAGCCGGGCGTGGTGGCGCACGCTTGTAATCCCAGCATTTAAGAAGCTGAGACCGGAGGATCGCGGTTCGCGGACAGCCTCAGCTACTTAGTGAGGCCCTCTGCAACTCAGTGAGACCCTGTTTCAAAGATAAAAAATAAAAAAATAGGGCAGGGGGTGTAGCTCGCAGGTCAAATGCCCCTGGGTTCCATCCCCAGACCCACAAAAAAGAAGAAAAAAAAAGAAAAAAGTTCAAGCAAAATCTATTTAACTATGTACGAAATGATCTGTGGAATAACAACATTCACTCTCAGCCCTTCTCAGCTCATCTGAGTCTCTAGATTTCATGGAGGTACAAGTAGGTGGGAAAGTCTGTTTTAATTATTCAAACCCTGAGTTAACCTGTATTAAATGATGTAGATGAGAATTTCTACTCTGCCCTACATTGTGGTATTCTTATTTAGCCTTAGAAGAGGTGAAATAATACAAATTTGGATGGTTGTTGATGTGTGCTTTTTAAAAAGAAATTGCATTTAGAGCTGGCCATGGTGACACACCTTGTAATCTCAGTACTTGGGAGGCTGAGACAGGAGGACTGCAGGTTAGAGGACAGCTCAAAAATGCAAAGCCCTCTCCATCTTAGTGAGACCTTGTTTCAAAGTAAGAAATAAAATAAGGCTGCAGGAGACTGCCCCTGGGCTCAATCCCCAGTACTGCAATGAACAAATAAATAATAATAAATTGCATTTAAACATGGTATATGCTTTTTCTTTGATCAATATGCCCCTTAGGTATATGCAGACAATAATATAGTCATTGAGGGACTGGCCTTTTGAGTCAGGGAGTCCTGGATTCAAATTCTGACTTTACCATTTTACTGTCGTGTGACTTAGCTCCAAGCCTCAGTTTTCTTGTTGGTAAAATGATAATTTTACCAAGTTTACAAGTATTATCAACTTTAAAATTAAAGTATTATACCGGGCGTGGTGGCACATGCTGGTAATCCCCGCGCTTGGGAGGCGGAGACAGGAGGATCGCACTGGTTCGAAGCCAGCCTCACTGGTTTCAGAGACCCTGTTTCCAAATAAAAAAATATACAAAACAGGTCTGGGAGTGTAGCCAGGAGGTAGAAGGGCTTCCAGGAACCCCAGTACCACCAAAAAAAGAAAGAAAGAAAGAAAGAAAGAAAGAAAGAAAGAAAGAAAGAAAGAAAGAAAGAAAGAAAGAAAGAAAGAAAGAAATGATGTAAGGTAAGCAAAGGCACACAGCACAGCCAGTCCTAGGCACAGAATGGAAAAGCAGGGATGGAGCACGGTGGTGCCACAGCTTCCTCTGGTCCAGAGGCATAAGACAAACCTCACCGACTACAGTGGGCCGTGAAAAGCTTTCCCATAGGCCTGAGACTCCGAGATTCAGCTGCCATCTCCCTGGACAATGAGTCTTTCCTTTCTCCATTTGTCACAAATGCAGACCCACACACCTCGACCAGTCAGGTTCTGTCTATACTGTGAAGTAACGCCCTGTTGCATCCTGACTGGGAAACAGCTTAATGGCAAGAAATTATGTGGACAGCAGACACTGCTCAAATTCTTAAGTCCTGTGGCCACATTTCTTTAAACCATGTCCTCCTATATGATCCAAAGATGCCAAGAATCCTTTACCATTTCCTAAGAGCAAATGGATGGAGTGGTCATAGCCAGAGGGCTGCTCAAACCTTGGACTACCAACAAGCTATCCACATGGTAGCGAAATATACTCCACCATGGACATGGGGCTTAAAAGGGAACTCCTATAGCTTAAAGGGCATGTTGATCAGAGAAAAGGTTATCTGCCATATCTAAATATAATACTTTTTTTTAAGTGCACATCCAAAAACCATCCAAATTTGTATTTTACTCAGCTTTGCACATTTCCCTTCAACTGTCACATAATATTCCCATTTACAAAAATATCAAAGCCCAATAAACCATTACACAGGATTTAGTTGTAATTCTTACTTAGGAAAAAGAATACTTGATCCTCTCTGGGGGCTAAGAGACAATTCCACAATTCTCCTTCTGCACAAAAGAACCAAATAATCTCCAAAATATTTATTTTTTAATCTATAAACTTAAAACATCTATAAAATATATATTTAAATAATAAGAACTACTATTACAAGGAATTCAGAAGAGGCGGATAAGAGGGAAAAAGCAAAATTTTAAAGGGGATTTTGACTATCTGGAATATTATAAAGAAGAAACATGACCAAACATCCAACTAAAAAGACAATGAGCCGGGCATGGTGGCGCACGCTTGTAATCCCAGTGCTTGGGAAGCTGAGACAGAAAGATCGCACAGGTTCAAAGCCAGCCTCAGCTACTTAGTGAGGCTCTCAGCAACTTAGTGAGACCCTGTTTCCAATTAAAATATATATATAAAAAAAATAGGTCTTGGGATGTAGCCCAGAGGTAGAAAGCCCCTGGGTTCCACCCCAAGTATCACAAAAAGAAAAAAAAAAAAAATGAGGCAAGGCATGGTGGCACATGCCTGTGATCCCAGTACTTGAGAGGTTGCGACAGGAGGACAGCAGGTTTGAGGAGAGTATCAGCAACATTGCAAGACTCTCAGAAACCTAGCAAGACTCTGTTTCAAAACAGAAAATAAAAAGGCCTGGGGGTGGAGCTCAGAGGTAGAATGCCTCTGGGCTCAATCCCCAATACACACACACACACACACACACACACACACACACACACACACGATAATAAAAGGAATTTGTCTCTTTCTTCAACAGTATCTTTTTATAGCCCTAACTACTTGTTTATAAGGACTCCAGTTAGACTCTAAGGAACTCAAGCTACTAAATGGCTTTCTAAGACCATTCCATCAAAGAAAGCTAGAAATAGCTCAAAGCAGAATAGATAGTAACAACCCAGGAAGAGATTTCAAGGACAAGACCAAGAAAATGGGCAAAACGAAAGAGAAATTGACAAGAGTTTAGAAGAATTAGAAATCAAAAGCCATATAAGCAGTACCACCAAAAAAAAGAAAGAGAAAAAAATGAAGACTCCAATTTGAGAAGGGTTTCCAGGAACCCCAGTACCACCACCACCACCACCACCACCACCACCACCACCACCACCACCACCACCACCACCACACACACACACACACACACTATATATATATATATATATATATATATATATATATATATATATATGACAAATGAAGAACTGACATAAAGTTAACTATCATAAGAGAACAAAAAAGATAGAAGAGAATAATTGGAGATAGAATTTTAATTTCCAGAGCTGGGCTTGTAAAAGCAGCATTCAGGAGGCAGAAACAGAAGGATTGTGGTCCGTGGCCAGTCTCAGCTACTTAGTGAGGTCCTTTAAAATCCACCAAGACCCTATTTCAAAATAAAGAATTAAAAATAGGGCTGGAGGTGTAGCTTGGAGGTAGAATGCCCCTTGGGTTTCATCCCCAGTACTGAAAAAAAAATTTTAATTTCCAGAAGTAAAAGATTTAAATCTGAGCCAGACATCCGGTGCACGCTTGTAATCCCAGCATTTCGGAGGCTGAGACAGGAGGATCGCGGTTCATGGACAGCCTCAGCTACTTAGTGAGGCCCTTTGCAACTCAGTGAGACCCTTTTTCAAAATAAAGAATTTTAAAAAATAGGGCTGGGGGTATAGTTTGAAGGTAGAATGCCTTTGGGTTCCATCCCCAGTACCTCAAAAAAAAAAAAGAAAAAAAAAGAGACTTAAATCTGTACATTGCAAGAATTCAGCCATATCTACATGTCATAGTAAAGTTAGTAAACTTATAAGATAAAAATACATTTTTTAGTGAAAAAGATGAGTTTATATTTAAGGATAAAAAGTATCTGTTGACTTCAAACTTTCACATACCAACATTCAACATTAGAAGTCAAAGGAGTAAGCTGGGCGTGGTGGCTCATGCTTGTAATCCCAGCATTTAGGAGGCTGAGACCAGAGGATCGCGGTTCACGGACAGCCTCAGCTACTTAGTGAGGCCCTCCGCAACTTAGTGAGACCCTGTTTCAAAATGAAGAATAAAAAATAGGGCAGGGGGTGTAGCTCAGAGGTCGAATGCCCCTGGGTTCCATACCCAGACCTGTCAAAAAAAAGAAGAAGAAGTAAAAGGAGCAACACCTACCAAG